>NC_133761.1:50830388-51133419 GCF_036562045.2 Rhinolophus sinicus | reverse complement strand
TTAAATACAGGCACCCAGGGAGCTGGATGGAAAACCAAGTCTGACTCTGAGTCAGACTTCTCAATTTTCTACCTTTGATCCTAGATCTACAAGATAAAGACAACATTGTTCTTAGCTGGAGAATTAAGAACACTGGTTCTTTAAACATGCTCTAATTTTACCAGGATACATATCTCAGAAAGTTGGCTTTATCAACTTGATTTTCCAGTGCCCCAAATGGAAATTGTCAACTTTGCAAATAAATTCCCATCACAGCTTCCTTGTTTTTAAGATGAGCACTGTTTTCTTCATGTCCCAGCTCAGGAACTTAGTGTTAGTGAGCATATCCTCAGATGCAAATAAGAGAAATGCTTCCTGAGACAAAACAGGAAGGACATTTCCTGGCTTAAATCTCTGAACCTCTTCAGGACGGGTTAATGCAGTTTTCAGCAGTGGCATCAGCTAGCTAGTCTCTGTCTCTCAGCCCTTCTATCCACAGTGGCTATATGCTGGGGAGTTTCCCCTCAGACTCACACACTGCCTGCCAGCAGCAGTCCGGGATGTACTACTTTGATCACAGCAGGCAGAAAATAACAAAGGTGGCTCCTAGAAGACCCCTCACAATGGGAAGAACTTCCCGCAAAGTTTCAACACATCTCTTTCCTCATTGGCCTCTCACAGATTCAGGAGTAGGTCACCTGCTTATCACTGAACCAAATCCCTTAGCAAGGATTATGAGATTATCCTTAAACCAGCCTTGCCCACCCTGAAGCTGAGTGTGGGGTTAATTTTCCCCTAAGGCTCGTGAGCTGTGTCAGGAAACAGTGGGTACCTGGGAATGTTGGAGTTCCTTTAGGAGAGAGGAACAAGCAATGGATATTGGAAGGCAATCAAGGATGTCTACTTTATTTGAAGTCTGTATCTTACCTTCCCCTCATCTGTCTAATACGTTACTACTTCTGTTGCCTTTTTTTTCCATTGAGTCATAATTGACCTTCCTACCTCCAGTTTCAACCCTCCTGCAGTTCATTTTGCACAATAAATGTAAGCTGTTTATTCTTTCTTTCACGAAACTACAATAGCTGTCTTTTTCTTGCCAAATAGATTTTGTGTCAAAGTTCTCTCTAATTTTGTCCCACTTTCCTTAGAGAACCTTGTCATACTGCCGGTTGTTTTTGGTGCTCTCTCCCAATGCATTCCCACATAAATTATACTAATTCCTGCCTGCTTTTCTCCCACAGACAAATTTACACATACATCAGATGATAAAAAAATTCTAAATGATGTATCTGCATATATGTATTCTAATACGTAACACTCTTGATTCAGTATTTGGTGTATATGCCTTCTCATCTAAACCTAAGTTCCTTATTTCAACAATCAAATATTATCACTGTGCAATAGAGCTACCTAGGAGAGAGAGAGCGAGAGCGAGAGAGAGAGAGAGAGAGAGAAAGAGAGAGAGAGAAAAAGAGAGAAAGAATGTACTAATTATTAGGTGGTTAAGAGAAAACACAGCAGAATGTAACAGCAGTATTGCCAAATTCTGAAAATAATTGTGATAGTGATTTTATCTGGTCACTAAAAATCAATTCCTCTCTTCTCACACACAAAACAACTTTTGAAATCTAAAGTACATAACTTCTAGAATACAATGAAGTATATGTGTAATTTCTGTACTGGGGACAGAACCATGATAGATTCATAATAGCTAATACTTCAGTGGTGCTTACTTTATCCAGACACTTTCTAAGTATCCTGCATATGTTTAATCACTTAATTCTCAGGTGGTTGTTATTTTCCTCATTTTATAGATAAGGAAACTGAGGAGCAGTGATGTGAATTTACTTACCATGGTCACTCAGCTAGCACATAGTGTAGCTAGGATTTGAATTCAGGCAGCTTGACTCTTTAACCATAATCAGTTAACATTTCAGCAACCATTTCACACACACAATCACTACAAAAAGATATACTTTGTAGAGTACAAAGGTTTAAAGAAACACTCTAAAAACAAATTGGCATGAAAAATTAATCCCTCATAACTCAGCATAATAAAATAAATCTCAAACTGTGAAGCATTCAGCAGCAATCTTATCTATGTGAATGAAACTAAATTCTTAAATGATTATCAGCTTATATGGCCTGTCTTGCTGAGTGTCATGCCTGGGAGATGACAAAACGTACCTCATAATCTTGGGATTGTTTTTGAGTAAGAAGGAGTTAAGTGATTTATATCTTGCATTTAATCGCTTAAAGCATATTGTCAGATCCAGCTGATTAAGAGACTTACGAGAGTCTCATTTGCTTTCTTATATTAGTATACTGTTGTTTCAGATTTATTGTTTGTAGTTTTATTTTTTTGTTGTTTTTTAAGTTTTCTTATTTATCAATTATAGTTGACATACAATATTATATTAGTTTCAGGTGTTCAACATAGTGATTAGACATTCATATAACTTATGAACTAACTGATCACCCCAATAAATCTAGTACCTATCTGACATCATACAAAGTTATTATTGTATTATTGACTGTATTCCTTATGCTATACTTTATATCCCCATTACTGTTTTGCAACTACCAATTTGTAATTCTGAATCCCTGTACTGTTCATTCACCCCCAGCCACCCTACCATCTGGCAACACTCAAAATGTTCTCTGTATTTATGAGTTTGTTTGTTTTGTTTGTTTATTTTGTTCTTTAGATTCCACATATAAGCAAAATCATGCAGTATTTGTCTTTCTCTGTCTGACTTACTCCACTCAGCACAATAACCTCTAGATCCATCCATGTTGTTGCAGATGGCAAGATTTCATTACTTTTTTTATTTTATGGCTGAGTAATAACTACATTGTATATAAGTACCATCTCTTTTTTATCCATTGATCCATTAATGGACACCAGGTGATCTCCATTATCTTGGCCATTGTAAACAATGCTGCCATGAACATATGGGTGCACGTGTCCCTTCAAAGAAATGTTTTGGGTTTCCTCGGATAAGTACCCAGAAGTGGGATTCCTGAGTCCTTTGCTTATATTGCCATTGTTTTAGAGTATTTTGTGTGGTGTAAATATTGCTACTTTTTGTTTATTTGCTTCCATTTTCATGAACTATTTCTTCCATCCCCGTACTTTGTTTGTGTCTTTTGATTTGAGGTGAGTCTGTTGTAGGCAGCATATATAAGGGTCTTGTTTTCTTTTCCATTCAGCCCTCCTGTGTCTTTTGATTGGAGCATTTAATCCATTTACAATGAAAGTAATTGTGGGTAGAGATGTAATTATTGCCATTTTATTATTCATATATTTTATCTTTTTTGCTTCTTTAAAGAAGTCCCTTTAACATTTCTTGTAGTACTGTTTTGGTGGTAATGAACTCCTTTAGCTTTTTCTTGTCTGGGAAGCTCTTTCCCTGTCTCTCAATTCTAAATGATAGCCTTGCTGGGTAGAGGAATCTTGGTTGTAGGTCCTTGCTTTTCATCACTTTGAATATTTCCTGCCAATCCATTCTTGCCTACAAAGTTTTGGTTGAGAAATCAGCTGACAGTCTTATGGGAGCTCTCTTGTAGGTAACTAACTGCTTTTTACTTGCTGGTTTATTTTGTTTTTACTTTTAAGATTCTCTCTTTGTCTTTATTCTTTGCCATTTAAATTATGATGTGTCTTATTGTGGGCCTCTGTAGGGTTCATCTTGTTTGGGACTCTGCACTTCCTGGGCTTGTATGACTCTTTCCTTTGCCAGGTTAGGGAAGTTTTTCATCATTATTTCTTCAAATAACATTTCAATTCCTTGACTCACTCTTCTTCTGATACCCCTATAATGCAAATGTTGGTGTGCTTCATGTCCCAGAGGCCCCTTAAACTAGTCTCCTTTTTTTGGAATCTTTTTTCTTCTTCTTGTTCTGATTGGATGTTTTCTGCTACCTTATGTTCCAAATTGCTGATTTGATCCTCTGCTTCATCTGATCTGCTGTTGATTACATTTATTGTATTTTTCACTTCAGATATTGTATTCTTTATTTCTGACTGTTTCTTTTTTATGTTTTCTACCTCCATTTTTATGTTTCCTATCTTTTTGTTGAAGTTCTCATGGAGATTATTTATTGAGCATCCTTATAACTAGTGTCTTGAACTCTGCATGTGTCCCCATTTTGTTTAGTTCTCTTTTTGGAGCTTTGTTCTGGCTTTCATCGGAACATGTTTATTTCTCTCCTCATTTTGGCTGCCTTTTTGTGTTTGTTTCTCACTAAATGTTCACAACAATCTTATGGATAGATATAACTATTTCTCCATTTTACTATGAAGAAAATGAGATTTAAAGACTAATAGAGAGGATTTATCTGATTTCAAATCTTATCCCTGCTTTCCACTAAATCAGGTTGCCTGGTTATAACCATCTGGCCATAATATGATGCCTTTCCACTCTATTATGCTACTTGACATTGTTATATAACCAATTTCTGGATAAAATAAGTGTTGACTTGTGTAGGTCTCAGGTTTCTAGTCCTTGGAGTAAAGATGATTTTGCAGTAGGACTGAGGGAATGATATCCTTAAACTCAATGGTGTGCAGTTCTTGATCTCTTCTGTTTTAATGTGTTATAATGTGAAAACATGTTGAAAGTATGTTAATATTAAAATTGTAGGAACTTTTCATTCACAATGGAGGAAAAGATTTCTTTGAATGCCGAGTGACAAGTGGATAAATCATATAACCCTGAACCAGCTTTTTGTGGTTTTTGCTTCATAGTTCAGTCACATCATTTTCTATGGGTATCCAGGTGGTGCTAGTAGAAAACTACCACCCCTTGTTCCTAGCATTACTCTATTATCTGAAGGATGAGCAAAGCAGACTTAATGAATAAATGAATATATGTGTATACATGTTGGTTGGATAGGTTTATAAACTAGTTGTACTATATGGAATTGATCAAGTGCAGTACATTGTACATAAATCAATGTATAAAAATAACATTTATGAATGAGCTTATTAATACATGGGGAGTGGTTAATGCATTTTACTCTCACGGCAGTTTTGAGTGACAGGCCTTCAGAGTAAACACTCAAAGTCTAATAGGACATTTTATTATTAAGAAAAAAATAAATTGTGCAGCATTGGTGCTTTAGTGGTGAGCATAGCTGTCTTTCAAGAAAAAGATAAATTAACTCTTTAATAAAGTTTTTAAAGCATGACTTCACATTATTAAGAGTCATATAACGTCTTGTTTCAAATAGCATGTAAAATTTTTGCTTTGATAATGTAGAGTTTTTGTTGATACACTTTTTTTTTCATTTTCAGTGGTGAGAAAAACTAAGTAGATTTTGAAAAGGATCATTTTTACATTGAAAATTGATTTTGTTAGATATTGTTGTTTACCTTGTGTATAGATTTTTTTTTGCTTTTTTTGTTTGAGTTTGATGTCTTCTATACCCTATCCCACACATGTGAGTACAGAAACATTGCTGTCCCAATCTTACATAACCTAAAAGCAAACAGTTTTATGATTGGTTCATATTCAGAGTACTGCCCAAAAGTCAGGTACAAGCGCCCGAAGAATTCCATCAAGGTTTAATATTCAAAAAATGTTTCAAAAGACTAAGTACTCGCTTAATTGGAAAATGATTGGAAACAACCTTGTTATTCCTCTATTGCCCTTTCTCCCTAATAAATGATCGGGAAATGGTTTTGCTATCAATATATTTTTAAAAGGAATGCTTTTTTGAGCTTTAGGGAAATCTTTTTTATTTGAACTCACTCTTTACCATCTTGATAATGACGTGGTTCTTTTGCTTCCTGAAAAACAGGGCTGTTTTATATATATACATTTTTGCATTTGCATTTCTAATAACATTTAAAGGAAAACATTTCAATTATTTTTATTTCTATACCTTTACATATTTTACGTATAAATTGTTTATTTTTAGACCTTTATATTTGTTTCTGGGGCAGCAGAAGAGCAATGATAGTGTTCCAGAGGTGCTTGCTTCTTCCACCAACTTTTATTGTTAATCTGAGATTTATAATTCTGCTTTCCTCCAAGGGTTTTTAACACTTGTGCATATTTTGCTGTATAGAAATGTACATTAATTATCTTCTGGAATTAATGGCTGGCAACTAAATTTTCTGTTTTTACCTTATTTCTTTCACACTGCTGCTTGTATGGCAATGCTTCAAGCACACCACATGTTTTGTCTTGAACATTCTTTTATTCTTTATAAAATGTATCTATCTTCTTGCAAGGATCATACTTCAGTAATATTTTTTTGGTCATTGTAAAAGTAATGGTTCTGAAGGCATTGGTGAAGAGTGGTAAGTGGAATCATTACTTCTAGAACATCGCTTACATACTGACTTCATGTTTATTTCCTCACTGGAACACCTGTTCTCCTTTGGAACTCTACTTGTGTTCAGATATTTCAGATATTTCATCCTCCTCACTTGATAAGGAAATCCATAGTTTTTTCTGTCATTCAAGGTATCTATATATACATTGAATATGCATCTCCATCTCCATGCGATTTCAATTCTTTTGCACCTGATGATTTCTAGAGCCAATTGGGAAAAATAATGGACCTAGCCATTCAAGGTCCCTCTCTTATCTGCTTTGCCATCCTTTGCCATTGTTGCTGCTTATCTTGCATCTCCTACTGGTAACCAAACGCCATGTTTATAATCAAAATTATGTCTTCTCTTTGACATTTGCCATTGTTTTTCATCCAGACTGTGATCTGCCATCTAATACTCTTGAAGTAGTACAAATGGCCATTACTATGCTCCCTCAAATGCTGGAAGCTCCCAAATATTTTGAATTTTCTCTTATTTTTCTCATTAGGGTGCAGCTTAGATGCCAAGCAAGTTGAGGAACAGTCTGCAGCTGCAAATGAAGAAGTACTTTTTCCTTTCTGTAGGGAACCAAGTTATTTTGAAATCCCTACAAAAGAATTTCAGCAACCGTCACAAATAGCAGAAAGCACTATTCATGAAATCCCAACAAAAGACACACCGAGTTCCCATACAACAGGTGCAGGGCATGCTTCTTTTACCATTGAATTTGATGACAGTACCCCAGGGAAGGTGACTATTAGAGACCATGTGACAAAATTTACTTCTGAGCAGCGCCACAAGTCAAAGAAGTCTTCTCCCGGAACTCAAGACCTGCCGGGGATTCAAACTGGAATGATGGCACCAGAAAACAAAGTAGCTGACTGGCTAGCACAGAACAACCCTCCTCAGATGGTCTGGGAAAGAACAGAAGAGGATTCCAAAAGTATTAAAAGTGACGTTCCAGTTTACTTGAAAAGGTTGAAAGGTAAAGTGAATTGATCATTTCAGAACTTCCTATTTTATGATAAAGAAAATTCAGTCTTCACAGTTACCAGACTACTATTAAATAATTGTGTGGTAGAAAACGTCGGCTTTTCCAAGGTTTATATTTGATTTTAAAGCTCAAAAGCAAACCATACTGCCCATGTCCAACTTATTCAGAATAGTCTGCCTTTGTTTTCTTGCCAAAACCAGATTGGTTTTGTAAATTTAGATTTATGCCGTTAAATATGTCTCCTTTTCCTGTGAAAATAGACTTAGTTCACCAGCGGAATTCCCTAGAACACAGTTCTCATCATTTTCTTGATTTAAGCAAAAGATATATTCAATTCTGTTCTCTACTATGATACTTCAAGTAAACTGTCACTATCTAGATTTTGAAAGAAATTTTCAGCCATTTGATAATGAACAAAAATTTTTACTACTTTGGTCACATTGTTGATAGAGTGTTTCAAACTGTTCTCAGAGGTTACCCATGAAACAAAGATTTTTATTTTAGAAATACTGAGAATCAATCGAATTACTTTTTTTTTCAATAGTAAGATTTTTATAAAAATCACAATTGAATTATTTCTTTGTGAAATAGTTTTTATGTATGTTTTATTAATTTAATACTTGGCCAAAATTAGCAAAATCTTTAAACCTGTACCTTGAGGTATTAGCTAATCAATTTTTTCCATTGGTTTTGCCAATTAAGGTTTCTTTAGAATTACTGAATACAGTTTTGTGTTATTCTATTTAATAAGCTGTCTACAAGTGGAATGATTACATGTTAATCTGACCATTCTGTTAACTATACAAGGAGTTAATGAGCTTTAGAAAATGCTTATTGAGATCAGAGACTATATGTTAGTTACCTTGTATCCCTAACACTTCACCTGGGACTTCAGTATGTGACAGGTACTCAGTAATTTGAATAAACAATGAATAACTTCACTATCAATGACAAGAAAGGCCCTGACTTAACTCTTACTTTATGCTCTGGGAATCTGATCAAGTAATAAAGAAATACCTATTTCTGATTTGCTTCTAAGGTACTTCAGGGTAATGAGATGTTGAGATTATCCAATTCTTTGTTAGAGCCTATTACTATGTTTAATTGAAATCATAAGCAATTACCTGGCATGTGTCCTTTGACATGTGATGGTTATTTTTTACTTCTATATAATATTAAATACATAGTTGAGACCTATATGTGTATGTATAGGTTCAAGCTTACAAATAAAAGCTATCCATTTGTAAACTGATCATTTTTATGAATTGGATAAATAATACTGATATCCTAGTATCATGTAAAAGGTAGCTTAAAACTTAAAAATTTAGAAGTAACATTATCCTTTTAAAACCACTCTTAAGAAATGTATAAAAAGTAAGTTAAAAGATTCTTTTAAAAGCTACCATTTTTAAAAATACCTGCGTCAAACCCTTTTATTGTAACTTTTTTAGTCAGTATCACTATTTTCCCTATTCACTGTTATTTTTAAGCCATCATTTTAAGACATTCTCTGTTCTTGAACAAGTCTATATCCAAGTAGAAGCATTAATGCCCACTTTCCCACTGTATCTATACATTAATGATTAGATATTTGAAAACCTTATCAGAAATTATACAATCAAAGTACTGTCATCCCTCAAAGGTGATTTATAGGTAGACATATATTCTAGTTTGTTGCCATTGTCTTGAACCCTTCTTTTGGATTTGCCCTCAAACCATCTTACAAGCTATCCAAGATAATGTCTTTGTGACTATAAAACTCAGTTTGGTCCAAGATAGATCCATTTTATTTCTCCAGATATATTTACGAATGACATTTGATTTTTCCCCAAAGTCAGAGCTGCTATTATTAGATAAAGATTTTCCATGCTTAGAGTATCAGAAGCATATACCTAGACTAAATACATGTAATTATAGTAAGTGGTAACAATTTTACAGTAACTAGCTTCTCAGCAACTGTTGAGAGCAGGCAGAAGCTTGAAAGTAGGTAAAAGAAAACAAACACAAAACACTCTGCTCCTACAAGAGTAAAGTGCATGCGCTTTGGGACAGTGGCGAAAATCATGTTCACAAAGCCCATGCACTCTCACCCTTCAGGAGCTGCAGCTGCTTTGGGCCACAGCCCCTGGCCTCGTGGCGCTAACCCACCCTAACAGCACTGAAAGAGCGTCAGCTTATGTGGGCGTGGGGAATGAGAGACAAAAGCCACAGAAAGAAACGTGGTGAGGACAGCTTCCTAGGGATTGTTTCGTTCAGTGGAAACAGAAATTTCAGTTCTGATCAGATGTCTCATCTTGTGTGACACTGAGAAATACAAGAAGGAATAATAATTTTCCAGAAAAGAAAGTGGCTAATCTATAAATTAAAACAGAATTTTTAAGCTTTAACTTAAAGAAAAGATACTGAAATGCCTACACTACTTATGTGCCAAATTTTATATGTTGGTACAAGAACTAAATTCTGTAAAAATAGTGTTCTCATGTTGTATGTGTGTGATATGGGTTATTTGGTCTTACTATGCAGGAAATATTGGAGTTTAGTTATATTCCGCGCTTACAAACTGGGTTTCTTTTCAATATATCCAATGCTACAATGAAACAGGTTGTAAAATGTCATGTTTTTCATGAGTTTATATTTATTTGAACTAGTGGTTTTGTTTGGTTTTGCCTTCCAACTGCTATCCCTAATTGGGGTAGCTTAATGACCTAAGGCACGGAGTCCATCAATTAAACACGTTTGTTGTTGTTTTTTTCTTTTTAGTTTGCATTTTGAATGGTTACTAATTTGAAGAAAGAGTCAGAGTTGTTATCGTACCTGAGGTTTCTAATATTACTATCACGGTGCGGGGAGTGCTCCCCCAAATCCCTCGTTGGGACTTAACTCCCTTTGCTTCCCTTGCCTATTTTCCAAAGCGTCACCCTTTTCTGTGCGCTTGCCTTTCTCTTCTCTGAGTCTTCTCACTCCTTTATTGTACCACATTTTTACAGCCAGTCCTCTCACGTGAAATCATTAGCACCAACTGGTAACCTCTATTAGAAGCAAGCCCGTGATCATTAAAACTCAACTTTTTCCTGGGACGTAGGTTCATTGTCCCTCCCAACCCCCGAGTCTGCCAGTTCTGTTCATCTTATTCGATGTCACCTTCTTCAGCAGATAATCAGATTAAAATTTTTAGCCCAGGAAAATTTAAAAATCAGATTTCCTCATGGAAACATTGGAATGTACCTGGTTGACTAGGTTCATTTATAGCTTTCTTCTAAAGAATCCATCGTTTAAGGCCTCATTTTATGATTCAGTCTAAAACATGCATAGGATAACGCTGTACTATCTAATAATTCTGTGCTACAATAATATGTTGTTATTTGATTATTTCTTCTAATATTATTATTTAGGTAATGAGAATTTTAAATCTGAAAAATCAAGTAATTTTCATCAAGTTTTCATTTAATCCCAAATACAACTATGAAGGGTAGCAAAAAGCCTTTGTTAGAAAGTTGATGTTTCAAAATCCAAATATATTTTAACTTGACTCTATATGCTTTATGGAGAAGACAAATAGATTTTTGTATGGCCATACTTAACACTGTGTCAGACATTTGGCCAGTAGATGCTTAGAATTATATAAGATTTTATAGACTATACTTTTTCATGATAGGCCTTTTAGTGTGCTGTATTTCACTCTTGAAAGCCACCAGAGTTTAGAGCACCAATGCAAATTTTTAAAAATTCTCATAGCTAGAAAGACATTTGTAAACAAATTTTACAGTAACTGGTGTAACCTATAAATTTACATCTTTTTGTGGAAAAGGAAATGTATACTATATTTACGTCAGTAGTGTACAACATTGAAAGTTAAGATCACATATTGACGGCATTTGTATTCTTGTTTCCTGAATAATGATAAGCATTTCAGTGGGATTGCCCTTTCTCCTCTTTCTTTTCCTCTCTAATGCTAGAAACAAATCTTTGATTGCTCAAATAAGGTATCAGGTTTGAAGGCAGGATTAATGTTTAATAGTGTTTAAATATATACTGTCACAGATGATATATGAATAGCATTGCTTATCTGTTAAGACATTGGTAAATCATTATAAAGTTAAAATTTGGAAAAAGAAAGACAATCCTATTCGCTTGTTTATAAAGGGCCTCATTGTTGGTTGAGCAAATTTGAATGTAAGCATTGCAGTTGAGGGAAGTTTGCAGAGCCTGTTACTGAAAAGAACGTATGACTTTGGATTGAAAACGGGAAGGGGGCAAAACAAACAGCACTTTTGTATATGTTTCTAATTTTCTACATGGGATTTTTTTTCCTTCTCTATTATGTGGTTTCTTTTTTGTGTCCAGGAAATAAACACGATGATGGTACACAGAGCGATTCAGAAAATGCTGGGGCTCCCAGGCGCTGTGGCAAACGGGCAACGCTGGAGGAACACTTAAGGCGCCACCACTCAGAACAGAAAAAGCTGCAGAAGGCCCAGGCTGCCGAAAAGCATCAAGACCAAGCTGTTGTAAGTCAAACTGCTTTTATGATTGCATTCTTTGAGGAAGACAATCCCAGAAAAAGGAGGTCATACTCTTTTACTCAGAGTGCGGGAATCTTGTGTCAGGAAACTACTTATTCAACACCACATACAAAACTTGAAAAAAGCAAGTCTCCAACAGCAGATGCCAAAGTGGTTTCTTTGTCTTTACAGACTAGCTCTGCGCATCACAGAGGGGGGCATGGTGTTCCACATGGGAAATTGTTAAAACAGAAATCAGAGGAGCCATCGGTGTCAATTCCCTTCCTACAAACTGCATTGTTAAGAAGTTCAGGGAGTCTTGGGCACAGACCGAGCCAGGAGATGGATAAAATGTTAAAAAATCAAGCTACTGCTGCTACTTCTGAAAAGGATAATGATGATGACCAAAGTGACAAGGGTACTTATACCATTGAGTTAGAGAATCCCAACAGTGAGGAAGTGGAAGCAAGAAAAATGATTGACAAGGTAAATAATTGAAATTTGGGTATGATACTAGTTTTCGTGTGGTGTATTTGATTGTTGGAAATTATTCGAGTCAGCATGAAATGTTCTCATGCAGACAGTGGTTATTGGAACTTTAGGATTTTGTCAGGGAACGGCAAGACTAACAAGAAGACCAAAATGCTTTCTGATTTTATTCTGCTTATGTTCTGAATTTGCCTGAGTTTCATAGGTCAAGTCCTGTACGTTTAAACTGTTTGGACCTTTTAAAGTTGTATAAATTTAAGATAGGATTTTTAAATAGTATACTTTGTTTGGCCATTCTCCCTTTGCATTTATTTAAAGACTAAAAAAACAAACAAAACCACGTTGCTATGACTGTTAAAATAAACATAAATATAGCTGATAATAGGTTTCTTGCCTACTAATTTTACATTGGAAGCAGATGAAAATACATATGTTTTAATCAATTTTGTTCTTAGTTTCTTTTGTTAATTTCTATTCACTGCTGTCTTTGGTGATAGAAGAGAAGCATATGAGAACAAAATCAGTTTGTTTATACTTTGAGTGCAACAAGTGTATGTCCAGTCAAGATGATTATTTACATTTCAGATCTATTCTTTGATGTTATTGGTTACTATGTATAATGACTGTTGTAAAGTAGTTTTTCTCAGTTTTCCTTACAATAGAAAGTTGACTTTAGAATCAGCTGTTTATTTTACCCTCTGGAAAATAGCAACTTAAGTTTGGCCAAGCATAGATCTTTTGTTCAAGTTCTTATCACTCAATGTGTGAGCAGCAGTAGCATCACTTGAGAGCTTGTTAGAAAGAAATGCAGACTCTCAGGCTCATCCTAAACATACTGAACCAGAATCCGCCTTAAAAGCAAGATCTCCAGGTTATTCAGAAACACATTGACATTGGAGGTGCACTAGTGTAAATGGTGAGTTTACAGAGTGGTCTTTCAGGGAGAAGACAAGATGACCTTTGGAATGCAGGAAGATGATTAGAATTTTCATTTACTTTTCATTTCACAGTTGTTATTTCAGTGTTCTGTCACGTATATAATATTATGTTGGTAGACGTATGTAATTTCTAAACACACATTTATTGAGGAACACAAGCTCAGGCTTTTACTGTTGAACTGCACAACTCCAGGCTTTGGAGACTCATTAGTCTAAGAAATACGAGTAGATGTTACGCGATCAGTGTCACGATGGTTGTTAACAAAAAAGTGTAGCAGGTAAGAAACAGACGCATAAAGTGAGTTGTCTGATTATATTAAAGGAAGTCTGTGGACAGTGTTAGCATAGAAAATGGCTCTTGGTGATTGTGAATTCTTGTCATCATTGGGAATTGATAATGACATTTCTTTCAGATGACTTTAAAGTTCCTAATTTTCCCTCTATTTATTGAGAACAAGTAGATTTAAAATGCTGTCAAATAGAAAATAAAAGAATAGGTTTTGAAAAAAGAACGCTAAGAAGTTTTAATATTTTTTGCTATTATGCCTTTGTTTGGTTTGTGATATTTTATTTATAGCGATAGATATTTTCTCTCTTAAAAGACTATTTTACAGTGAGGGATTATAGTATTTAAGAACATGAACACTTGCAGGCAGACAGACCTGAGATTGAGTATAAACTCTGCATGTACTAGCCCTTGAGTAAACTTGAGTAAATTAACTTCTTTAATCCTGTTTCTTTTTGTGCTAAAATAGAAGAAATTTCACTAGGTTATAAAAATTCAATAAAATACATAAAATGCTTACCACAATGCCTGTTTTATAGTAAGAGGTATGTAAATTTAGCTGAATTATTACCCTTACTAAGAGTTTCCACATGTGGATCTCCACACAAGGCACTGATCAATCCTGGAAAGTTCTCTCAGCACCAAAAGGGTCAAATCTGAAGCCTGGTGGAGGTTCCATTACAAGGCAGCACCCGGCCGACAGCAGAAAGCTGAGAACAAAGTCATTGTTGCAGATGAGACTCTAGGAAACTGCAGGGTGGAGAGCGTGGCCGCAAAACCTGCTGTCCACTGTGTGTAATTATCAAAAGCATCTTTTATTTCATTCTTAAAAAGACTCCCAGTTTCAATGACAAATAACATGGTCACACTGGATAGAGAAAACCAAGATTTAAAACAGGATTCATTTAAGGAATTAATGGCGGTATGTGACTGAGTCAGTAATTCAGTCATTCTTTGTTTGTGTAAACCAGAAAACAAAGCTGAGACCATTACTGTAGGGGGAAAAGAAGAACACCACATTATCTCATGAATACCAAACCAAAGCTGAGAGGCTACCAGCCGTGGTTAAAGCCAGAAGGCACATTCAGGCTCTAGGGAAAGGAGCAGGGCAGCAGGAGTCAAGTGTTTGAAGATGAAGTAACCTCTGCGTGTGGAGAAAACAAAAACCGAGAACAGCCCGAGTCAAGGCATAGGAGGACTTCAGGAGGAGGAAATGCAGGCATCACATCACATGGCTGACGAGCTCCGCCATCCTTTTAAAGTCAGGGTGTGTGGGGTAGACGGTGGGGCCATCCGCTCCGGCCCTCTGAATTTCACTGTTTGATCCTAAGAAGTTTTGTGTGGTCTCTTTCCTTTTTCACTTCATTGTGTGAGACCTGGTTTATTTCACTGATTTATTCATTTAGCAACCTTTATTCAGCATTAACTACGTGCCATGCTTTGTGTTAGGAGTGCATTCAAATTGAAAAGAGAGTTCTTCCCTTCAAGAAGTGAGTATGTAGAGGGATGGAACTGCATAAGTAAAATATGTGAATTAAAAATAGTACAATGAGTGCTGTGATAGACGTAAGTGTTTGGAGGAAGGGTACCAGTAGCTTCCGAGAGATGTCAGGTTAAACGTCCCTTCTTCAGAGAAGTGTTTAGCTGTGCTATCTAAAGAAGCCACCCTAGTCTCCATCGTTGTAATCATAAGCTTTATCACTACTTGATAGTTGCCAATTTATTTATTCACCTGCCCACTCCCCCATAACACACACACACACACACACACACACGTAAACTCCATGATTGCAGGAATTCCATGACTGCTAGTGTTTGGCATTTTATATGGTCTCAATAAAAATTGAATTTAGTTGCCAACTGAGCTCATTTTGAAACAGGTGGAATTAATCCTTTGACAGGCATGGTAAAGCAGGGCTTTCCATACGGAGCGGTGTTTTCAAAATCACGGGAGGGTGGAGGACTTGTTCAGAGGACCACTCTTAACATTAAGAGAGATGAGATTGGACTAGATATCAAATTCCCTTTTGAATTAGACTAAGGACTCTAGATTTTTTAATGATGAAGGCATTGGGGAGTCATTGCAAACTTTTAAGTGGGGCAGTGACTGTCTAATCGCTGTCAGAAGTGTGAAGAATGAATTGAAAATTGGAAAGGCTAGAAGCAGAGAAGGCAATTAAAAAGCTGCTGACAGGTCCAGCAGTCCATTGAATATAAACATCTGGATCTTAGGTAAGAAGTCTGGGCTAAAATACTAATTTGGGAATTACTAACGAGTAGCTGAATGCAAAATGATAGATGAGTCACCTAGAAAGAATGTATAGAGTGGAGACAAAGTATGAAATTCTTACAGCACCAACACCGGTGGACAAAGGAACAAGAGTGAACAAAGGAGACTGAAAAGAATAAAAGGAATAAGAGAAACAAGAGAAAACAGCATCTTGGAACAAAAAGTTGAATCAAAAGGAAGTAAGCAACAGTGTCACATGATACACTGATGTTAAGTGTGCTGAGCACTGAATGCCTTCTTAGTCTTTTCCCAAAATACGTTGTACTCCAAGGCCTAAAGGAAATAAGCAAAACATATACCGGGGTGTCAAAAAATGTGTACAAGTGGACATTTCGGTCAACGTTGCTTAAGCAGTAGTTCGCTGTAATCAGAAGTGTCTGGACGCTAATGGGAACCACTTTGAGCACCTCTTGTAATTGCAGAAGTCAAACGTGACTTGTATTCATCTTGTGTTATTGGTATATATTGAGTATTACAATTTTAATACTTTTTTTTTCCATTCTTAAAATCGGTATACATTTTTTTGGCACCCTCTGTATTTGCATGTTAACTTGGAAGAAGTTGCATATAGTCAAAATAGGATCTAAAGAGGTGACCAGGCTGAAATGTCATAGCTTTGCTTTTCTGTGCTGGTCATAGTTAAAAGATAGTGAGAGATCCCTCCCCAACCCCTAGGTTATGTGATTACAGCGTTTTGGTTTGTGTTTTTGTGTTGTGCGTTTGTTAGTAGTTAGTCTTATATTATGCATTGTCCCAAAACTTAACCTCTCAAAGTATTAACAAAATGCCTCTTATTTGTAAAGATCTCTAAAGTTTTACATCTAAGCTTACATGGAGATGCGCTATAATAAGAAAGTGCTGTTGACTGCCTGGACAAAAGGTAATTGTCTGCCACAATAATAATAATCTCCCCCGCCCTCCCTCCTGGACCTTCCTATTATAGCTAGAGAACCCATCATAGTACCAGTAGTACCAGTTTCTTCTCCCCGTTTCTCCATCAAAACAGACACTGCTGAGGGAAGAGGAGATGGCGTCAGGGCGACCACCTAGCCGCCAGGCTAAATGAGAAAAACTTGTAGTGAGACCAGAACGCTAATGAGTAAATGAGCAAGAAAATAATTGGTCATTGTAGAGGGCTTGAGGATCTATCTTTTGGAAAAAAAAAAAAAAATTATTTCTCCTTTTCAGAAATTTCATACCATACACCAATTCTGCCAGATACTTTTCCTTTCCTGAGTTTTGATTCCTGTCCATTGTGGCAGCATATTTCCCCCAAAATGTGTCTAACTAGCATATTCTCTTCTCTCATGGGGCTTTGTTATCTATCAGTGCTTATTCTGTAGGCGACAGGTCGTAGGGAAGCATCCAGAAGCAGGACTAGAAGCAGAATGAAGAACAGCTAGAGCAGTGGTTCACGCAGCCCAAAGACGGCCGTGCTGAGAACCTGGATCCAGCGGTAGCGGTTTGGAAAGGGGATATTCCAAACCCTGACATTCACAGCAAGATTTTAGATCAGATCCGAGTCAGAGCCAGGGAATTGGGATAAAGCAGAGGCAGGATCTAGGCAGACGGTGCCAGATAGGACACAGAGGAAGGCAGGGTGTCCAAAGCGTTCTCAGACGTAAATCAGGTGTGTGGGAACTGAAAGAGTAGGTCACACAGGAGCCTTGGGCAGGAAGCCAGGACTTGGATCACAGGCAGCGTTTGGACTTGAACTTGACACTTTTTTCTACTTCCTGCCAATCCAGAAACAATCTGTGTTAATGGGCCAAAGCACACAGTGGTTCCGAAAAGATAAATTGTGACAGCTTGAGTTTTCTTATCCTCTACTCACTGAGCAATTTTTTAAATCTTTTTTATCAGGAGAATTTACTTTTGGTCACTTTGATTGATGCCCCTCTCCCCTTCTGAGCACCCCCATGTCCCTCTTAGGTGTAGGAAACCCTTTCCTGCTTTAATTCCCAAAGCTTTAATTCCTGCTTTAATTCCCAAAGCTTCACAAGGGAACCCTCACCTTTTTTAATTCCCAAAGCTTCACAAGGGAACCCTCACCTTTTTTCATGCAGAAGCTTAACATTTAGTAGGTTTGCCCCCATTTTCTCTGTTATTATGTGAAACTTATTTATTTTCCTGTTTAAGAGACTTTCCAGTTCCTGTGCCCTCAGTCTAATGAGCTCTTTCTTGTGTGTTTTGCATACCTAGCTCCTCCTTATGATAACTTGCAGTGGCTTTCTCTAACTGCCTGGCTAAAGTAGCCCCAGCATTTACCTTTTATATCTCCATCAGATTACCATGTTTTATTTCCTGTGTAGAACTCACTGCTAGCTCGTTTATTTTCTGTCCTTTCTAGAATGATCATATTTGTCTTGATCACGTCTGTGTTTCTTGGGCCTAGAACAGTGCCTGGCATGCAGTAGATACTCAGTATCTCTTGAATGACTGAGAAGAAAAATATGTTTTTTTCACTTTTGTCAGTGTTTGTATGTGGTTAGCTATATATTATTAGCTAATTTACTGTGATAAATTTATACATTGATCACATCCAACCAGGCCTCCACAATTTTTTCTATTTCTTTAATGTGCAGAAACTAGTTTATATCTTGATCCTAAAGTAACTTGTTAAAATGTATAATTTAAAACCTTGCCTTGTGTAAGCTTAGCTTTGTAAATAGTAAGTATGAAAGCTACCTAAGAATATACGTTTTGTCAGAAGACATGTGTGAGTTTCAGGGGAATTGCCTTGATTAGCCCAAGACTAGAGATACTCTGGAGTTTCTAGCAATGCTGAGCTAATGACTTAGCACCTAAAAATCTTCTTGGCAAGGAAAGGGTAAGATGGTTATTGATGAGCAGCCAGATTTTAGGGATGAAAGGAAGGGATGTGTGACAAGGAAATGAGCCATACAGAGGATAAAATTTGGATATTTTAACTATAGAAACATTAGATTAGACTTGAGCATAATTTGAAGATATGAAAGAAGAGTCTAATAGAAAAAGAATGCTAAACAGTGATGGAAAGGGAAGAGGTTGTGGATATAATACTCCTAAGGAGTGGGAGGAACACAGGATTGATTCAGGGAGAGCAAACATGTAAGAGCATATGTTTACCCAGAGAGAGGTTAAAAGGAAGAAAATGAATCCAGATAGTACCTTTTCTAAAACGTGGAGGTAAAATTCACATGGCATTCACCATGTTGGCCATTTGAAGTGTACAGTTTAGTGGCTTTTAGTACATTCAGAGCTATGCAACCATTAGCACTAATTCCTGGACATTTCCATCACCCCAAAAAGAAATCCCATACCCATTAAGCAGCCACTTCCCATTCCCCTTCCCTCAGCCCCTGGCAACCATTAATCTACTATCAGTGTCTAAGGATTTGCTTATTTTGGACATTTCATAGAAATAGAATCATACATTATGTGCCCTTTTGTGACTGACTGACTACTTTCACTTAGCATAATATTCTCACGGTTCATCCAGGATGTAGTATGTCTCAGTACATCATGCCTTTTTGTGACTGAATAATGTACTGTTGCATGGATGGATATACCACATTTTACTTATTCCCTCATCCGTTGATGGACATATGGGTTGTCTCCCCTTTTGGCTGCTGGGAGCATTTGTATACCGTGATAAATTATAGAATGTCTCTCCTACCTCCACTCTGAGTTCTTTTTTCCTAACAATTTTGTCTGAATTTTAAATTTAAAAGTTTATTACAAATACGTTATGAAAATCCTGTGTTAAACATTTAGAACTTTCTATACCACTGAGTTTTAAGGGATTTTTCCTTTTAAAAATGAAATTAGAATTTCATGGAAAATTGTAAGTTTAAAAACATTCTCCTCTGTTAGATCATCCTGATTTTGTTCCCTGCATGGAAAACTAGTTTATATCTTGATCCTACGATAGCTTGTTAAATTGTATAATCCTGCATAGTTCTTAAAGTAATTATATGTCAAGTGATTTTCATAGGATATAGGAACCTCTACTATTGATTTCAACTGGTATAGACCCTGCTCTCCTTCCCTAGGGGGGTCCTTGTTCATTAAGGAAAAAATCTGTTCTCCTGAGGTTGAAACTTGGCTGCGTTTTTACTGCGACAGTTTGATATGATCCGTATACTAATGCAGTCCTATTCTTCAGTTATTTTAAAATAAGGCCACAAAAGCTTGACATTTAACCTACCATCATGTTTCTCCTTCTTGTGGAAAAATGAATGCTGAATTTCAAATGATTTGGAAATCTTTTTAACTAATAAATTAAGGACTGTTTCTATTGAATTAGCATTTTGCTCTATATTTTCATTGCCATATTTATATGCGTCAGTCTTCCCCCCTTTCCCACCCCTTTTCACAGTGGTCTCTACTTCCTGTCACAATAAGCACTCCTATATTTGATGTTACCAAAGATAATCTGACCTGCCCTAACCCTACTCAGCAGGCCTGAAAGTTACCCCCAGGAGAGCTGACCTTGGTATACCATCGTTCCCCTCTCCCCAACTCGCCAATTTCACAATTAGAAACTGGGCATTTTCTATACATTCAGAGCTTTTAAATAATAATGACTATGATGATAATATGCTAGTGAAAAAACTGGTCAGACTTTTCGTAGGCTTCGTTTGTATTGTACATACTAGTTCTTTATCATCTGAAGAATGTTTAATTTTTTTTTAAATTTAATACTAAAATCTAACAATACAATCTGGTTCTTAAAGAAATTTTGTTTTAACTACAGAGTACTCCTGCATGGTTCAGGAGACGTTCCTTTTTTATATAAGCTCCCATATTAGACTGAAGCTCCTCAAGAGTGAGGACTAAGTCATATAGGCGGCCCTTGGTATCTGCCGGGGCTTGGTTCCAGGACCCTTCACAGATACCGAAATCTGAGGATGCTCAAGTCCCTTATATAAATGGCATAGTATTTGCATATCACCGACGCACATCTTCCTGCATACTTTAAATCATTTCTAGATTACTTATCATACAATGTAAATGTTACATACATAGTTGTTATACTTTATTATTTACGGAGTAATGACAAGAAAAGAAAGTCCGTACAAGTTCAGTACAGATGTAACCACGTAGTACAGGCCAGCAACGGAACTTTTTTTTTTGTTTAACATTTTTTTTTTTTAACATTTTCAATCCATGGTTGGTTGAATCTGTGGATGTGGAACCTGTGGATACAGACGGCCAACTGTATATTTTTAAATCCTCTGGTGGCTAGCACAGTAGCCTGCCAATAGTACTGTAACTGAGTAACAGGTTGTTAAAATTGTTTAGAGTAACCACCGAGATAATAGAGTCAAAATACCAAAGTGAGATGCCAAATGTGAGAGGCACACATTCAAAGGAAAAGACTGAGAACATGTTCCATGATTCTTGGAGTGCGATAGTGAAGGAGGTGCTCTCTCCTTACCCTAAACTTAAGAGGCCATGGTAGGGGTCACAGGTCACTCCCCAAAACAGAGATGCAGCCACCTGGATCAAGGAGCTATAGAGACAAGCACATGAGCGCCACTCCCTACCACTAAGATAAATGAGTTATCCTTAAACATGTGTCAGGCCCCAAGAGTTCAGATAGTACAAGTTCAGAAAGAAATTTTCTACCCCTATATGACCCCTTCCTTTTACTCCCACCTGGACAAATTAGAAACTAACTTACACCCTTTGGGTGGAGGGTTCTGTTAGAAAAGCAGCATAAAAGTTAGATAGGTATTTGACTTCACTCTCTTCCCCACCATAGAATTCTAGTCTAAAAACGTGCCCAGCTGAATGGAAAACCCGTATTTTGTGCAATACGAAGGTGGGGGTTTGATTGAGCCCAGTGGGAGAGGGGAAGAGGAGGGAATCATGAGCCTGGGTTAACGTACTGCATTTGAAATATCTTTGAGCCATCTAGGAGGAGAGATGACAGACTGGTAAGCAGCTGTCTATAGTTGGAAATTGAAGTGAAGCCTTGGAGGTGGGTGAA
The DNA here is from genome assembly GCF_036562045.2 of Rhinolophus sinicus. NCBI lineage: Eukaryota > Metazoa > Chordata > Mammalia > Chiroptera > Rhinolophidae > Rhinolophus > Rhinolophus sinicus. Next base: position 51,111,639 of record NC_133761.1, on the reverse strand, counting down.
ATCACCTAGGGACAAAATCTAGAAAGAAAATCTAGCAAACTTGTTCTTCGCTTTGAGCAGTTCTCAAGTTCTGTCCAACTATTAGGTTGTATGTCAGATGGTATGTACTTTTTTTAAATGTGAAAAGTGTAATACCTTTAAAGTGTATAGACAGTATAAGCTCTTTATGTCCTCTTTGTTTTCACATGCAAGTTGTCCCAAATGGATGTTTTTGTACCCAGGCACAAAAATGATGATACGGATTTCAAGCTGGGCTAGTCAGTGCTATCATTAATTTTTCAAAACACTATTAGAAATACAGGGATGAACTTGGAAGGCTTCTTTCCCCATGCATTGGTACTTCAGGCTCTGTCACTTGTTTGGGCAGTAAATAATTGTTACTTCTATGACAGATGTATGTATAGCTAGCTGTAATGCTTTAAAAGGAATCTGTAGAACGTCATCTGAGTATTCTTTCTGGACAACTTCAGCTCCCCTTCCCTAAAAGCATTACTTCTTTGTGTATGTGTATGCCCTTTTTTATCATTTCAAAATAGTGTCAGAAGTGATTTGGAGAGATTTAATATATTTTATTTGAAACAGCTGTTATTTAGATATTTGAGGAAATCAAGGTTTGGAAGTCCATTTTGAGTATGGATTAAAATTAAATGTCACCAAATCAGAAAACCACTTAAGGTAATTTGTAAATTAACATGTCAAAGAGATGCAATGTGCAAGTAACATCACATGTGGTTATTTCTATTTTTTACTTCCAAACTTGAATTAGATTTTTTTTTTCCTAGTAGTAATTATAAAAATGAGATAAACTTCAGGAAATGTGGAGTTCAATGACTTGAGTTAGAAAACTTTTTAAATCACAAATAAGTTAAGTAGGTCTAATTTGCCTCCTGTATAAGTAGGGTTAAAGGCAGAGTACGTAGAAAACTACACTTAGTAATTTTTATTGCTTGTTCTTGTTAAACTTACTAATTCTAATGTTTAATGAAATGAAGCAGGTTTTTTCCCCTTCAGAACACTGTATTTTATGTATTATTAAACTTTATATTTGATTTAAAGTTAATAATACACAATTTGCTCTTAAAGCAAAGATAATTCCAATACTGAGTGAGTGGTTCAACAGACTATTAAGTCATAATTCTTGAAAACTATAGTTATATTTGAATTAAGTGTTAAGTAATAAGGCCATCTAGTGGTAAAATTCCCAAGTTTCAGTTATTTTGAAAATCTGCTATCTGCCTTACTAAATGTGGACATCAGAATTTATCAGCCAGATGTATGGTCATTAAAAAGTTTTCTAGAAAATAGTTTAAACAAAGGTATTTTTCCCTTTTCATAGAAAATGAAATTTCTTTGTTTATGTTCTAAAGCTCCTTGCTACAAAGCACTGATTCAAACACATAATATTTTTCTTGATCATAATAATTAAAGTCACAACTGATACCTGTAGACAATAAGCATTGGGAACAAAGTAGAGACTCGGGAATGTTAATGTTTGTGTAGTTTTAACCTTCTTCCAGTCTCTTTGACAAAATCAAGGCCTATTATGAGCCAGGAAATGAGTAAGACTTCGGTCCTGCCCTTAAAAGCACATGATTGTTAGTCTCTGTATTTAGAATATTTCAAAACTGTTTGCAACTGTAGAGAATCTGCTTATTCAAAATGCTGATCTGTGTGAGCAGACCCAGAAATCTGCATTTCAAACAAAGGCTTTTGAGTGACTTTTAGTTTAAGAATTTAGTTTAAGAATTATGCTATACGCTGTACAAAGATCATACAATAAAATCTGTTACTTGGGAACTTAGAAAATTATATGTATAAATTTAACGCATATGTAAATGTACATTTATTAGGAAGGAACACATAAAATCAGTCATATGTTTATAGTGTTACAATATGCTTCTCAAAAATAATAGAACAAAGAGACAAGCTAGAAATGAGTTGAAGTACTTTTTAAACTCTGCGTTATGACAGTTTTTAACATCATTAACATCTCTTGACAAATGAAGTGTAATATCCTGAATATTTCTTAGTTCTTAAACAGTACGTTGCTCAGTATTAAAAAAGGACAGTTACATTGACCTAAGCTGCCACTGCCCTGTTTTTCTCTCCAGCTATCATTCTATTTGGATGTTACCTTGTCATTTCACGAGTTTTCTCTCATTACTGAAATTACCTATTGCAATTAATTTCAAATATTTTTATTTGCCTTTTAAGTTACTGAAAATATTCACATATTAATCTGGCTTTTCATTTATAAAATGATTTTCTCCTCCTAGGTATTTGGAGTAGATGACAATCAGGAGTATAATAGGCCTATTATCCATGAAAAACACAAAGATCTGATAAAAGATTGGGCTCTCAGTTCTGCCGCAGTAGTAATGGAAGAAAGAAAGCCACTAAGTACACCTGGGTTTCACAACTCAGAGGTATACATCTCTTCCTCATAACTTTTTACATGCATAAAATGTAAATTTTTATTATTTGTAGTTATATTATTTTAAGTTGATATGTCCCCTTGTATAATAACTTCTAAAATCTAAATTCTCACAAATTATTTGTTCCTAATGAAAGCCTAAAGCAATTTTTTGCAGTAATTCCATTTCAGTTTTTGTTGTTATGTTCTTTTAACTAATATTTTTTTGTCAATGAGGGAAAACGTTAACTTCAGTAAGCAGTTAATGAGCTATATGCCCGCTGCTCTAATTGGCATTATGAGGTAACACAAAAAAATACACACTACTTATACTGTAGAAGATCATGTATTTGGAAGGGAAAGACCTCCCGTGCCAGGAAACAAAACATGTGCAAGGTGGTCCTTGATGGATACAACTTGTAAATCTCAATAAGTGCCATTGCAGTATAGCCGAGGATGTGATCAGAATAATGTGAAATTAATTAAGGATGGCTTGGTGCAGATAGTGGTTACCGAGTCAGTGTGGTATGGCAGAGCCAGAAAGACCAATCCTAGAACGATCGCATCTAAGAGAGTGCTTTTGACCCAGTCACTCCCCTCTCTTAAGTTCAGTTTCTCTCATCTCTACAAATGGTATTTTAAAAAAAAACAACTACTTACAGGGAGTTTAATGAGGTATATAAAACAATTTATTCCCTTATTGAAAACGATCTTAGAATTTCATTCCACACTGATATGTCAAAACCTAAAATATGCATGTAACTGATGTTTTAATTATAATTTGTTCAGAAAATAAGAACTAACATTCAATGGAAGCTTTCTGTGTACTATTTTACAAAGAAGGAAACTGAAGTATGTGGTAATTAACTTGGCCAAGGTCTTAAAACTAGTACCTTGTAGAGCCAGAATTTGAACTTTAAGCAGCCTTGATTTCTTAATTCATTCTCTCATTATGCTGTACTGCCTCTCAGGAGATGAGTTAATGTAAAGTATACAAATGGTAAATAAATATAAAATATAAATAAAATCTTGACATAAATAAAGTGTTATGTTTGTATGAAATGTAAATAAAATATTTTTTGTATACAGGTAAATATACCTATCCCTTTATGCTCAGCCATTTCTTAAAAACTGTCAAAGCAGTTATTGTATTTTAATGTTCTTTTTCCCCCCTTGATCTTAGAGAATTTTTATTCTATTTTACAAGATGCTTAATTTGCTTATCAAAAGCAAGTGATACTTATTTGACACAATGTTTTGGTATCCTGATTAATCTAGATAGGGTTCTGATGAATGTGAACTTAAATAGTCTCATTCTTTTTCTCTCTATCCCCTCAGCCCATGCCAAGTAAAATTTATCTGTAGCCCCAGTATGTACCTGCCTTTTAAGGAGTCACCTATAAACAGGCCATTAGAACAATTTCACAGACTGGTTCTACATAGTGTTTGCCAGTGAAACCCACTCTATCGTGGTTATTTCCTGCATGGTGCCAATGGCTGTGGTACTTCCTTCCGTACTCAGAACTGCGGGAAGTTACTATAGACTCTTGAAAGAGAATTCGAGGATTCAGCAGGCTTTGGTATTCTTAGGCTGCATTGTATGTATGTATGTCATTATGTATACTTACTGCTTTAACGTGTTATTCTTGAAATCATATAGTATATGGTCTGTATGAAATACTTGTTTCATTAGTTTTTAGCCTGTCGTCATTAATACAGTAAATCTGACACTTTTAATAAAATTTTATTTTGAATAATTCAAAATTTTTGGTCGTAGTTTTCTCTTCCTTAGTTATCATTCCAGTTTCAATATTAAGCCTTGGCTTAGATTTTCAGTGAGGAAATGATTTTTTCTATACTCCCTAGGTTTTCTATTTTAGATGCCTAGATGGCCCTGGTCTTAAGAATTACCATTATATGTCCCTAAGTCTATGGAACGATGTAATGAATTCTATTTCACGCTTGACTCTAAGGTCTCAAAGAGCACTTGTCTTAAGGACAGATCTAGGTTCAAGATGATTATAGAAAAAGTCTTAAAAGTAATGATTTCTAGCTTTTTATGAAAATATTGAAGTGTTATACAAAGAAGTATAAAGCTTTGGGTTTGTTTTTTAAATCCCTGAAGACATGACCTGGCAGATTTAATACTCCTTGAGACTCTTGGACCAATCTGATTCCTGGAAACATCTCTCCGAGGGCCAGAGCGCAACTTAGGAATAGACCATTAGACTCCTTGTTCAATAGAATGGGGTACAACTAACTGTATTGTTGTCGCCACAAAGCTATGCTAATATACCCAAGTTTTTCTAGCAGCAGTAAATTTTATGTCCCAAGAGTTTATTTTAGTACCATTGTTAGTCGTTACTAAGTTGAGAAAATTATACTACATTCATAGTAATAATAAAATGTAGTGCAAAAAGGGGTACCTAGAGAATCTTCATTTTATATGGGGAAATTTAATAAATGATAATAAAGCAATATGAGGTTTAAATATTGCTTTGTATGACAGGTTAATGTGACCAAATGGAATTCTCTTTCATGAGAATCGGATTTGACCATACGTGTTATTTTATCTTATTTTTCTCCCTTAGGGAGGCACATCTTCATCTGGAAGCAAGCGTTGGGTTTCACAATGGGCTAGTTTGGCTGCTAATCATACAAGGCATGATCAAGAAGAAAGGATAATGGAACTGACTGTACCTGTTTCTTTAGAGAATGGTATTTTCTTTGTGTGTGTCTGTCTGTATGAATCACACATCAGTTTTCAAAAAAGCAAATCTATATAGTAAGAAGTAAATTAAACCTTAATAAACATTCACGTATTCTCATGTGTATATGTGAATACAATTTTGTTTTCACTAATGCAGATACCATTAAAATTAACTGATGATACAGAGATGATTTATAGATGAAGCACATAATATGCACAAATTTATATAACATGAATATCTAAAAATAAGATTAACACAATTCCAAATTATCCCATTCATTAATACAACAGATGTTCAAACTTTGTGCCATTCAATAAAAAAGATTTTACTTAATACATCTTTTGCAAATCTATGTAATGTGATTTGTAGTACCTTTAAATTATATTTTTGTGAACTGAAATAGTTTCTTAAAAATATATATATGCCTCTAATGATATTATTAGATTCAGTTAATTATATTCTTAATTAAAAACAAAACCCTCAAGAAGAACTTACATGTGGCTTTTTATCTGTATTCTTAATTTTGTTACCATTAGAAATGGAAATGGAAATTTATTTTGTCTCTGACTTATAGCACCCCAAAAAGATGCTTTAAAAGATTAGGATGCTTTATATGTTAATATATATTTCTCTGAAAAGACTTACCCCTTTTTTCAGAAACACATTCCATTTATTCAGGAAAATACTCCTTAAGTATTTTCAAATTGTCTCACATGAAAACATCAAAGTATATATTTTCTCACTGGTGTCTACTTACTTGAAAGAGGGAAAGGGATCATGTATTTCGTATGAGGCCTTAATATACCAGACAATCATAATTTAAAATCCCCCGTTTGTAAAATTATGACAACTCCTATCACCTTTTCTCATACTTGTAATTTAAAAAATTATTTTAATCAGCTTTGAATTTGATTTTTCGAAAGCCTTGTTCAACTCCTGTATTTTCTGTTTTACTTAGGAAATACAACTTGTCATTCTTTCAAGTGGATAAAAATGCTTATTAAAAACTAGGTATATTCTTAACTATGTAATTGAAAGTATAGCAAATAAACTATTTCTTAGTCATTCTCTGTGCAATTCTATAATACACTAGTTAGAGTCTGTTGTCTTGAACAAAACTTAGAGGATGGGATAAGCCACAGAAGCAAGAATGAACACAATGAATACATTAAAACAAAATAGGAGCTGCAGACGTAGGTTTCAGATCCGATGACCCTAATTTTCATCTCATACTATTTGCTTTCCTGACTCCCCTATCAGTAATCTGCCTATTTGTGCACTTTCCTTTGTACTTGCTTTTTAAACTGCTCTGTCACAACGCTGGCTTATTTATTCAAAGTTCTATTTTATACTTACACCATTTCTTAACTTACACTTCAAAACCAAATGTAATGTGATATTCTTTTTATTTATTTATTTGCCCTAATAAATTCTTTGTTTGGTTTCCTTCATAGATACAGATATCAGTGAATCTGGCATTTCAGTGAGAAGCACTGGCTCAGCAACTTCGTTGGCTAGTCAGGGAGAGAGAAGGAGACGAACCCTTCCCCAGCTTCCAAATGAGGAAAAGTCTCTTGAGAGCTCCAGAGCAAAGGTTATGACACAGAGGTCAGAGATAGGAGAAAAACAAGACACCGAACTTCAGGAGAAAGAAGCGCCTACACAGGTATACCAGAAGGATAAACAAGACGCTGACAGAGCCCTGAATAAAGTGAACAGGGCAGTAAATGGGGAGACTCTTAAAACTGCTGGAGATAATAAGATCCTGCTGCACTTAGGCAGCTCCTCTGGAAAGGAGAAAAGTGAAAATGATAAGGAAGCTTCTTTGGTAAAGCAAACATTAGCTAAACTTCAGCAACAAGAACCAAAGGATCAGGCACAGTGGACACCTACTAAATTATCTTCAAAAAATTTTTCAGGTCAGATAGAGAGGTGTAGGGAGGAGTCTGTTAAACAAGAGTCACAACCTCAAGAAAAAATTCCAGGACATTCTGCAAGCAAAGGAGAAAGGGCGGTACAAAATGAGGGCAAGCGAAGAAAAGCTGAGGAAATTCTGAAAAGTCACACTTCAAAGGGAGGAGACAAGAAGGAATCGTCCAAGTCATTAGTGCGACAAGGAAGCTTCACTATAGAGAAACCTAGCCCCAACATCCCCATAGAACTTATTCCCCATATAAATAAACAGACTTCATCCACTCCACCATCTTTAGCTTTAACATCTGTCAATAGAATACGAGAAAGAAGTGACTCTATGGATACCGATTCCAGTATGGACACAACCCTTATTCTAAAAGACACAGAAGCAGTAATGGCTTTTCTAGAAGCTAAACTGCGTGAAGATAATAAAACTGATGAAGGCCCAGACACTCCCAGTTATAATAGAGACAACTCTATTTCACCAGAATCTGATGTGGACACAGCTAGTACAATCAGTCTGGTTACTGGAGAGACTGAAAGGAAGTCAACCCAAAAGCGAAAGAGTTTCACTAGTCTCTATAAAGACAGATGTTCCACAGGTTCTCCTTCCAAAGATGTTACAAAATCATCTTCTGGTGCTAGGGAGAAAATTGAAAAGAAAACAAAAACTCGTTCCACCGATGTAGGCTCAAGAGCAGAAGGGCGTAAATTTGTACAGTCCAGTGGAAGAATCAGACAGCCGTCGGTAGATTTAACAGACGACGACCAAACCTCTAGTGTACCTCATTCTGCTATCTCGGATATTATGTCATCTGATCAGGAAACTTACTCTTGTAAACCTCATGGAAGGACTGCACTTACCTCAGCTGACGAGCATGCACATTCCAAACTGGAAGGAAGTAAAGTCACTAAATCCAAGACTTCTCCCATCGCGCCTGGTTCATCCAGTAAATCCACCACTCTTCCACGGCCACGACCTACCAGGACTTCCCTGTTGCGCCGAGCACGACTTGGGGAAGCTTCAGACAGTGAACTTGCTGATGCTGACAAAGCATCCGTTGCTTCTGAAGTGTCCACAACAAGTTCAACATCAAAACCTCCCACAGGCCGGCGTAACATCTCTAGGATTGATTTATTGGCCCAGCCTCGCAGAACGAGGCTTGGCTCGTTGTCAGCCCGCAGTGACTCTGAAGCAACAATCTCTAGAAGTAGTGCCTCTTCCCGGACCGCAGAAGCCATCATTAGAAGTGGAGCCCGATTAGTACCTTCAGATAAGTTTTCGCCTAGAATCAGAGCTAACAGTATCTCTCGACTCTCAGACTCCAAGGTCAAAAGTATGACCTCAGCACATGGCTCTCCTTCAGGTAAATTGGGTCCCAACTTTTTATAATATTAGCATATTTATTGTATGTTTTGGGACTCCTTTTTAAAAAAATTAAATCTCCAGTGTTGTTTCCCAAAATACTCAACAGAAAGGTTATTGTATAGAGGGTTTTTACCCACAAAAATTTTTTTTACGTAGCTTAGTAAATAGAAAATCCAGAAGTTAAATACACTTCCTGTCAATGTCCTAGAGCAAAATAGTGATTTCAAAATTAGAGGTGTGTTGAATTGATCAGGAGTTTTAATTATCTAGGTGGTGAGCTATCTGGATTTGTGTGTCAAAATTAGGTTAGGAATTATTATCTGGCTTAAATAGTAGGAATTAACATTGTGCTTCTAAATATCCTCACCTAATTAAAAGTCCTTACGATCCTGAAGGAAAGCAGTTTATTACTCCTTTATTACTCCTTGCAGAGCTAAATGAAATCATCAGTATTTTACCCTTTTTTCCTATTTTTTTGAAATCTCTCATATACTTTACTTTTAAAAGTTAAATCTGTTTATGGTTGGGGCAGGTGAAACTAATCCTTAATTTATTTCAGCAGAAGACGATGGATTCATGAGATAATCACTAAGCACACGTGGGTCCAACTAGGCTATAGAAATTGAACTGGTTATGAGCGTCGTCTCATAAAGTGCTGTTTTATCATCTGACTGTAGTAATTAGCTGCCACTGAACGTATTCTTTACAAAAGCTACGCATTCCCCAACAGAATGTAATTGTTTCTGGCATGTTTGTCTGTGTATATATTTTATGTATACTTTATATTCAGAGCTGACGCCAGTGAGAATACATGTGTGACCAAAGCGTACTGGGACAGATGTCTGTGTGTGTCCTGTAAAGATGGTGTCATTACTTCATAATCATCAGCCTCATGTATGGGTGTGATTGAAATGGCCAGTGGGGGGAGCCAGCTGTTAAAGGACTTGAAGATTTATTATCCTCAGTCAGCAAGCATCTCAGTGAGCCCTGAGTTAAGAGCGAAGGGAAAGTTGGTATGCAATCTTAGCTTTTTATTTTTACATCTGCCACAATATAGCCCACAAGACCCAAAACTAGAGTACTTTGCATGTTATTTTTTTTCACTGTTTTTTCCTCCTCTCGTCTCCTCACTATTGCTTTCCTCCAATCTGTTCACATTTCCATCTCTCTCCTGGTCAGTGGACATGGTGGTGATTGTCATACCTCTGGTAGGAATGTGTAGGCTGCAGAGAGATAACATACAATCATGATTAAAAAAAAAAAAGCATTTTCCTTATTACCCCTGTGCTTGTCTCTTCTACGCTTCAAGGGTTGGTTGGTGGTTCATAGACTTACTGCCAAATGTTTTTAAACTAACTACTATCTTTTGGTTTATGTTGACTTGGTATTTCTCCTGGTGTTCCTTGTGGCTCTACCTCTTGAATTCACATTTCCTTTGTCCTGCTGCATTCTGTGTTCTGCTCTGATAACACTTCTTCTGTCATGTTGCTTGTTTCGTCACGTCATCTCTAGTACATAGAAATGTTTCAGTATTCTCCTGTCTTAGCACAGGCTGTAACATGGGTTGTATGTCACCAAGTTTTGTGGAACAACTCTTCCCTCTGTACTCATCGGCCAGCTCTTAACACAGTGATCTGGTGTTATTCCTCAGTGTGTAAAATGAGGGGCTTCTTTGAAATACAAACCAAATGTGATAACTTCAGAAAGTCTAGGAAACAGGTATAAGATGCCATCTTATAAACACGTCTTTAAAGATGTTTTTGTGTTTTGCTTCTTTGAATACAGAATTTGATAAGCATGCAGTTTTCCATGTCCAGAAAGTACCTTGAATTGCTTAATGAAATTCTCCAGGGCAAATTGAAGTATGTGATTTTAGCTTTCTTCATGCTTAATAGCAGTGTATTAAATAATTAAAGTCACGGAATTTAATATCTAGAAGGGTTATTCAGTTTAGGGAGCTAAGGCTAAGAGATGAAATAACCTGCCCTGGTCACATAGCTCTGGCAAGGACAGGATGACAATCCAAGGCTTTTACGTTCCAGCCTGTGGCTTTTTCTAGCACATCTAGTCTGGCTCTGAGAAACAGTCTCTGTCTCCTTGTAAGCAAGCTACTAGAGGACAATTAGACTATTGGATATTGTCTGGAGTATATACCAGGCCAGTATACAATATAAAGGTTTTAGTGTTATTCATTATACTCTTCATAATTCTGATGTTTTACCAAGGTTTTGTTCTCTGTTCTTCCTTATAAGCATAAAGCCACTGGGACCCAGGACTGAATATTGAGAGTCTCTCAAGATGCCCATTTACAGTATTATATCTTACCTAGAAAGACAGTGGCCAGGATCTTTCAGTCAGTGGTAACATTAAAATAGTTCCATGGGGTACGTACTAAAAAAATAAACATACTTTTTTGATTTTGCTAATTGAGGTACCTTTGATATTATGATATTTCTACTTAAGGTAATTAGAATATCTTGAATGGAAAAGAAAAGTCTTAGCTTTTGAAATATGATTTAAAAGGATGTGCACACTATAAACTTTAATGATCTTTGAAAATTCTGAACTTAGAGCCTGTGATATTGTCCGAATTGGCATATGTAAAAATAATTCTGTAATATTTCAAATTTCATATTTTAGGCTATGCCTAAAAAAGTTTTTCAAAAAAATGTATTCTTTGATTCTGATGTAATTTGCTTTTAGTTTAACTAGTTTTCCCCACAAATTCCTTCAGTGATCATTCAGTATCAACTTATATTGATCTATTTTATACAGATCTATTTTAATAAGCTATTTTTAAACTAAGTGCCCCAATTTATCTAAATAGAGCAGCTGGTTTTCATTATGTTTTAAATGTACGTCTGAAAAATAAAAACATTATTGTAATATCCTTGGAATTTTTTAAGACTGTTTGCTTTCCCTTTTTATTTCAGTTCTCAAAATTTATAGGTGGTAGGAATTAAATGTTGGTCATTCATGGCTTGAGTTATTTCTTTCACCAGGTCAAAGACCACTGTAGAGCATTGTCAGGGATTTTCCCCAAGTGATCTTATTGCTGTGTGTTATAAATACAGAGGGTGCCAAAAAAATGTATACACATTTTAGGAAAGGAAAACTATTAAAATTGTAATACTTAATATACACGGATAACAAAAGATGAATACATTTCACTTCTACAGTTATAAGAGGTGCTCAAAGTGTTTACCATCAGCATCCTGACACTTCTGATTACGGGGAACTGCTGCTTGAGTAACGTTGACCAAAGTGTCCACTTGTATATATTTATTTGGCACCCTCTGTATACATGTAAAAAGTGTTTGTGGTTTAATTTCCCATAAAAATATTCTTATATAAGGTATGAAGGTGCAGTGTTTGTTGTCTGAAATGCTTTTGTTACATCTGTAAATGTAGATGTATTTTAAAGCCAACAAAGTTTTGATAAAAGAAATCAGAGCATTCACAGATAAATGATCCTAATAACTCTTTTTCCCTTTTTTAATTCTCCAGACTTCATGGTATATTTTTATAGTGACTATAGTTTATTCTACAAAAGGAGGTGTTGCATAATTTTATAACTAAAATAAGTTTATAATTAATTTTCACATTAGCTATGAAATTAATTAAACCCATCTTTTTTAATTTAAAGGTTTATCTGAAATGCCTTAGTAGTGCCAGCATATCAAATAAGCCTACTGATATAAAATTAAATTTTATTCTGTAAGTGATTTTACCTAAGCAGAATAAAATTCAAGAGGAAGAAGTAACATTTTTCTTCAACACAGGTAGAAGTAAGAAAATCTATCATTCTATGAGAAATCAAGGGTATCATTTTTTAAAAAATTAGTCTAACTGGAAATGTAAAAAAAAATTAAAATAGAGAGATTTTCTGACATTTACTTGTGAAGCGATTGAAATTGCAAGGAATGGGTTTTGAACTCTGTGGAGTCAGTAAACTTGCCTTAAACTTTGAATTAAACAACGCAAGACCACTCTGGGCCTGTTTCTTCTCTATAAGTTAAAGAATTCTATGTCATAAGTAGGCATTGGGAAAAGTCAAAGATATTCTAAGTGGAAGTTCTTCTGCAGTAACTGGCAGATTGTAGAGATTTCTCTTCAGAAAAAATATAGCTATTTATTGTTTGACGCAAAGATTAAGAAAACAAAAGGTATTGAAAGTTCTTTGAGAAATAACAGGTTAGGGGTCCTGGCATTAAACTCCCTTTCCCAGTTCCTTTCTCACCAACAGGCATTTCATTCCGTTTTTAACTCTTCTTTTTGCTGTCACACAAGCTAAGTGGTGTCCAGAGGTAACTTCAGCTTTGCTCCCTTCACAGTGCACTGGTGTCTGATGTGTTTTCCATTGGTAAAGCTAACCCTTAATTATCTGAAGATTAATCATATTTTCATTTCTCTGCTATACCCTACTTTATCCCTCATTTTGCCCTCAATTTTAAGAGAACAAACCTAGAAATGTTACCTTTCTGTTTTTCAAATATGCTTTATTCTTTTGCTTTTAAAGATATTATTAGAAGCTTCACTATTCTTACTGACTTCTTAGATAGACCTATAAAAGTAGATGGAAAGTTTACAAATTTCTTTTGAAATTTTTTCTTTTTTTCTCTAAAATTCCTCAACAATTTTCTGAACTTGTGACTCATTATTCAAAGTTAATTCTAATATGACTCTACTTGTATATTGTCACCTGACATTTAACATTAATGGAACTTGGTTCTCAGTTTCTCATTCTGCTTTAATGCATTGTGCCACTCATTGTCTGTATCAGCCATTGATGCCATTCTTTCTCAATTACCTCTAAGTTATCTACCTTAATTCCATCATCCCTGCTTATGGTTTCATATCTTCTGAAATCTATTAAAATTCTTTGTTATTGGTGTTGTGTTCTCTTCCAAACAATTTTCAGTAATAGGTATGGTTACCACGGTTTCCAAATCAAAAATCAGGAAATTTAACAAATTATCTTTTTCTTATTGATGAATTTCCTTTTATAAATAATATTCTAAGGTACCAAAGTAAACATTTACCATTAAATGAAATGCCTTTATTGAAAACGACAAATTTGTTTTACCGTATTTCTGATTTGGTTTGCTATGTTTCTAAAGTTTTTCTAAAACCTCTTTGCTCTTGTTTCTAAACTTTTCCTAAAATGTTTTCAGGTCTCAGGGTCAGTTCAATTAATGGTAGTTTTCAAATGTCTAGAAAGAAGTAAATTTTTCCACCACGGTAAAAGTATTATTTATATTAATGATATTTTATTGTATAATGTTAAAGTCAAAAATTATATTTAATCCTCCTTAAAAAAACACTGTAATTAATTACCGCGGGTTGTGTATATTCATTTGCATATACTTTTACAGAAAGCCATGAGGTTTCTGCATCTCTTCATCCTCTCACACACGTGGATATAGTTCCAAGCTCCAGGAACTTCAAATAGGAGTGTGAATCAGGACAGTTGGCGAGGCTCTGATTTATGGCTCATTTCTGATTACAGAGTTCTCTGTTTTGTCTGACACCCAGCTCAGATATCAATTTTATCTCAGAGCCAACTCAGTCTTACAGAGCCCACACAAAAATGTAGTTTGGGGAGGAAAAGACAGGAAAGGAATAAAATTCTAAGAGAGTAGAATGAAGGAATTCTAGACTCCACCAACCTATGCCGCCTAAGGTCAGTTTCTGTTTCTAAAGAGACAGAAAAAGAGACAAACTCTACTAATATTAATAGCAGTTGGAACTTACAGCAGGTGCTCAAGTTTTGTTACTTTAACCACCAAAAAAAACATCACATGGTTTTTACAAGATTTTTCCTAGTTTGAGAAAAACAAATGCTCAGTATCCAGGAATTCATTCATTTATTGAAAAATATTAAACATTTGCTAACCAGACACTCTGCTAAGTGCCAGCTATGCATTAGTGGATTAAACAGGCTTGGTTCCTGCTCTCCTGGAGTTTACCATAAATTAGATGTTATCTTCCTGTTTTTTCAACCTCTTTTATGCTTCACAAATTATTTGTGCATTTGACTCTTATGTTAGCAATAGTAAAGTGTCTGCATTGTCTTCTGATTTTTCAAATGTGTCAGTAATACCATTTTTATATGTCTTTATTAACCTTATAAATAAGAAAGTGATTGCCACTTTCTTTAATTGTGACTATTCACAATATCTCCTGTGCTTTAAATGTCAGTGGCTGTGAGAATAGCTTATAGAGTTTTGCTCCGTGTAAGTTTTATGCCATTGTCTATTTTCACCGTATGCTTTCAGTGTCAAAGCAGCAGAGTTGTACTGAAGATGCTTTGTTGTGTTTTTACCATGTAAAAAGATTTTTTCCAATCATAGCATAACAGGATGTTGAATGACAGAGGTAATGTTTTTTTTCTGCCATAAAGGCATAATTTCCACAATAGGAATTATGCATATTTGTATGTTGGGAAAAGAGGTGTTTTTTTTACCATCTCCATGTTGAAAGTCCATGTGGCATGAAGAAATCTTTTCCCTTATTTTTTATTTTTGTTGTTGTTATTGTTGCTGTCATTTCTTTAAAAAATCCATATCTTCACTCAAATGAGAAATATATGCAATTAAAAAGTACCTGAGTTAAACATGTATGAATAGAGCTTGCTTAGTTGTTTACCATTAGTGAATTTTTCATCTGAATGTTTATTTACCATACTACGGAAAACATGGTCTTTCAATTATTTTTAATTATTCATTGTTTTTAATTCACCAAAGCGTAATGTTTCTATCTTTAAGGAGTAGTAGACTTATGCTTTTTGTGAGGTATGTGTATGTCACTTATTGAAAATTGTGCTGTGTGTGCTCTCATGGTGTTTTTGAAATCATGATTTTTTACTTTATCTCCTTTAAAAGATAACATAATAATTCTTTTTTTAATAATTAAACTAATTTAGTAAATTCAAGATGGAGGCGCTTTCCTACTGATTATGCTTCCACCTCAGAAGATGAATTTGGATCAAACCGTAATTCCCCTAAACATACCCGTCTACGTACTTCTCCAGCCCTGAAAACGACTCGATTGCAGAGCTCTGGATCAGCAATGCCTACTAGTTCTTCATTCAAGCACCGGATCAAAGAACAGGAAGACTACATCCGAGATTGGACTGCTCATCGAGAAGAGATAGCCAGGTTGGTATTAATGGACTGTCTTTAAGAGTTGAAATTTTTTGCCAACATTTCAACATGATAACAAAATTTACCTTTTATTTGTACTAATAGTCCAAAAACTGAAATCTACAGGTAACTGTGAACTTAGTTTTCTTGGAAGTATTACTTTTCATCCATTTTGTTTGTCTTATATTTTGTATTTAATGACAGTGCTGCTAACATTATAGAATTAATTTATTTTGGTTACCTTTTTTTATTTCTAGTAGAGATGTGGATGGATTAATATAATTTTTGAAAGGTAGAATCAACTCTACATATTAAGAATTGTGCAGCTAAATTTTTTATTACTTTTACCTTTCAAAGAGGTAATAGTGTACTTGTTAGAGGTATGTTGCGAATATGGGGAGAATAGAGTATGCAGATTTTTACTCACACTTCTATGAGGTTAGTAAGTACAGTTCAGCCCTTTAATAATTAAATCAAGATATGATTACTTTGACTATTGTATAAATGTATTTATTATAATCTTTAGGTTATATAATAAATAAAATGTATGCTGCAGATCTGATTTTTAATTGATAACATATTGTGGTTGAACATTGAAGAGAGGCTATAATCAAACAGATGCTATAGTAGTTAAAATATAACTTTTTTAAAGTTTGTAAGATATTAATTAAATTTTGTTACAATATGTACCATATGTTACCTAAGCATTTTCACTGTATATATCCTAAAATTACTTCTGTCTTTAAAGACCCTAATTTCAAATTTTACACTTGGTGTTATTAAAGAATTATATATAATAGTCCATAGATGCTTTTAAAAACAACAAACTTTTACTGTAATTTAATGTTGTTTCTTTTTTTCTTTACTCTGTTGACTTCTGTGTTTTTTCTGGCTCATTACATTACATTAATGTAATGTTCAGGGGTTTTTTGTCTTTAATGACTATATATACTTGTAATTGCTTGTAATTCTCAGAGGACATGCCCTTCTAATCTCATTGTGCTGCTTAAACATTTTTGTTTTACCATATAAATAGCATTTTTATTAGAATAATTATTGAAGCATGGTAAGCCAGTTCTAGTTAGAAGAAGGGCAGTGGATTATTATGGGTCCACAGAATGCCTGTAGAGAGAATCTTGACACATTTTTTATTCTTGTGGACACAGCTGGCAACAGCAAGCCTTGCTCTGTCTCCTCATTTTCCTCTTGCCAGGGAGCAGATGTCCCACTGCACAAGCTCAAGTGGTACCTGAGGGACCTAGTGTATGTCTACTTCCTCTCAGGACTCCCCTCTCAAGCTCTCTACTCCCGATTAGAACAACTAAACACCTTCTTGGTTAAACCCACTTCCCTTCCCCAGAACAGAAAAGAGTTATAATATGAAGGGGAAAGTGAGTGGGCACTATGTGCTATATTTTCACTTGGTTCCATTTTGTTATTATGTGCATTTTATTACTATTGTCTATGTGTATTTTATTATCTAGAGCAGAACTTGAAGGCCAGGCCATTTAATTTCCAATGATTTTATGTCTTTTCCCTGTAGTTTGTCACTAGCACTGTGCTAATAAAACTTGCCTTTGGAATTTTAGTTTTTTAAGGCATATTTTTCAGCCATACATACATCTTAAAGCCAGAGAAGGGGTTTCTTTTTTTGTTTTTGCTTTTGAAAGTATCTAAGGTGGGGGATGGGGGTATGGTAGGAAGGATAGAAAGCATGGAAGGAAAGAAAGTTAATGTTGATATTTAATGTTCCTAATGACACTGGTAAGTTTGCTTAACATGAAAAATTTATTTTCAAATAGCTATGACTCGCAAACTTAAATAGAATGTGAGAAATAGTTTTATTTCTTTAAACAGGCTACCACTGTCCCTTAGAATTCACATGCTGAGAGCAATACTTACTGAAGAGTAATGGGTAAAAGTACTTTTATTTGAAAAGCATAATCTTGATTTTAATTTATTACAAAATGATTTATGCTTATAAAGCATTTATATCTTTTTGTTGAGAATTTATGGTATATCACTTATCTGGCACTTTATAAATCTGTACATAGTAATTATTTACCTGCACTTAAACTTAAGGCACAAAAATAAGATTCATTCAGAATATAAAGTATGTAAGAAAAATATAGTATATTTGGTTTTTCAATATGAAGAAGAAACTTTTTCCGAGTATCCATCCTGATACATATGCTTTTGGTAGCCCTGCCTTACTTTCTCTATTATAACGTAGATACAGATTTCCTTCTAGAAGGAATTTGATAGATTATACTGGTTTTATGAATTTTAGGGTAAACAAAGTTACAATACCACCTTTATAGATGAACAAATAAAATAACATTTAACCTAAAAATTATGTTAGAAGATTATTTAATTCCCATTTGCATCAGAAGGCACTCAAAGATATTTCAGTATTTTAGACTAATTATTGCACATACCACTGTAACATTAAACTTTTTTAGGAGAGCATTCTAGTTAAGAGCATATTTTGTTTCAAGGCTTAGCAACCAGTTCATTATAGTTGTGTTACATGAAAAAACAAAATTATAAAGGCAATGTCATATTTTATATAATGTTGACTGAAGGTATTATTTACAAAGGTGGTAACTTCTTGTTTTACACACCTTTGCAGATCTGTTTTGGATTGTACTTACATATGCGTACGTTCTTTTTGTATGTTATATACAGACATACCTTGGAGATATTGCAAGTTGGGTTCCAGACCACAGCAGTACAGCAGGTTGCAATAAAGTGCGTAGTAATCTTTTGCTGATGGAGGGTCTTGCCTTGAATCTGTAAAACAAAAAATAAACAAAGAAACATGCATTATCTGTGAAGCACTGTAAAGCGAAGTGCAGTAAGACAAGGGATGCCTGTGTATACATACAGTCCCCACTCCCTCAACAAAGACGCCTTAAACACCTCCTCTGAGCATAACGTAGTGTTCAGCCTGGGTGGATTGTGAAGACGACTTAGACATGGATGTCCTCAGAGAGTTCAGTGTCGAAGGAAGGAAGCAGAGGTGTGTGTGTGTATAACTGACAGAAGGCAGAGTGATGTAAGCGGTTTAAAAAAGTATGAAGTTTTAGTCAAGTATTCGACATGAAGGCATAGAGTTCATTGATGACCAAACTGAAGTCAGCACGAAGTCAGCTAAATAAAGGGAGATTCTGATTGCCAGCTAAAGAGTCGGCTTATTATTTTATGTGTTTTCAAGCTTTTTTAACACAAAAATAACTTTAGATCTAAATTAAAGATAAGTAACTGAAGATTTTGTATAAAATTGTTTCAGAGAAGAGAGCCTAGATATAGATAGACTCGTAATCTATTCCAAAAGTTGATGTGCAAGGTATTGAAGACCTGAAATAGGATAGTAGTGTCAGTGAGGGTACAAAAGAACAAAAGAATGAGATATGGACGTGTGACAATTGACAGCATTTGATGATTGCCGGAATAGTAAGGCAGAATTAAAAATGATTCCATGGTTGTTCAAATGGGAGGTGGTTAAGTAAGAGTAAGGAACATAAAAAGCAAAGAGAAAGAAGTTTACTTTGGATGTGCTGACCTTAAGGTACTTACGGGACCACCATGTGCAAAGTCTAGCAGACAGCTGACCTATCACTCTGAAACAGGAAGTTGAAGAGAGCTGGAATCATAGTTGTGGAAGTCATACAAAGAAACAGTACTTGAAGCTATAGTGTAGTAGATGATATTGCCAGGAAGTGGTGAGTGAACTGAGAATACTGCTGAAGTCTGATGGATAATCTAAATCATAGTGCTGTAGTATAGCCAGATGGTCAAGAGAATGGACTCTGGAATCAGCCCTTCTTGATTCAAACCTCACTGTACCACGAGGTCTGTGTGACCCTGAGCAAGTTAAACATCTGTAGTAGGGACCTCGGGTAAAGTGGACATCACAGTGACAACTCAAGAGAGCTGACAAATGATGCACGTCTGTAACGTAGTGCTTGACATATAGTAAGTTGTCAATAAATGTTAGTTACTCGTATATTTGAGTGGGGTGCAAAGAAAACAATGGGGGTGTATATTCAAATACTGTTGAACTTTCCATTTTCTGTTTACTTCATAATTAAATTTATGAGACTCCAGACATAACTGGAGTTTCAGAATCAACATTAAATTCTCATAATTTATAAAATACTTTATTAGGATTTACCCTCTTGGTACCTAAGAATCTCTACCGAGGTTTTGTTCAAATTTTCAATCCAGACACAATTATTTTAAAATACTCTTTTGTCCTGATAATAATACTGGTATATAAGTGGTCTGATTTTTTTTTTCTTTTTTAGTATTGAAATGATTGTTAAGTAATCGTGTCACAGAATACCCAACAGTCCTATTCCCTGATTTGATTAACCCCAAAGTAAAGTCATCTGACTTTTCAAGACAAGACTAAATATTTTTAAAATTTCATTAGTGAAATTCAAATAAAATACTGAGCAAATTATTATAAAACATTTAAAAATAGAATTGTAGTTTATATCTTTCAAACTGAAAATATTTGCAATTAAAATTATGAATGTGTGCTAATCTTAACAGTAAAAAAAACACAAATTATTTGTAATTTTAATACGTTACTAAAAGCTTTTTGTCTTGTTTTTTGGTAAAAGCCAGTTTAATTTTGTGGCCAGAATTAGGGGGTATAGGCTTCCTTATAATCTATACAGTAATGTAACGAAACATCTTTATGTATTACAATCTATTTCAATAAAGTCTTTAATTGCAATATAATTAAAAGATATTCTACATTGGTGGTGTGGGTGGAGGTGAGCTTCAAAAATACCAAAGTATTTTTTGTTTGGGGTAAAAGATTACAGAGATAAAAGTTACTTTATCAAGGAATAAGGTACATCTATCTCCTCAATCAGATTTAACACTTTTATTGATTCAAAATAGCTAAAGTCTAGATCCAACCTGTTTCTGTTACTCTGTTAGGTTAGACCAGCTCCAAACAGTGAGAGTGGGAATAAAATGCCTGCCCACAAGTTCAAATGACAGTTATTCCTCAGTTTCTGTTTTTCAACATTTCCTAGCACTTTTCTATGCTTTCATCATATTCTCTGGCCTGATGGTACCTTTTGCTACCTTGTGATGTGTCTTATTGTGGGCCTCTTTGGGTTCATCTTGTTTGAGACTATACTTCCTTGCTTGTATGTGTATTTCCTTCCCCAGGTTAGGGAAGTTTTCCATCATTATTCAGATACGTTTTCAGTTCCTTGCTTTTCTGGTACCCCGGTGATGCGAATGTTGGTACACTTGATGTTGTCCCAGAGGCCCTTTAAACTATCCTCATTTTTTTGAATTATTTTTTCTTTTTATTGTTCTATTTGGGTGTTTTATGCTACTAAATCTCTGATTCAATCCTGTGCTTCATCTAATCTACTGATGATTCCCTCTAATGTATTCTTCATTTGTTATGGTATTCCTCATTTCTGACCTTTTTTTTTTTAAATGTTTTCTGTCTCCATTTTCATGTTTCCTATCTCTTTGTTGACGTTTTCTCCGAGATCACTGAGCATCTTTATAACTAGTGTTTTGAACTCTGGATCTGGTAGATTGCTTGTCTCCATTTTGTTTAGTTCTTTTTCTAGAGTTTTGTTCTGTTCTTTCATTTGGAACTTGTTTCTTTGTCTCCCCATCTTGGCTGCCTCCCTGTGTTTGTTTCTATGTATTAGATAGGACTGCTATGTCTCCCAGTCCTAGTCGAGTGGCCTATGTATTAGGTATCCTGTGGGACCCAGTGGCACAGACTCCCTGGTCACCTGAGCTGGGTGCTCCAGGTGTGTCCCTTGTGTGGGTTATGTGTGCCCTCTTTTTATAGTTGAGCCTTGGTTGCTATTTATACATCCTTGGGAGGTATTGACCCTCCCACCTTCCTACTAGTCTTAGCATATGTCCTTAGTTGTAGAACCTAGACCTCAGTGATGGTTGTTCTGGAGTTTATAATTTTGTGGTGGTCGTAAGAGGATATAAGCACAGAAGTTATGTACTCCACCATCTTGATTAGAAATGGAATGTTGTGGGGTTTTTTTAATTTTTGTTCACTTCGGAAATGCTTGATTGTCAACAATGTACTAAGACTTTCAAAGTTATCTTCTTAGCATTACCTCTTTATTTATGACTTTCTCAGTTTAGTTGAAGTGTATTTATAAGCCTAAGCCTAGTTTTAAGACTCTTTATACATTTCACCAAGCATAACTTAACCTGTCGCACTAAGCTAGCATTTGGACAACGTTTCATTGACAATAATGGGAAGTACCTTTTTATTTACAATCAAATCTCTACTCTTTTGATGTATTTTATTCCTCTCTTTGGGCTTCTCATTAAATTACTCTGGCTGCCCAAGAGAAGCCTCCAATTTCAGCTCTTTAGTACCCCACCCTAAGCCACTCTTGTGGCTCAGATTACCTATTTGTCCAAATTCTCCATGCTTTCATTGATTGCTCACAAGAGATGGAGTTTGCTATAATTCTTTAATTAAGGTTTTGGGTTATTTGATCTGTTATAAATGCCACCAACATATAATAAATATAACTGACAGTTTCCACCAAAAGAGGAAGATCTTTCCTTATCAGTAGGAAACTGTTTTGTGAGCCGTCCATATAGTCTATACTTATGTCAAATACATAGGTTAATCTTGAAGTCTGTTGAGAACTGGATGATTTCTCATTCTTTATTATAGTGTCAGGCTCAACATAAGCTTTTCTGGAATGGCCCTTAAATGTCTCTTTTTAATCTAATTTTATATTTTATCACTCTTGTCATTTAAAAACTAGACTAACTTTATTTATTAAAAGCTAAGTAATTAAAGTTGTAGTTACAATCTCTTGTCCAGTATTAAAGTAACAGAAGGTTTTATTTGTTGTCATTAACTTCAGTGTTAAGATTCTAATTTGTAGCTCATTGGTTCTTTTTTTCCAGTGATATCGAAGGTAACCTCATTGTAATGGTTTATGTTTATATCCTTTGAAACTACTTACGTATAGAGACTTTTTTTAGGTTAACATGCTATTGAAAATATAAGCAGATTTTATCCTTTTATAGTTAATTTAAAACCTAAAAGAGTGTTTATGTTGGCAATTTAAATCAAAATCTGATAGTTCGGGTTCTTTTATAGTTGTTAGATCACACTTGCAAATATTACATGTGTTTAATAGGGCATGCATTTCACACGAGGATTCTAATTTCAATATTTCTTTTAAATTTCCAGTGTACTAAAAGCCTATTATGAATACATTTTCCCTCTGTATTTAACTCGTCAGTGAAAAGATAACTTTCAATTGAGTTAAATAGGAGTGATATTATTGAGATAGTTTACATAAGAAAATCACAAACTTGGTAAAGTATATCCTTTGTGTTATTCCACCTTTTTGCAAATAATGCATATTTATTTATTCAAAATTTTTGAAATTGGATCATTGGTTCTGACACTCAGGAAGATAAAAATCTAGTACTGCTGTTATAGAACTTAATCCCCCTTAATCTATACCTCTTTCAGTTAGGACTATTGTCCTATCCATATTTTGTAATAAAATGCAATTAAATGTGAAAATTGTCTATTTTTCAAATTTGAAGGCTTGACTTTTTATTGGTATTACAAATGAAACATGAATTTCAGAATTCCAAATAAAATGGTCCATTTCAGAACTTCCTCTTCTAGCAGATTTGATGGGGCGGAGATTGAGAGTAAGAACAGGGGTTATAAGCTTGGAGTTTAGAGAAAGAGCACAGATACAAGAGATGTAAAGAAATGCATTATTATAAAATATTCCAATTAGTATAATCTAGAATCATTACAGAATTAATTTGTAAGCTTAGATTTAACAACCACATGAATAGATCCATACCCTATACTGAATCATAAATCTGCAGTTTCTTCTTGAAGATATTCATAACTTTTTTCTTTGATAATTTTATCTGCCTATTAGAATCCTTAATACTGGTTTTAGTGGATGCTGACATTTTTAAGCATTGTGGATTTAAATGAACTTAATGGTTTATATTATTGAGTCAACTTTCAGGTAGGAATTGCCATGCAAAGAAACAGCTGGCATATACACAGCATACTTACAAATTAAAAGAAGGCTTTTTTGGTGCTTATTGACTGAATAATATATCTTTTGTATATATTGAGGAGTTCATTTTAGTACAATTTTTACTACATAACCTGTTGAGATTGCTGTGGTCTTTGCTTGTTTCTAATTAATTCATAGTTTTCACAAGCTTCATTGTTCAAATGTCTGCATAAAAAACTTTAAAAGAAAAAATAGAATTTTGGTTAAGCTGATGATTATCTTTTTAAATCTCATCAAGCTTGGTAATTCTGTTTTTCATCCTAGTTCATTTATTTCAGGAAATAGCAAGAACTGAATATATTATCCAAGGGAACACTTTAAATTCTTTCTTAAAAATATTACATCAACAGTTAATAACTTTTTTAAAATTATGTATGGAATGATAATGTGAGATGTAGCATGACATAAAAAGGTCTAGTTATGCCACTTACTATTTGTGACCTTAACCAAAAAAGGGTCACATAAGCTCTCCTAAGCCTCATTTTCCTCTTCTGTAAAACGAGGTGATTAATACCTCTCTTAGAGGAATTGTGAGAAAGGAGTTGATGACTACAAAGCTTCCTTATAATGGTGCTGCTCATTGTGTTATATTGTAATGGTTTTGATTATATTATAATATAATGGTGCTCGTGACATTATTCTTAGCTTATTAGGGCAGGGACCCTGTCTGCTTCTTCACCACTGTAGCCCTTAGGGCCTAGCTCATGCCTGGCATATAATAAAGGATCAGTAAATATTTATATTGATAAATAAAAAAGAATTGACCACAGATTGCTTCTATTGGGCCGTAAGCTTCAACTTAGCTTCTCTTTTTAAATTTATAGTTTTTATGACTGCATCTTTATCTTTCAAGCTCACATTTTGCATAAGTTAAAAAATGCTACATTGTACTTCGGATTTTAAAGAGATATACAGTTCTTTGTCAGAAACCTGCTGAATGGAACGTTATTGCTGTGGGTTTAATGACTGCAGTAATTTTGAAGTAGCGATAATTGTCAAAAATCTCCAGTAATGCTGATACTACTGTTGTTTGTTGCTTGTATTTATAATTTAAAAAAATACTAAGCTTCAGTGAAAATAAAATTGTAATTGCTTTTTCTCATCCAAGTGTATTTTGAAAAACTTATCACTGCTTCAGGGTGTTTCACGATATTTTTCAAAATGACAACTTATAGATTATATAAAATTTAGTTTGATTAATTTTGGGATTTAAAGTTTAAGATTTTTAATATCAAAATAGTTAATAGCATTTCCAAAGAACCTTACGTTTCTGCTACAAACCTAGATAAACGACTTGTTACTGATTTTCTCATAAATGATTTTTTCTAGAGCTATTCTTTCAAAGGAATTAAACTTCTTTTCTAAAATTGTTACCAGGATCAGCCAAGATCTTGCTCTCATTGCTCGGGAAATCAACGATGTAGCGGGAGAGATAGATTCAGTGACGTCCTCAGGCACTGCCCCTAGTACCACAGTAAGCACTGCTGCCACCACCCCTGGCTCTGCCATAGACACTAGAGAAGAGGTAGGAGATCTTCATGGAGAAATGCATAAGGTTCTTTCTTTTCTTTATTTCTTTTGCTTTTAGCTTTTTGCTTCGTTTATTTTAGTTCTGTCCACCTCCTTGTTTGCATGAAGCTCTGCATTTTCTAACTTTGCTTTAACAAATTTCTTTGATGTTTTTGTGACAAAACTAGTAAAGGCTGACATTTGGTCTACTATGAACATGAAGTTGTAGAATGCTTTTTAAAAGTACTTTGCTAGTTACTGGTACATACATTCCCTTAAACTATGAATATAAATAGCACCTGAAAAGCAAACGAAAATTTGATAAACGATTGTATAAAGTTTCAGTAAAGTTTGGCTATGAAAATACTTCAATTAAATGGCATTTTCAAAGCTAGTTAATGAGAAGATATTTTTAATAGCAAAAGAAAAATTCTATAGTTTCACTACTTTAAATATTCTGTTGATGAATACACACATACTCACACACATACTCAAGGATACTCTGAGAATTGAAATACACCCACACAAATACATACATATTCAGTTTTAAAACATACATGTAAACTCTGCAATGTAAGTCAGCATATAGCCTATTGCCCTTCCAAAACCAGGGCTGCTCTCCAACTCCAGGGGGGCACCTTTTACATAAAATTATTCCTTTAACATATGAAAGTAATGGTACTCTGGTCATGTTGGCTCTCTGGATCTGGTGCAAAAATGCAAGCAAGAGATTGGCATTTGAAAAAAGGAATTAAAGTTGTACTAGGACAAAGACACACGCATTGGTTTAATTATCATCTGGCTGTTTCGTGCCACACTGTCCGGATTGAGTAGTTGGACACAGACTGTATAGCTGCAAAGCCTAAAGTATTCATTCTCTGGCCTTTTACAGAAAAATATTTGCCAATCTCTAATATTGATGATTCCACTTCCTTGATTTATAAAATAACGTTCTTAATAGTAACCCAAAATGGCTAGCCTTTCTGACAAATTTAATTCTGGTAAACTCTGCTAATAATATTTTCTTCAGTTGCTTTTTGTCACATTCCTTTAATAATCTGATTCTTTAGTAGTCATTTTTTGGTTGTTTTGTTCCCCTTCCTGTGTTGTCTAATTTTGTAAAAGATGTTTCATCAATCTGTGTAGTTTTGTTACCACACTGATCAATTGTAAATGTATATAAAATCATCCTTATTGGTGAAAAACAAAAGGATCTTCTTGGTGGCAAGACATACACAATTCTTCTGGTACATTTAAAATGATAAAGATATTAATTTCTCTGCTGTCTAAATTTTATCTAACATGATTATACATTCATTCAGACCTAGTAAAATTATTCACACATTTCAGTGACTAGTTTTTCATTTTTCCTTTTGTTTTATTTCTGAATATTGTACTAGAGTTTATTTATTCCTTCTTCAGTAAACCTTTATATTGTATGTGTATAATTTGCACTGTAGGTGGCAGTATATCCTTTTTATTGGACTATGTAATTTCTGTAGCATTGTTAAAAGTTTATCTGATTAAGACCAAAATACTTATTTTGCGGATTTAAATTTTTTTCCTTTTGTAAACTTAATTGGAATTTACAATTTATGTATCTGTGAAGAAATTTGACACCTGGATTGGGGAGGAAAAAAAAGGATAAAACGAGCTAGGAAACTAAAAGAAAAAGAAACGTTATGTTACCACTGGTAAGACAATGTGAGTAACACGAACTCCTTGTCCATCCACATGGCTCACCTTTTTCAATTTACCATCTGTTTTCCATTGGGGGAAATCTTATCCATGGAAGAATCAAATTTATAATAGCTATATGTTTTGGAATTTAAAAATAAAATCTATATGGATGAACATATATTTTATAAAACAGACATCTCTGAAGTGTTTATAAAAAGAGAGCGTAATTGGTTTATTGAAGATACACTTCTATTACTCACTGAGAATGAAATAACTTCTGTCTAATCATAAAAATTATAATGCTAGTATCTGCGCTTTTCCAAATCACTCCAGTCTCATAAGGGTTTGCTTTTGTCCTATTAGTTGGTTGATCGTGTTTTTGATGAAAGCCTCAACTTCCGAAAGATCCCTCCATTAGTTCATTCTAAAACACCAGAAGGAAACAACTGTCGGTCTAATGATTCCAGGCCTCAACCATCAGAGCCTCCGGATCACTTAACAATTACAAGGCGGAGAACCTGGAGCAGGGACGAAGTAAGTAAACCATAAACATTAACAAATGGCAGAGGAGGGATGTCCCATCTGTGGGAAAAGAAGGAACCATTCAAAAAATAGGCTGGAAAAAAGTGCTTGTCTTTATGGGTAGAATGAAATTTTATCTTGACATCACATCATATACAAACAATTAACTCCAAATGGATTACATTCTTAAAGACTGAAAGCAAAACTCTGTGACTTTTAGTAAAAAGTATCGGTAAATCTCTGTCAACACTGGTAGGGAATGATTTTTTTAAAGACACAAAAAGTTTTGACTTTAAAAATTGATAAATTTGAGTATATTAAAAGACTTGTATGAAACATACAGCCAAGAAAGGATTCATATCCAGAATATATAAAGAACTCTTAACCAATCAATTTAAAAAGGCAAGAACAACCCAATAGAAAAACAGGAACAGTATTTCACTGAAGGGAAAATACCTAAGGCCATAATATCCAAAGAGATGTTCAGTTTCACACATGTTCAAAGGAATACATTCAAGACTACAGTGAGATTATTTTATACTCATTGAATTGGCAGCACATAAATAAAATCAAAAAATATTTTACGTGGTTCATAGACTTTCTTATGGGTTGCTGGTGGAGGCTCAACTGGTACAGTAAGTTTGGAAAGTAGTTGGACATAATTTCCTGAAGTGGAACATAAGCATGGCACATGATCTAACAGTTTTGGTGCTGGTATATCCCCAAGAGAAAGCCTTCCTCACTGACAACAGGAGTCATGCAAAAGAGTTTTTATAGTAGGCCCTGTGGACAATAACAAAAACTTGGAAACAATCTAAGTGTTTATATTCGTAGAAAAGTGAGTGTATATAGTGGTGTGTTCGCAAATTGAACAACTACAGCCACACACCACCTAAGGAAAGTTCAGGCAATGACGGACGGCATGTACGACGGTGGCCCCATAAGATTGTGATGAAGCTGAATGTCCTTTAAGACGTGGAAGGATTTGTGGTTTGGAGGATGTTTTTTCCCCTGACAGGATCATTATCTGTGGGGCTTGGTAATAAATGCCCCCTCATTCACAGCACCTCAGCTCTGAGTGCACAGATTACATCCCAGTCACTCAGCTCCTGACCTGTCTCAACACAGAGGAGCCTGTCCCCCCAGTGTCACACATTCAGAGGGAGCTGCAGCCCTCCCAGAGCTGGCTTGATGGTCTTCAGAGGACATGGCTGTAATTCTTTATTGAGAACCTGAGATCCTGTACAAGGACTCAGGTCTGCAGGAGCCACCTTCACAAGCGTTAATTGTCACTGCCACTTTAGTGACAGCTTTCTGTGATGGTGTGGGACCAGCCTGTTCCTGTGTTTTGGAAATATTTTCAGGCTGTAATGGTCTACAGCATAGATGAGTTTTATTTATTTCATCAGTTCAATGCCATCGAGAGCCCTTTGTGTCAAATAGGGTTAACAGAACCAAAAACCAATTTCCAAATTTAAATACCAAGTCCTTAGTTCTCCACCCTGTGCGTGTTAAACACCCTCTTTTTTATGAATACCACAGAGTTCCTTAATCTGACCACTGCTCCAGTACGTAAGAGCCCAAACCACATCGTCATGATAACCCGTATGTTCTTGTATCTCTTTATCTTGGTTTCTTATTTCTACTGGTCCTCAGGCCGCTTTCACTCCCTCCCAACAGTCACTATTAAGTGATCTACGCCTCACCAGCCAGTTTCTCCTCCATATTCCCCATCAGCCCAGCCCACAGCCCTGTTCATGGAGCAGCACTGCCAGCTTCCATGCCCTGTTTCTGACCTTGTTGGAAGGAAGCAGGGAAGCATAGTGTTGATAAAGTCCCCAGTAGTGGACAGCCACGTTCTAGGTCCTGACATTCACCCCCCACGCACGCACTGCCTCACCCAGAGCGACTTCCGTCCTGCCAGCTTCACTCATGGGAAGTGCCCTGTACAGGTGGACCACTTTTTATCTTTTATACTGTATTTGTACTGTACCGTCTCTTGTGTTTAGATACACAGATGGTTACCGTTGTGTTACTAGTCATAAGTTGCCTACAGCATTCAGTCTAGTAATGTGCTGTACAGGCTTGTAGCCCAGGAGCAATAGGCTGTACCATAGAGCCTGGGTGTGTAGTCAAATGTACCAGCTAGATTTGTGTAAGTGCCTCTGATGGTCCCACGACGACGAAATCGCCTAATGATGCATTTCTCAGAATTTCTATTTCCCCATTGTTAAGCAACACATGACTGTATAGAGTAATCAAAATAAAGAACTATAGTGATATGGATGAATTTTAGCAATATAACATTAAATGAAGAAAGTAATTCTCAAAAGATTATATAATGTGGTCCTTTGTCATTAATTTTTAAAAATGAAAATAAATACTGGGGACAGAAATAGATCTAAGAAATGACAGAAAAAAGAAAGCAATGGAATGATGAATGGAATTCAGGATATTCTTTACCTTGGGTGAAGGAAGGCAGGGAGATTGGATGGGAGAACTGATATGACTAGAGGTAGATCGTTATCAGTTTCTTCATAACAAACCACAGAAATCTCAGTGGCATAGAGCAATAAGCATTTGTTGATCACACACCTATGGCTTAACTAGTACTGCTCATCTGGATAATCAGAAATTGTAGGTTGGGTCCAGGTTTGCTCCATGCGTCTCCATATTGCTTGGACCAGTGCGCTAGCTAGGGCTTGTTCTTGGGGTGGTTATATGAGAAACAAGAGAGCGAACGCCACCATGCAGGCACATTTCACGTCTTTGCTGTGCCCTGTCTGCTAACCTCTCACTGGGGAAAGCGAGTCACATGCCTGAAGCCAAATGCCAGGGGGTGGAAAAGTACCCTCTTCCCATGATAGTGCAGACAAGGAGGGAATATTTTTGAACAATACCTATTCTGTCACAGTGGTTATTGTTAGGTCCTAGCTTTGGGGTAGTAGATTCATTAAGTGTTTATTACATCAATTAAAAAAAAGAAGGAAAAAGTGATCCAAGTGGCCGATGATACATGATTATGATGAATGCTGTGTACCTGTGGACCAATATGGATAGAAATTATTAAGTTATCGTTTAAAAATATAAATGTGGCCATGAAAAATCAGGGAAAGAGGGGTTTATTGAAAAGGCATATGTAATGGAAAGTAGATGACATGAGTGGGGAGAATTCAAGGACAGAATGAAGTTCATTCACCAAAGAATGGTTGTTTAATTAGTACCATGGAAAGAGCTCATGGGAAGGACATGCGGAGGTGATACCGGTGCCTGCACAGGGAGTGGGTGGAAGGAAAATATAGAAAACAGCAATTGACAGGAAGGGTTAGATCATAGGTTGGCATGTGTGGATCCCTGGATTTCAGGAACAGGAGCTAAAAGATCTAGTTTTCCACAATGCCTTCTTGTTCACGTCACTGCTCACTGAACTCCCTTTTATTGCAGTTCATACGACACTGAATCACAACATTTAGCACTTATTTATATTCTTGTTATGGACTGTTTAGTAGTATTTCCTATACAGTACTGTTATCCCCCCCACTGGTATTTACAGCTTCTTAACATCCAAAGCCCTATCTTGTTTTCTGGATTTTCTTACAGTGTCCGGATACAGTTCTGACAATATAAGTTCTGATTTTGGAACCCACATTGAGCCCCAAGTTCAGCCCTTTTTCCAGTGTTCTGCACTAGCTATGCCTTCCATGGTTTAGCCCTTGACAAACTGCAACTCGAAGGCCCAATCCAGCTGCTGCCTGTTCTTGTAGTTTCATTACAACACAGTCATGTCCACTTGTTTGTGCTTTCATGGTACAGGGAGATTGTTGAGTGGTATTGACAGAGCCGTTGGCCTAAAACCTTCACTCTGTGGCCCTTTAAAGAAGTTTGCAGACCTCTCATTTTGTCCATGAGTTTCAGCTTGGAGAGGTACCAACCCCCATTATAAAACTTATTATTCTGAGTAAATTTTAAAAATGTATCTATCCCACTAGACTCTGCCCTGGAGAGCACTGAATTCTTATTATTTGATGAAAGGATAGAGAGTAAATTTAGTATTCTACATTATTTATGTTTTCCTTTTTGTAATAATTTGAATTAGAGGCATAAGAATCAGGATCATGACCATAATTGAGGATAAGGTGATAAGGATTGGTTTTTGAAAGTGATATGACCAAAAGAATATGGAAACTTCACAAGTTATTTAACAAGAAAGGACTTTCTCTGTTAACATTTACTTCTTTCTCAATTTAGTTATATGTTCCTCTAATTACATTCTTCATTGATCTTTTGTTAAAGTTGGCATAGATACTAAATGCCCCTAACTATAGTGGGTTGTGACTAGTATTCTTGGTGGTGATACAATACAGTGGTGATATTTTAATGTACTTTTTTCTTTGGCTGTTTCAGGTCATGGGAGATAATCTGCTGCTGTCGTCCGTCTTTCAGTTCTCTAGGAAGATAAGGCAGTCTATAGATAAAACAGCTGGGAAGATCAGGTACAGTTTTGTTAACTCAGACCCGTGCTTACGTCATTAACAGTCTCCTGTCTCAAGCCTGCTCCCACAGCTGTTAGGAACTGGTGACGTCAGTGGCCCTGAACTTACTGTTGCTTTGTGCTTTCCGTGGTCCTTCGTTTGTGTGTCCCTTGGTGTCTCTTTTGTAGTCATTGTTTTCTTACTTTCTACCAGTCCTAAACCTGTTAGGACTCTTACAACACATAATAATTTACTTATGCCTTAATAACACAGTTATTAGGGTAACAGCTCTTAGGTTCTGGCAAGGATATTTAGTTTTTTGGGTTTGGAAAATTTAACAGTAGATCAGAATATTCTTATGTCAGATTCTAGAACCATAGTTGCCTTTTTAAGCGTGGTTATGTGTAATTGTAGATGTTCCAGACTTGATTGGATATTGATGAATTTCTTGTTTTTAAATAACCTGAACCTGGCATATTGATCTTTGAAGAAATACAAATAAGAATGTAATTTAGTTTACTACTTAAATACTGATCAGCCTCCAACGATGATATTTACTTGTACAGTGTTGATGTTTATATAAGGCATCCAAATGAGATTTTCAGGTTCAGTGAAGAAATGTAAATGAAATCAAAAGGGTGTCTAATATTTACATCTCTTTAAAACTACTGAGTCATGTCTCAGATTCCAAAGTATTGGGGAGAGAAAGATACCACATTTGAAAGACAAATCAAAATTTTGTGGTACTTTATTTCATAATATAACATATTTGAGCTTAGTTTCTAACATAAGGATAATTATTGGCAGTTGATTTATCCAAAGGATAGTGTCTTAATTCCTAACAGGTAATTATGTATAATATACAACATGAATTAAGATTTTTAAAGCAAAGCACAGTAAGCACTCCAGTTTTCAACTTTTAAAATAATGTTCACACTTTGCTCAATCAGTAAAATTATTTTTCCAATATAAAGAGGTCTTACAGACATAATTGTTTAATACCAAATGCAATCTATTTTTATCTTAATTTTATATGTATCCTGCATATGTTTTAGTTGAACAAAGTTGTGTTTTCATTATAAGTGGTGGTTATATGGTTAATTATAAATATTAGATTAAAATTTGGGGGTTATATCATTACATTTGTTTTATATTTGGTTTTCAATAAAGAATAAGTTAAATACAAAAGGATTTATGTGTATATTCATAACCACCCAGGTACTTTTTTAATACAGATCGCATATAAATGAGTTTATTGGTAATATTGGCTAAGTATTTAATTTATAGTTTATGCAATGTTTAATGGTTTCTTTATCCTTGTGTAGCTTTAAAAAGAAAATATTGTTTCTGTATTGTTAAAAATGTGATGTTTCTAAAACATGAAAAGTAAAATGCTTATATCTTTTGATTTATAGAATTTTATTTAAAGATAAAGATCGGAATTGGGATGAAATAGAAAGCAAGTTAAGAGCTGAAAGTGAAGTTCCTATTGTGAAAACCTCAAGCATGGTATAGTAATGTTTTTAATATTAAAACATTTTAATAGCGAGGTTTTATTTTAAGAGAATGAGATGCTAATTTTTGAACTGTTTTTTGATTGACATTTTTAAAGGAAGATATAAGTACACGAATTTGGGAAATTTTTATGCCTTCAACTGTCTTTGACAGGGGTTTAAAGTGTTTATTGCTTTAAAGTTGCGAAGGGTATGAGGAGGAACCTTTTATGTTTCTCACTATTATACATTCTTGTTCTTGTTACACATTATAAATAGGCAATTTTGAGATAAAAGCCAAACTCAAATATAAGTTGACTTGAGTCATTCCCATTTACTCAATAGTCTGCTTGTCTCCTCAAGAATTTGTATTGATTTTCATTGGTCGGGGAGTCACCCTAAAACTGAGCTTGGCACTTTATACATTTTTCCAAAGAAAATCCTTAGGCACTTTGCAAAATTGTTGCAAGTTTGATCAATACACATTTTTCAAAATCTTTTCTTATACCGTAGTATTGTTATGAACTGTTCATCGTCTGTCATCTCATTGAAAAAAAGTAATTCTATTTCAAGATTAAAGATTTTAAAATTTGAATCTTGTTTACTAGATACCATAATTATTCCATATCCTGAAATATTTTGCTACAAATTAGCGCCACGTGGATAATGTTAAGTATTCCCGATAAGATGAGTCTGAGAGTCATTGCTTCTCCAATAAAAATGTTCTACATAAAGCTAACTTTTGCTATTGCTTTCCCTGCAGGAGATTTCTTCTATCTTACAGGAGCTGAAAAGAGTTGAAAAGCAGCTACAAGGTAAGTTTACTACTGAATGAAACAAAAAGAGCTAACAGTGTAGGATAAGCGCATTCTAAGTGGTATTTCTTCAAATATTAGAACATTATTTGATTAAATTTAATGACATATTGATAAAGATACAGAGTTCTACATATCCAAATTACCCATAAAAAGGAATATACCCATATAATTAAAAACACAATAATGTTAAGTCTTGGGCATATTGCTAGATGTTACAAACTAACTCACAATATTATATGTAGTACCTATTTTGCATATATATATATATGTATATATATGTATACATAAAATGTGTATATATGTATATATATGTATGTATAAAAATGTATTAAAATATGTGTATGCAGCTGAAAATGCTTATTGGCAATTAGCATTACTTATTTGATGTGAAAATTCTCACATTACATTTGTGGTGTAACCCAAATGAACTTGTATTCTAACACAGATAATAACTGGATGCACGGTAAGAAATGAGTGCATATTGGCCGTAGGGACCAGAAGAGGAGGGAGAGAAGAAAGACAGAGACTGTTTGCCTCCTAAACTTTGACAACACCATTGTTTTTATGTCACGTCTCAACATGCATTAATACCTGTGTATGCCTTGACCCAGAAGTCCCGGGTGCTACAACACGCAGATTCCAGAGCGAACTGCTAATTCTACTTGGTTTTTATCACAGGCATAGTATGTTAGTCCTGGCTAAGTGATTTGTAATCGTTATTTAGCCTCTACACTCCTGAGCGTTTGGATGTACCCCCTTGAGTAAAAGTGCCTTGCTAACGTGCTTGTTAGCGGGTCCAGTGGGGGTGTACTTCAAAAGGACCTCTTAGGTGATTCTAAAACCTATCATGCTTCCTTCTCCCAAAGCCCCACTGTACCCAATGCCAAGTTGAAAATTACTGCCGAAGATTTTCCCTCGTCCCCTCAAAGGTTTTTTGGATTGAAAACTAGTCTTTATTGGCCCCTCCCAGGGAGGTAGTCTGTTTGGCCCGCTGGGCTGCCATGGGTATTAGCTCAGTATCCAGGCTACGAGGGGTCCTGAGACTCAGCGGTGCGCACACACTCGCAAGGGCTGAGGAATGACATTGTGCTGTGGTAGCATCCAGAGAGCTGATAATTCTTTGGGTTCCCCCAGTCTTCAGATTATTCTGAACCCCATCATAGCAACTAATCCCCCGTTACTGAGTGATAAATATAGCTGGCAGTGTTTAGTGAAATAATAACCACTATTTTCACTTATCCTCTCACAATAATGAAAGCAGATTTCAGAAGGATCTTTCCTGAATTCCGTATCTCCAAATCCCAGTCTTCCAGCAGGCTCTGAAATGCCCAGAAGTGAGCTACTTAAGAGGAGCAGAAAAAGTATTCAGGTCTCTAGTCTGTAGATCAGCTTCAGAATTATTGACAGTGGGGTTTTCAAAACAGTATGGAAAGGATTAGCCAAAATTAAGCGTCAGATACAAGCATCCGTAGTCAAAATATTATCCAAGTCATAAGCAACGACTGTGTCTACCATTAAATCTCTGTTTCCCATTCCTTTTTTTTCCTTTAGCAATCAATGCTATGATTGATCCAGATGGAACGTTGGAGGCTCTGAACAACATGGGATTTCCCAGCGCCATGCTGCCCTCTCCACCCAAACAGAAGTCCAGCCCTGTGAATAACCACAGCAGCCCGGGTCAGACACCAACACTGTGCCAGCCAGAAGCTAGGGTCCTTCATCCTGCTGCTACCTCAGCCTCAGCTGAATTTGAGAACACAGAATCTGAGGCTGATTTCAGTATACATTTCAATAGGTTCAACCCTGACGGGGAAGAGGAAGGTGTTGCAGTACATGAATGACTCTCTTGATTGATAGAAAATAATTGCCTGTGGAATGACTAGGAATATCGGAAGCAGCATAGTGTTGACTTGTGCAAAACACGACAGCTTGGTCAAGTACAATCTTGTTATCTCTGGCTTCTTAATTTTATTTATTTATTTTCTCCTATAATGTGGTGTCCTAGTCATCCTTTCCAACCACTTAGATAACCACTTGACGCACATATAGGAAAAAGCAGGTTGTGGCAGTTTCACCTTTTTGTGGTTTTATGATTTTCAAACTGAATTATATAATTGCATTCTTTCCCTTCATAGATCTTTGTGTTTTTGTTTTTGTTTTTAAGCCGTGCTGTGACCTACAAGCAAACTAAATACCCAACATTTCAGACCCCCATGTCTCCTGTGCCAAGCTGCTCCCTGAAATGGACTCTCTCTCCATCTGTACAGATTTCTTAAACACTTATATTTGCTTCTCAATAATAGGATTTCTATTAGGACTCATTACCATTGGATACAATGACATATTACTCTCTACACTCAAACTGACCTTTCAAAACAGCCTTGTGTTCTAAAATTTTCCAACATATATGTGATTTATATAACTTTGTTGCTACGTAAATTGTCTTGGGGTTTTACTAAGATGAACTATAATGTTTGCACTAAGATTTGCTGGGAGTGGTAGGTGGACATAGCTATATATCAATAAGGACTAACCATCTTTTTTTGTACATAGGAGATTGATAATACTGTATTTGTTTTAACCCCACAGTGTTTTACTCCACTTTCGAAAAGATGAATTTGGCACTTTTTTCAATTTTCTTTGCTTTTTTTTATGGGAGTAAGATTTTGTCTCTCATTTTAGGGCAAATGATAACTAGAAAGATTAAACTAGACAGATAGTGTAAGTGGAGTATATTTTTAAAACTAAGAACATGTATATTGTTTTCCTGTGTTCCCAAGTTTATATGTGACAGTTGGAAAAAAATCCCCTTGAAATGATCATGAAGTTAAATTTTTCTTCATTAGGAGATTTGTAGATCCAGTAGTCTAAGATTAGTTGATAGTTTCACTCCCAAGCAGTGAATTGCTTCTGTGTGTTTGTTTCCCTGTAGGACCCAGTAGTCAATCCTGTCTCAGTCTTTCTCATTTGTAAGAACCCTGCAAGACGATGACAAAGGCTTTAGGCCTGCGCCACTAAACAGGAAGCCTGTGAAAAATACCTTCTATAAGCTTGCTTTTTCTCTTTCCAGTAAGGTCACATTTGGATAAGTTTAAAAAGAAAGTAATTATCTTTGTGTTTCCAGAACACTGTAATTTGGGTGAATCTTAATTCAGTTCAATATTATTAGAAGACTTGGAGTTTCTCCCTGACCCCATCAGTCTATAAAGGTTAAAACTGCAGTTTTGCAAATTTATGAAATGGTCTTTAATACTCCAGCAATAATCCTGTGCTGTATTTGTTTTAAGAAACTAACTCTGTATACTTCAAAATGTTGCAGGGTTTTAAAAAGCCTGTGCTGTTGGGCCAGTTAATAGACTAAAAAAACTCTTTTTGTAGAGATGTAAAAACAAAAGTCTGTTGTATAATGGAACTCATATTTTTCTTTAAATTAAAAAAAAAAAGGTAAATGAATTATTCTCCTTGTAAAGCTAAATTCCCCATTCTATCTAATAAAGGAAGACTGGAAAAAGTTTTTAAAGAACATGAATGGAAAGATACAAATGCTTTGAAGGAATAAATGAAACATTAAAACAGGGTCAATCCATTTGAAGAAAAAGTCAAAATAATCACCATTTTTCCCTCTTTTATTTAATGTTTGGGTACTGATTACATCCACATGGAAGTAAAAGGTAAGGAGTTATTTAGAAAAATATTAGCATCTACTCTACTTACATTATTGTTTAAGTGTTTACACGGTTTTGTTTAATTATAAACATTTGGCCTTTTACTATGTTATTTTTATTTTTTATGAATACATTATTCTCCTTATTTATTTTTGTTACATTTATTACTTATGTTATTTTGTTATGCATTTACAACTCCATTTTTAAATAAAGTGTTTCTGGAACTGTATACAGAGATTGTACATTTTTTTTCTTCTGCCATCTGGATTGTTAATACTTCATCATGTTGCCAGTAACCATTTATACACCATTTTCCAAAGTCTAGCAAAAGAAAGACTCCTTCAATTTTAATTAATATGTGAGAAGAGCCAAGAGGGTAAGAGGAAATGAAGGCTGCCTTGTTTTCTTTTGACATTTCTAAGCATATACTCCCAGACCAGACCTCAGGCCGTGACATCAGACCGTTTCGAGTGGCTGGTGACCTCTGGGAACTCATTTGTTTTTTATGCTATTTTTCCAGAGATGGGGTTCATGGATGTGTCCGCTCTGCCTGCCAAGTGGAAAACTGGCTAGTGGCCTGAATGGGAAATACTCCTAACCAGGTTGTGCTAACCTGTTTGGAAGCAAATACAAATTTCAGAAAAAGAACCAGAATCCAAAAATACTGGAGCCCATGGCTAGGATGGGGGAAACTGAAATTAGTCTCAAGTATCTACTTTTCTGGAGAAAAGCAACATTCTGACCCATTAGACCTCAGAGTTTTCCATAGTTTACTTCTTAAGAAAAGTAGCTCAATAAAAGCTAGTAAGTGTAAGAGAATATGAGCCATACAATAGAATATTTTTAGCTACAAAAAATGAAGTACTAATACGTGCTACAATATGGATGAAACTTGAAAACATTATGCTGAGTGAAAGCCAATCACAAAAGGCCACGTATTATGAGTGCATTTATGTGAAATGTCCAGAATAGACAAACATGTAGAGACAAACAGACTACTGGTTGCCTATGGCTGGGGCAGGGGGGATGGCAAGATGTGGGGTTACAATGAAAGGGTACAGGGTTTCGTTGGGAGTGATGAAAACACTTAAAATTGTGATGGTCACAGAACTGTAAATATACTAAAAACCATTACATTGTGTACTTTAACTGATTTAATTATAACCAATATCACCTATACCTATATAAAATAAGTATGTAAATTTCTCAATAAAGCTGTTAACAGAAGGGGAGGAGGAGGAGGAGGAGAAATGCAATGTCAGGTGAAGATGCAACCTGACTGCTGTGCCATGGGAGCGGCCATTTGTGTGTCTGTTAGCATCCCTCCTTTCCTGTATGTCCCTGTCTTCTCTATTTTCCTTTGCATTGGGTTTAATGTCTGATTGGTTCCTTCATTAATGAGTTAAATAAAATCTTTGATGTGTTTCTTTTTAATAATAGAAAATAGGATATTTGTCATGATTTCTAGTTTATCAAAATGAATTATACTGGGAGAATGAGAAGCCAAGACATACTTGCACAGTCGATATTGTGTTCTTACCAAACAATTTTAATATCACCGTTTAAAACTAGCAACTGCTATGTGCTGACACTGGTAGGTTCACTTATCTTCACAACAACCCAGAATTACAGCTGAGAAATACTAGTCCCATTTTACAGAGGTAGGGGCTTGAAACATAGTCATAGCAGAAAGTCACTCAAATAGCAGAAATCCTGCAACGAAACAATGTAATTTAGGCTTTGGGCAAATGATTTCAACTTAGCCTGTTTTTCCTTATGGGGTGAGGGACTGGACTAGCTCATCTCTAAGGTATCATCCTGCAGTTATTAGTTTGTATTCTCTGACCTTCAAACATTGTGCTCTTTCTCTCTTCCCCCGGATTTGTGCCAGAAACATGTTGCTATCTTTACAGTAATTCTGCCTCTTCTGTTCCCTTAGATACTCTCATTCGTGTTATTCCTGAAGCTGCTAATCCCAGAAAACTTCCAGCTCTATTGCTTCACTGTAAGATTTTGCTCATTTCACGTTTGCCCACATAAAGACTCCCAGTGGCTGGGCTAAACCAGGATGTCCTAATGACAATGGCATCATTTCCAGGAAAAAGGGCATAGCACTTACAGAACCCCTTCCCCAGGGCAGGCGCAAGGTGCCCAGGGCAGCTTTGAGAGTTTGTTTTCCTTCATACTTCTCCCTTCCACCAGCATAATGCTCAGAGCCTCTAAGAAGGAATGTGGCAGGACAGAAAGCGACATTTGACTCTTAATTTTCTCTGGTTTTGAGGTTTTCAACACCAAAGTCCTTAGGGGAATGTATACAACTTCGAGAAATAAAGCAAAGCATATTTGCAGGCTTCGATGGATGTCTTAGCTGGAATTAAAAGAGGGAAGGATTTCTTACATATTAGAAAATGAGGACCCTGGGTCTCCAGAGAGGGGAAAGAACCTGCCATAGCTTCCCAGCAGTGCCAAGGGAGACAACACGTACAAGGGAAAACTGACACAGGCAGCTGGGAAGTTCTGGACTTAATTGCACTTGGAAGCAACAGCCTTATGAGGGACCAACTGGTCAGGTTCCTAGGATAGGACTCGGGACTTCTGCGGACAGCTTGACACCATGCAGTCCTGGGGCCGATGGGCTATTTCAAAAGGAATGAAGTCAAGTATCGTCTGCCTGCAGGGATGAGGAGCTTGAAATAAAAGTTAAAGTGGTTCAGAGAAAAGGGGATATTTCTTTCATAGTCAAGTTTATGGATTGTGGACTGATTAGATGATGATAGATAGATAGATAGATAGATAGATAGATAGATAGATGATAGATAGATAGATAGATAGATAGATAGATAGATAGATAGATAGATAGATGATAGATAGATAGATCGAGATGATATCTATGTCTACATAGGCATATATAGATCTCTCACTCTCTCCCTAAATATGTACGTGTAAAGATGGTTATAGATACAATTTACCCCTCTATCAACACAGCACAGGCAGAGCCAGCGTTTAAGCCCAGATCAATTCGTGTGGAACAGCCCTGGCAAATTATTCATAGTTCCCTCTCGCACCCGCAGTGTCCCTGTCCGGATAACAAACTCTATGTTCATTGGGGTTGAATGCCAACAGCGCTGCACACCACTTCTGCCTGATTCTCCAAAGCCCGGAGACAGGAGGAGGGAGGAGCGGGACCCAGGAGCAGCGCGCTGAGTCCCGTGTGAGCGACAGCCTTGGGTGTCTGGCCTCCCGCGTCCCTGAAAGACGTGGTCTCCAAAAGCCTGCGCCCTAGGCCGCAGCTCAGGCCCCCAGGGAAGGCGGGAAGGGTGAGGGCGCCTGGGTTCAGTAAGATCCCTGGGGTCTATCTACGCGTTTCAGCCGGGGAACGCGCAAGTTCTGTGGGCCTGCAGCTCAGACCCGTTAGAAAATCACTAGAAAGCAAAGAATACAAAGATACATTTACAAAATTTGGCGCTGAAGGGAGTATGAAGATGAGACAAGAAATGACAACTAATTACAAGTTTCAAAAGCTGAAAAAAGTCCACACCACCGCCGCATCCAGAAAAAAAGAAAGCTCTCCAATATCTCTCCCTGCAGTTTTGGGCCGCCTTCTCTTTGATGACCACTACAAGTGACGGCAATTTTGTAATCTCACTCTCTACAGGAAGAACAGAAAGCTCCTTCGGTCTCTCCTCCAGCAGCATTGATCGTTTTCCTTTTGATAGTTGGGGTGCACTAGAGACTTCACACATGGGCGGACTCACGGTTTATCGCTTTGCTGTAAAAGCACAGGCATTGTGAGGAAAACCTACTCCTCCAGATACGCCATTTATGTCATAGAATGGAAAGACTGTTCCGCAGACCAGCCAGCCTCCAGCCCCATTCATGGCGGACCTCGTTTCTCTCCACCACGCACGTGCTGCCTGTGGGGCACATTCGCGTTCTGTCTGTACCAGCAGGTCACAGGTGGCAGATGGCGCTGGTGCCAGTGGCAGCTAGGCGGGTGTCATGCGGGTGACCCTGCTCACAGCGCCATTTGTCATGCGGGGCGGCCTGCGGGGTCTCTGCTCCCGCTCCCCACACAAGAACGCAGGATATGGTGAGGCCAAAAAGGAACACCCACGGAGCCATAGGTAGGGGAGTCATACCACTATATTCTCGCTGGCAGCACTATACTCTCACTGGAGGCTGGATCCACACTGTCCGCAAACCGCCATCCACACTTGCCAGCCCAGCCGCCATCTTCTTGCTAGCCCCCATTCTTTTCTCTCTTCTCTCTGCTAGCGTAGCCACAGCAGTTATACTGTGGCCAATGGCTCACTGGTTACAGCTGACGGCCAACTAGCCACAGCTGATGGCCATGCAATCACAGTTGGCCATTTACTACCTGAGCCAGCACCTGTCTATGTGAGGCCGAGAGCCTGGAAACTACTTTCTGAGCCTCTGCCCCCACAGCGGGTTTATGGAGACCACTCTTACACCGGAACTGGTAACAATAGCTTAACTATGCAGAGAAGAGACTGTGAACCACATAATCATAGCCTACGAAACCCAAACACAATATATCCCCAACTCAAATCTCCTTCTCTGGATCCCCAAAAATGTCCATGACTATTCTGACATCACCTGACACCAGGGGAAGTGTGGGGGCGGGGGATTCAGAACAGAAAGAGACAGTAGTAGCCTTAACCAAGTACAAATTTTACACAAAACATATGATCCTGTCCACA
The DNA here is from genome assembly GCF_036562045.2 of Rhinolophus sinicus. Lineage (NCBI taxonomy): Eukaryota > Metazoa > Chordata > Mammalia > Chiroptera > Rhinolophidae > Rhinolophus > Rhinolophus sinicus. Next base: position 51,069,111 of record NC_133761.1, on the reverse strand, counting down.
CATGACTAGGTCCATCTAGAGATTTGGAAGGGGCGGGTACAAGCAAAGAGCCTTGAAAAGTTTTTTTTTTGGATTCACTGTAAAGCCACCTTGAACGTACCTTTGTTTTCTGCTTCCCCATGCCTCTCTAGCCAGCACACTCTAGCCTCTGGCAATGTACTAGGTTATCTGTTCATTCAGGAAGTACGATCCAACACCTGCTTAGGCACTGTGATTGGCACTGCAGTACAGCAATAAGGATGTCAAGAGAAGTTCCTGACCTGGAACTTTCTGGACTCCCGCACACTGAAGCCGATTTCCTAGCCCAGTGTCAGTCCTGACACAAAATTGTGCGAGTTCATAAAGCAACTCCGGGGTTTATGGTCTGGAAGGAAACCTCTTCTCCCCTCACCTTTCTCCTCCCACCCCCACCCCCCACAGCCAGTCTGTCAGCAATTTCTGGGATCAACCCTCATATCACCTCTAGGCACTGTCGTAAGTTTCCTGCAGACTCTAACAGAAGGTCCCTTTTGAAAATCTCCAGGGAGGTGATTGATGGATGCCTTGACCTAAGTGCCACTATTTATATTCATAACCTATATCCAGTGGGTCAGCAAATACTGTCGCCAAGGTACTCCTAAAATTATGAGTTTCGAGCTATTGCATTTTATTAAGACTGGTAGAGTCATCAATATATCCTGAGGTAGAAACGAATCCACAAGAAGATATGTTTTAAGATATGTTGTCCTGGCCTTCTAGCTTCAGCAACAATAAACCAGATATGTTTAAAAATCGCTCTCCTAAATGCAAATTAAAACCACAATGAGATTTCACCTCCGTCCTGCCAGAATGGCCATCATCAATAAATCAACAAACAACAAGTGCTGGCAAGGATGTAGAGAAAAGGGATCCCTCATGCACTATTGGTGGAATTGCAAATTAGTGCAGCCACTATGGAAAATAGTGTGGAGGTTCCTCAAAAAAATTAAAAGTAGAACTATCTTATGACCCAGCAATTCCACTCCTGGGTATTTATCCAAAGAAATCCAAAACACTAATTTGAAAAAAAATATATGCACCCCTATATTTACTCCAGCACTATTCACAATAGCCAAGATATGGAAACAACAGAAATGCCCATCAATAGGTGATTAGATAAATAAACTGTGGTACATTCATACAATGTAGTATTACTCTGCCATAAAAAAAAGAATGAAATCTTCCCATTTGCAACAACATGGATAGACATAGAGGACATTATGCTAAGTGAAATAAGTCAGACTGAGAAAGACAAATACCGTATGATCTCACTTATTTGTGGAATCTAAAGAACAGAATAAATGAGCAAACAAAACAGAAATACTCATAGAGAGAATAAACTGATGGTTGTTAGATGAAAGGGGTTTGGGGATTGGGGGAGAAAGGTGAAGGGATTAGAAAGTACAAATTGGTAGTCACAAAATAGTCATGGGGACGTGAAATACAGTATGGGGAAATAATGTAAAGACTATGTAGGGTGTCAGATGGATACTGGACTTCTTGGGGAGATCACTTCGTAGCTTACAAATGCCTAACCACTGCGCTGTACACTTGAAATTAATATAAAATAATATTGACTGTCAACTATAATTATAGACAGATATAGATATAGAGAATATAGATATAGATACAGATAGATATAGTCACAGGATGTAAAACACAGCACAGGGAATATAGTCAGTGGTATTGTAACAGCTATATACAATGTCAGAGGGGTAGTAGATTGGGGGGGTTATCACGTTGTGAGGGGTGTAAGTGTCCAATCATTATGTTGTTTTATATACCTGAAACTAATAATAAATTTAAAAAAAAATCTCTCTCCCTCTTAACATGAAGAAACCTGAATAAAATATAACAAACATTTTAATAGCATAATTGAATTAGAAAATTCCCAGGGGTCAGAATTGAAAAGGAAATGGAAATACAGAGCTGATTCTGTGGTCTTGCTGAGAGATGGCTGGTCACTGGTTCTTGGTGACCAGGGGGCTTGGGCTTTACTTAGTGCAAGGAGAAGAAAGGACCCTCAGCTGTGTGCATGACAAGCAGTGGAACAGAGATTGTCACATGTGCCACCTCAGGAAAAGGGTGACCTGGCATGAGAAAAAGACCGTGTTTGAGGAGAAAATAGAGGGTCTTTTTCCAGAAATAAGTTTATACATGGATCCTCAGATTCATAAATCACAATGAGTCTCAAGCCTGATACATTTTTCTTAAATATCTGGTTGCGTTGTAGTGACATTGAAGAATACCAAAGGCAAAGAGAAAACTTTAAAAATCATCAAAGAGGGAAGAGAGGTGTTTTATTTGTTTGTTTGTTTGTTTTTCTACCAAGAAGCTCAACTAGACTCAATAGCAGCAAGAGCTAGAATACAGGGGACTAACATTTGTGCAGAAGTACAAAAGAATATGTGGGAATGATACAGGCTCATTTTTGAATTGAGTTATCCCTGAGGGTAGAGAGAAGAGGAAGGAGGTGAACATTGGGTGAGGCTTTAACTGGGCTAAAATACTTTCTTTATTAAAAAAATAGCATTTTTGTTTACTAAAATGATGGGTTCAAAGCAAAGAAGACAAAGCATTAATACGTGTTTCATCTTGATGGTATGCCATAGAATTTATTTTCTGTGCTTTTTTGCATGCCTGAATTATTTCAAGTTTAAAAAAGTGTTTTCAGATATATTTCCTTCCCCTTTTTTATTTCACAGGTGTGTGAAGAATGTCAATCAGGAAAAGATTAAAACTGATACTGAATTTATGGCGTATCTACCAAGGACAGTAATTCATCAGATCTACTTGTCATATGCACTTGAAGGAGACCAAATGCAATAAGAACTAAATCGGCCCTGAACTTCTCTTCTGAAAATGAACTAGCGTTACTGAAAAGAGCAAACTCTGCTAAGCCCATGCATTACTCCTGCAGTTATGGACACTAGGGCTTACGTCCAGCCTCCAAGCCTCTGTATGTCCTGCCTGCTATTCAGGAAAATTGATATGAAATGATGATCTGAATACCTGATGGAGTTACTAAAGAAGATTTTAGAATTCCATTTTTCAGAGTCTTTTTTTTTTTTTTTTTCATTCAGTGGCTCTTTGGTCAATTACTTAGCTGTGATCTCAGCTGGATGCAGGGAGTGGACTAGAGGACTTCTCCAAGAGTCTCTTGATAATCCATCACGGGTAACTTAACATATTTGCCTAGCTTATTACCTTCATTGGTTTCCAGAGTGTTCCAATGTGGGGAATTGTTCCTAGAAAATAGGAGTGAGGGATTTAGGGAGAGGGAGACAGGGAAGGAGGGAAAGTTAATAGTGATGTATTCTCAGGTCATCTCTCTTACAAGCAACACGGGGCTTGATCCCACCAGGACCACCTACTGGGATGTGTAGACTGAGCACGGGGGAATGGGAGGAGCTGACTCACCAGCTCCCGCGGTCCTATTCCAGGGTTGCACCCTGTGGCACTGAGTCTCTTGCATTCAGGTGAAGCTTGTGTGACTGCTGGGCTGGCTTCTGCCGGGGTTCCATGCTGTGGTGTCAAAAAGCAAGAGAAACACTGCGGCAGCCGGGAAGTGCTTCAAGGTTAAAGTTGGTTGTAGAAGCAATGGCTGGAGTAAGAGGTGGGCCAAGAGGACGCAAGGCAGGGCACAAATTTTGTCCCATATGGTGGTCACTGCAAATATGATCATTTCCTGGGTTGTAAAAAATTTAAACCCACTTACCAACTCTTTCAATCCCACAAGAGACCATACTGGACAAATCCATATGTTGTTCCCATCTTATCATGCAGAGAGCAAAACTGTACATCAGGCTTGCTGACTTTTAGCATTGGAAATTATTATTTTTCCTTCTAGTGCATCTAAATCCAAACAATATTATATGAAATAGGTCATGACCTGGTTTTCCAAGAAAGCAGTAAATCCATTCCAGAATCCTTCGGAAGTGTGCTGATACGATGTGTTTGGAGAAGATGCCATTCATTAAAGGCCATTAGGGTTATTTCATTCGTAAAGTGATAAGCAAAACAGAAAACATTTTTCTCCTTCACGTTTTGTGCTACAAGGATAATAATAGGGCAATATATTGCTTAAACTGCATTATTTATCTCAATATTCAACTTTGGATTCTCTAAGTAGCCAAGCATCACCTTCCTTGGGTTTGGAGAAAGAACACATCTGAAAATATTTTGGTTTGCTCTTAGATTCCAAGATTCTAATGAAGAATTTATAACAAGGCTGTCTTACAAATAGCTGAGATAACCTACTAGAAATGCCAATACGCTGGGCATGTGTGTGCCTACATACTTGGCGTACCTGTGGGCTCCTTGGAAAGACTGGGCAGAACACTTCCCAAAGTGCCTCTTCCAAAGTGCAGGGAGCCTGGATGAGGAGTTTACCAAACCTCTGATTACCAGGATGAAGGAAACCCCTGGAGGCCAGAGGGAGGTAGTTTTCAAACAAAATAACTGGCGGAATAGGAAATAAAGACCTCATTTCACCAAGAGGATACATACCTGTATCCTCCAGGTAATCCAAGGATGACCGAGTCCTAATGGTTTTCTGAGACAAAGCCCTGATGGTTTTCTCACTTGCAGGCCTGTCTTTCTCAAGGTGACTTCCCAGGGCTCCACATCACACTGGGGCTGGCTCCCCATCTGTGCTCTGCTGCTCTCCAGGGCCCGGAGCAGGGAACTCGGCAGTGGCTGTGCCTCAGTGTCACCTGGTCCTGAGGGTCTGGGATGCAGCCCCAGTGTCCAGCTGGTGTGAGACAGCTTCCAGGCAAGCTCACAGGCGTCATGCGATTTCTGATTTTATCTGAGTCACCGTAAGGTCTCATCTTGCTCAAGGAAATCTACAGGGATTTATCCCAGAATGGAGTTGGTTAGACTATCAAAAAAGAAAAAGAAGAATTAGACTATCAAAAAAAAAAAAAAAAAGAGAGAGAAAGAAAAATATTCACTGCCTTCGGTGTTTCTAATTTGTGGTTTTAGATACCTCGGATCCTGAGACTCTGGTGTAACTTATTTGGTGTGTTTCATCCCAAAGTAGCCAGCCAGCCCCTTGGCCGAGGCCACCACAGTGAATCAAAGTGGCTGCAACTACAGCGAGGCCACTTCCTGTTCCATGTTTGAGTTTGTGGAGCTCTGCCATATACATATGTCCCCGAAGGCTCATAATAATCCAGTGGGTGTGTTTTATTGCCCACTACACGGATGAGCAGAGACGGGGTGTACTAATGACCTTCCGAAGGTCAAGAGCTTCTAAGTGGCAAGGCCAACATTGCCATCCGTGTCTGTTGCGTGTGGTTCCAGTGGGAGGTCTGACATCAGACAATGGGAAAGTGAGACCTGTTTCCCTCAGGGTGCAGTGGAAATCTGCCTAGATGGCCCAGACTTTCAGATTTAACACGTTTTACATTAAATCCGGGTGTCTTATCTTGCACTAAACCTCCTCTCCTGTAGCCTTCCCCATTTCAGCTAAGGCAACTCCATCCTTCCAGTTGCCCAGGCAAACAAACAAACTCCCTGGGAGGAGTCATCTGCACCTCTCCTCTTTCTCTCACACCTATACCCGATCTGTTACAAAATCCTATTAACTTTGCCTTGAAAAACATCCTCACCACTTCCCACCCCCTCCACAGCTATCTGCCTGGTCTGAATCACCATCATCACTTGTATGGATTCTTACAATGATCCCCTACTTGGTCTCTGCTTCTTCCCTTTGTCCCCAATATAATAGCCACAGGGACTTTTTAAATTATGTAAATGTCTAACCACTAAGCTGTACACCTGAAAGTAACATAAAATAATATTGAATGGCAGCTCTAATTGAAAAATTACAAAGGAAGGAAAAGGTGAAGAGGAATAAGACATTGACATTTTCAGGTATAAAACAAGTAAGTCATGGGGATGTAATGTACAGCATGGGGAATATAGTCAGTAATACTGTGACAGCGTGGTACAGTGTCAGCTGGTTGCTGGACTTATCGTGGTGATAACTTCTTTATATAAATGTTGAATAACTATAGCGTACACCTGAAACTAATACAATATTAGTTAGCTATATTTTAAGAAAAATCTTTTTTTAAATCCCATCCATCTATTTTCAGTAAAACCCACAAATGTATTCCTGAGTGCCTATATGTTACACAGAACCATGATAATCTTCAAACAAAGAAAAATCCTAAAACAGTCCTTGACTTCAAGGAGTTTAAAAAAAAAAAAAAGATTTCAATTCCATAAAGGACACACACATGATAGCAGGTGATAGGACAATGAAAGTTGTGAGAAAGAGCAGGCTTACTAGGCGGCAGGAAATAATTACAGGTTATTTGTGCTTATAGCTAATGAATTGGTAAATGACTATGAAGACCTAATAACACAAAGAATGTTATACTTATTCCTTGTTTAAACCCTTGTTAAGGATAATATTAGATTCCTTTCCTGACAATGACACTGAGGGAGACTTTATGAGAGAAAATGTCAGTGGGCCTCAAAAATAGGGAGCGATGTCATTTTGATAATATCATTAACGGATCTGTCATTCTTGAACACAGTAAGACCTTTTCAACGTTGATTCATTCTTTCAGTTGTCACCTCTTGGTAGCAAAGAGAGGCATATGTGTGCTGGCTGCTGTATTAAACAATGTACATTGTACGCTCCAGATAGTCACTCACTTAACAAAGACAAGGCCTACATCACTCATGGCACGAGATAGATGCTGATAGAACTTATATATCAGGAAGGCTCATGACTAGAAAAATGATAGACTAGCCAAGGTAGAATAAAGCGCCATCCAATGGCTAGAGCAAGTAGAAAGGAACATGTGCTTAGAGAGATGTACAGAAACGTATTCTGCATATCCATGGAAAATTTGTGTTTGCCAAAAATATAATTATCATTTATATATTTTAAGAGGATTTCTGGTTTTACAAAAGAAATTACCATAGGCTTCCTCTAACTGGCAGCATTCCCAATTGAATTAAAACTGTCATTTGATTTACCACAATTGAATTTATGTGCAACTATTTACTGGTAAAAGATGTCGCTCCCTAACCTCCCTTTACTTGTCCTGAAATTGTATTGAGTTTAATAACTAATATGAAACAGCATCTAAAAAGGCAGAATCCCAGGGTTGGAGGGTCACTAAATAAAGAGTTCCATTTACAAAAACAGAACAAAATAAAACAAATTCCTGCTCTGTGTCCAAGAGCAGCTCCTATACACGCAGACCAAACTTGAAACTCATTCTCTCTTATGTCTTCTTTCATTTCTTTCATGCTCTGGGACGTTATGAAATTCCTTTAAAGTAGGCCAGGGAGAAACAGAATTACATCAGGTAGATGGTTTCCAATCAGCCATGAACACAAAGTCCCAGATGGCAAAACAAAGTTTTAATTCTGCTGTGTGCTGGAATTATTTATTGATCCCTATTAAACAGCCAGCAGCTCTGTATTCTAAACGACTTAGATCTGCATTATAAACACGCCTCCTGCTCTGTGACTGTTGACATTTCTGGAATGGCATTTGATTCTGTTTTGCCTGAGCCTCTTCACAGGTGGCCGGTCATTATTTGCAGATAAAAACCAGTTTTCAGCCTCTTCCTTAAGATATATTGAAGCCGTGAGAATTCAGACTGGTCTTAGGAGAGCAAAGGGTCTGGTCAGGGCTCCAGTCATCCACTCACACCAATTAACCAAAGCTCAGAGGGTCATTCCTGAGTGCTAGTGGATCAAGAGGGACGCATGGAGGGAGGGGTGGAAAATGATGAAATGAGAATTCAAAATGAGATCTGGATAGATAAGGGGTAGGACAGCTCACATCCTTAGGCCAGCTGGGCAAGAAGAGCAGTCCGGGGTCTGGGTCCAGGCAGGTGACAAGCATATAGTTAATTGAAAAAATACTAGTTGAGGACCTACTAAGTGCAGAGCAATATTCAGAGTCTAGGCTCTGAGGAAAGATCCTGGGAAAAATGGAGCAAGGGAGCTTGCAGAAACTCACCAGTAAGAAACCTGAGATAGCGTTCATGTAAAGTCATGTCAAATTACATTTTAAATGTCCCCCAAGAACCTTGCTGTTAGAGCAGAGATTCTCAAAAAATCGCCTGTAGATGGACAGCACCCTCATTTTTGTGGCGCAAAAGGAGAAGTGGAGTGTGAAAATTGCAGATTGAGGTGCCACATCCCAGACATACTGAATCAGAATGCCTGAGAATGCTGAATTTAAAAAGAAAATAAAATCACTCACTTCCAGTTGTGAGTCTTTGATGCAGCTTTTTGAGACCCACATATTTAAAAGGATCTCTGGTGAACTTTTTGTAAAATATATATAGATAGGTGTAGATATAGATATAGATATAGATATAGATATAGATATAGATATGGATACATTCTTTGAAAAAGTGGCAGCTAAAGTTTGTACTAAAGCCCACACTTAAGAATTCCCATAACGCTTTCACCAGATTTCCCTCTTGCTGCAGCCCGCACCATTTATATTAGTGCTGCTAAAAATAAGGCAGACTTGAAGCTGGATTCTCAGAGCCTAGGGTTCTAACCTCCCAGTCAGAAGTGTCTCATCGAGAAGTGACAACCTCCAGGTGAGCTTAGACCTGCCTGGAGGGCAAGGACATATGTGTTCCATACCTTTGTGTGTCCTCCTCCTAACCCAGCTCTAGAATACTGTAGGGGCTCAATAAATGATTGATCAGGTAGCTTGTGCTTCTTAAGAGACCACCTTTAAATCCAGTGGTTTGAAGGAACTGTCTTGCTCAGGATCCGTGGGCCCGCTGGGCGTGGGCTAAACTATTGGCTCATCAAGTTTGGTTCTAAACTGTGGTTGGGCCCAGCTTGGCTACGTGTCTTTCCTCCTTCTTGGATTAACCAGCCGGCTACCTGGGGTGTGTTCTCATGGCAATGGCAGAAGCCCAAGAGGGAAAAGGAAAGCTCATATCGCCCATTGAAGTTCATGCACAGAACTAGCAAACTGTCACTTTGCTCCCATTCAATTAGCCCAAAGTTATAGATTGGGGAAGCTGATATCTTAGGGGAAAGAACTGCAAATCTACACAACAGGAAGTGTGGATTCAGGGAAGGATGAGCAATTGGGGCCAATAATTCAATCTATCACAGTCAGCAAACATGAACAGAACGAATTCTTATACTTGCCTGAGTGCAGAATGAGGAAAATGTGAAAGTAAGACAGTTACCATGCTACAGTGAATTCCTTGCACCATATAGCCATTAGGAAGGCCAATATAAGACCAATTATGAACTCTATGTGCTTGATGAAGTCGGTTACTGTTAATTCATAACACTTGGCAGTATTTAACAGGCCAAATACAAGAATATCGAGGGCCAATAACAGTTTTTAGCAGAGAGGGAATGAAAGAATATTCCCAAGCCACCCGTTTTCCAACTCTCTGGGATTTCCTGAGTAGTGAGAATCACACTGTCCATAATCACACCTTTCCTCTGGAGACTTGGAGTGAAATCCAAACACTGAAGTGAGTGTGGCCGCAAATGACCCATTTGTGACTTCACACTTGATGAATGTCACTGATCTTCAATTAGCTACAAAGAGGTGTCCTACATCTTACTACGATTTCCTCATCCTAAGAAGCATTAGTCCTTTCTGGGGAAAACAATTATGTCCCCAGGCAGAACTCACTCCAAGTGTTCAGTGCAGGTCTCCCATCCATCCTGGTACTTCTGGGATGGCTGCCTGTGCTTCTCGATTGGTGCTGGTTGATGACAGGGACTGTTTCATCAGGCAAGGATCCCCAGCTCGTCTCCATGACTGCTTTTATCAGCTTGGGGATTCTGAATATCCTACACCCCGATTGCTTCGGAGGAGTGTTGCAAAGATGAAAACTGTATGTCTGTCACTATTACAGAGAACAGAAAGTTGGGGCAGAAATCTGAGTCCCTAAATCTCCCAGAGATAAGAAATTGAAAATGTAAATATATTGGGAGTTTGGAGTATAGAAAGTAAAACTCCACTGCAACCCAGTAGCATAAAGACTTCCCAAGGTTCCTTGGGTCCCTTGTGAACTCAGTGGTCCTTGAATGACCTAATATAGGCTTTTGCTCAATCTTTATGGATTTAAAAAGTCTTTTTAATGAGAGGAATCAAAATAGAAAGAGAAGTGCTAAGTATTGTTAACACTTAGAACTTGAAGCCCTTATTGTTAGTATCCCCTTCCTCCTTGAATAAAAATACTGTTTTTTCCCAAAAATAAGACCTAGCCAGACAATCAGCTCTAATGTGTCTTTTGGAGCAAAAATTAATGTAAGACCTGTCTTATTTTACTATAATATAAGACCTGGTCTTACATAATGTAGTATAATATAATATAATATAATATAATATAATATAATATAATATAATATAATATAATATAATATAATATAATATAATATAATATAATATAATATAATATAATATAATAATACTGGGTCTTACATTAATTTTTGCTCCAAAAGACACATTAGAGCTGATTGTCTGGCTAGTTCTTATTTTCGGGGAAACACGGTAGTGGTGGTGGTGGTAATGAGGTGTGTGCGTGTGAGTGTGTGTGTGTGTGTGTATGTGTGTTTCCTACTTGGTTCCCAGAAACCTTCCAACTAAAAAGAAGTCCCCCACCCCTCTCCTGTTACCAGCTGTTCTCCTCTGTGAGCCTGTTCTATCAGGTATTTATTCCTTTACCAGATTCCATATTCCTCCCCTCCATCCACCAAGGATTGCTCTGAGTTATACTCTCTGGAGACGATTTGCAGTTTGGCTCTCACAGATGCAGGCCTTTTGGCTCTATGTCTGTAAAGAGCTCTGGCTGCCACTCTCACCAGCTTTTAGCACCAGTGAAACACCCTGACATCCTAATTAAACTGTTTCCAGATCTTCTCCTCACCAAGGAAAATGACCCTCTGGGCCACCCCCAGAGGGTCATTTTTGTTACCTTGTGAGCTCTTTTCTGCACCAGACAAAATGAACCTCAGGAGCTTGTGCTTGGAAAATCAGCCTCTAGAGGCAACAAATTAATTAACTACCTAATTCCATTCTGGCTTTTTCTGCAGTTGACAACTTCTTCCTTTTCTGAGAGCAGATACCCTCACCTCTTCCTGCAACATGCACCACGGAGGGTAAATTCTCTCGAGATGAAATCTTTCTTTGGCATCATTTAGTGGGTTTGTGTTCCTGTAAATCTTTGTATCCAATGTGTGGTGGCCTCTCTATTAAAAATGCAGCTTGAGCCACTTGTACCTGATGAATTTATCAGTGTTCTGGCAGGATTTCTAGTTACACAGAAAGGTGATTATAGAACAATTTACTATGCAATAAACTTAGATAGACCATTCACGGACACATTTTTTATTATCAGTGCTAACTGGGACCAGAAAGAGCCTGGATAATTGAAATTCTCTTCCATTCCACAAATGCTACTTTAGTTGCTGTGGTGGTTTTAAATGTGTCAATGAAGTTGAATTCCATTTCCTGGAAATCTCTTTCCTATTGGTATCAGGCTAAGAGGGATCGCTAGACAAATTCTTATAGGAGGTATTGGGGGAGCAATTGAAGCAGCAGCCATTTTGTAGCTCATACACCTGCCCCTTCTCTTCTGTCTCACCTTGTTAGCACGAGGCAGCTGTTGGGCCAGCACCTGTTCCACCCTCCCCTGGATCTTCCTTCAGCTCCCCCCCACTCCTGATTGTGAGTTTGGTTCTGGAATGAAGGGTCTTCACTTCTGCAGTGCATCTACACCATCAAGGTCAGATGTAGCAAGAATTGACACGGACTTCTGCCCAGTTTTGTGGGCTCCAACTCATGTTTATGGGTTTCACCTTTTCATCGCTCTCCCCTACTTTACATACATCTTCCTTCCCCAACTGCCTGCCCTATAGATCTATGTCTCCTATAAAATCTCCTAGGGGTTATGCTTCTCTGATTGACCTTGGCTGATACAGTGGCCATGGTGAAATGTCTCCCAACCAAACCACAGCAGTTAAAGAGAAGAAAAGTACCGAGAAGGTGGAAAAACAACGGGTTGTATTCTGGAGGGTAACAAGGTCTGAATAAGAGCAAGAGGCCGTAGTAGGTGGTATAATGCTGACTGCATGTTCCTGAATTCATTCTCGACCTTCCCCTTCCTGGTTCTTAGGCTGCTTTTAAGATTCTTCTCTTTAAAACTGGTTTTAAGCAATTTGATTATGATGTGCCTTAGTGTAGTGTCCTTCGTGTTTCTAGGATTTGGGAGTTTTGATCTTAGATCAAGTTTTCCCTGCTAAATCTGTTTAACGTAAGAGTGTTTTCTAATTGCAAGTGAAGTACTAAAAAAAAAATGAAAAAAACAAATACACAAAAAGCCCTATTACCACATACAATTACTTATACGGGTAAGTCATGACTTTTTAAAAGTTTCACAACCAAAGCAAAACACGAAAATCAATTACATGCCAAGAAAGATGTAATATGGCTATTTACGTCCATAGCCCCCTGTGGAGGTTCAGAATAGGTCTCCCCAAGATGTGTCTCTGTGGGTATGTGGGTTGTTTTGAGGTAAAGGCAACTTTAGCTGCGGGCTCAAGCTAAGAAGGACCACTAGAGAAACTTCTGCGCCTCCCTTAATGACCTAGAAGAACTTGAATTGGGAGCCTTGCCCATAATAGAGATTATCAGAGAGATCTTCTTTTGGCCTGTCTATGGGGCACGCAACTACTAGTTACTGAACATGTGCTCTCCCTGCCATGACCTTCTGAAACCCAAGGCACCTTAACTCAGAATGTCAGCTGTGCCCATTTTCCCTTTCTCTCTCCAAATCTCTCAGGCATTTGGGGTCCCTGACTCTCTCATGTATGCACGGTTCCCACACATATGTCTGTTATTCATTTTGGTCATTTTTTCTTGTTACTCTCTCTCAGGTCTGTTTGATTAATTAGACCCGCCAAAAGAAACTTGAGGATAGAGGAAAGTTTTTCCTCCCCCATACCCCAATTTGAAATTTGTTTTTATTAATTATCCTGACAAGTCAATGTAAATGTGTGTGTCTAAAACACATTTATAGTAATGGGATACTGTTTTCATCTGTCATATAGAGAGATTGTAGCATTTTCTATAAGAATTCATTTTTAAAGCTGCTCCTATGCTTTTAAAAAAAGGTTATAAAACAACTGTTTTAGGCTATGTCCTGGATGCTGTTTCTTAGAGGGAGTCTTGAATGAATATAAAGTGGGACAGTTGAGGCACAAGGCGTGAGATAAGCACAGGGGTAGAAAAAGGGTATTTACTCAAAATAATGAAGAGCATCAGGCCCTAATGCTGTACCCTGATACATGTTCATTTCAAAAGCAGTACTGGGCAAGTTCAAGATCTTAATTTCACTGTGTTCTTTTCTCTACACCAGAATTTCCTCCATTTCAAGAGTTTTCCCCAACACAAATTTCAGATGTTAATAGGGCAAAAGGGATCCTGGGAATAAATAAGTTTGGGAGAAATCTTGCAAAACCCTGCAAACAGTGTCCGATTCCTTAATATGCACAGTGCATATTAACATGATAGAATCTGACAAGTCCTGTTTCATTGTGCTTAATATTAAACTTAATATTTCCTGAGGGAAAAGTGTTATTTGTGAAATCAATTTGGGGACCGCTAATGCAGACATTCAAATATTTCTGATAAAAATAGGTGCCATTATAGTTGTTATTATCATTAGAACCTGACTTTCCATATTACGTGTTCCTGTTTTTGTCATTGTTCTCATGGTGCTCTGTGTAATATGTTGCCACTAGCCACACGCAGCTATTTCAATTTAAGTTAAAAACAATTTAAAATTCAAGTCCTCTGCCACACCAGTTACAGTTAATTACTCAACAGCCATATGTGCAGGGAGCTACAGTATTGGGGAAACGCTGCTGTAGCTTGGTTTTTTCTTTTTCAGGTCCAAAAATAATACCCCATTAATGCAGATCTTTATAAATTTCCAAAACATACAATGTTGACACTATTATATAGAGTTCTCAAACACCTTTAAAAACATCAATTTAATAATCTTCATAAAAGCTTTATAAAGTACTAAGCCTGATTCCTTCCTGGAGAGAGGGCCTCGGGTGTTTTCATTTAAGGGAAGTTTTAGTTGCTGGATTTAACTTAATTGCTCAATTAGTCATTTGTAAAGTTCCCTATGGGCCTCTGAATGTGCCGTAAGCAAAAGCAAAGAATAAACAAAACTGGAGAACAAATCCTCCCCATTTTATGATAGAAAATGGAGGAGCTATGTGTTTTCTGGGTACCCTAACAGGTACAAGTAGGGATGGTCATTTGTCCCTGTCAACCAGAATTAATTTTAGATTGCAATAAAGAATTAAAAGCATTTATTTGAGCAAAAGGAGCTATGGCCCGGGAGACAGAGATGCAGGTAGTAACCTAAACTTTGTTCTTTCAAGACAAAGGGGAGGTCTCTTTTTACAGCGAAAGTCCCTGCCCAAGTTTCCAATTAGATCTGTTCAATGTAACTTAGGTATCCAACTGTGCAGTTCTGATTGGACCGAACAGGCCTCAGTACACTGGTAGAAAGATGAAACCAGCGCTTTCCTGTGGTACTTGACCAGATGGTGTAAACAAGCAGGGCATAGGACGGGAAGCTGAGAGTTCAGTCTGAGGTTCTTTCTGGTAGACAGAATATTGAGGAGCCCCTGTCAGCAAATCACTGCTATACTCTTATTATTTATAAAATTTGGGCCCTTGGTTCACGATGGGGTGTCCATCATCAAATGAATCTTTCTTCTCAGGGTTCATACCCCTGATCTTAAGGTGTAACTTGCACTTTGAGCACCTCTCCCAAAAGGGGACCAGGCACTCTTCTTGGCTATTGGTGTTAGGAATTGTTCATATCTTTATCCCAAACATCTGCTCCTTCAGCAGGGTCAAAACTTTCATACCCACACTCCACACTGTTTAGATGTGCAAAGGAAAACATAGCTTCTTTGTTTCTTTATGGGTAATCTAATTAATCTTTTCCAGGAGCCCCTACCTGTAGGAAGGATGGGAACAACAGGTTTAAACCTGGTAATTGATGGTAACAAAATCTTCCATTTTAGGTGATTCTGTTTGGATCATACTGGTTTCAGATTTCTCCTGTCTGTCTCTCTCCAGGAGGGTCTGTTTCTAGGACCTTCATGGTGGAGCAGAAGGAGGTGGTACCTTCATGGTGTCACTCTGGGTCCACTGACAGAGACACCTCTGGATCCTTGCTGATCTCTGCCTTCAGGAGCTGTTGTTCTGTTGCATTCTCTGGCCTTCTGATGACTCAGTCCTCTCAGCTGAGGTTGTCAGATTCAGCAATAAAAATACAGGAATTTCACATAAACAACAAACTTGAATTTGTTACCACATTCTGACTGCCAACTATTTGCTGGGTGTTGTGCTGGGAAGGTTATAAGCACAATCTTATTTAGGCCTCTGATGAGCCTATTAACAATGCTACTGATGTCAAGCTGGGACTCATACTCTCATCTCTTTAGCTCTGAAGCCAAGGGTACCACACACTGCCTTTCTTTAAATTTCTTGAACTATGGATCTTTTTGCCTCCATTTTCATAGAGACTATAGAGAATGTTAAATGTAAATATAGTCAACTTACTTTTCCCTTTCTTTCAAATCTGCATGTTCCCATCCTTTCTTCCTGTATTTCTCATGCTCTGGACTTGGAGGAAGAGTTATGTCTCTCCTCCCTGTACCTGACTCTTGACCATCCCTCTTCTACTTCCTCCAAAACTCTGTACCATCATTTATAACCTCTCTCCTGGTTCCTGAAACTGGTCCTTTGCTGCCTCCATGCCCTTAACAAATAAATCTGGTTGGATCTGTGCCCCGACCTGAACTGACTGTCTACACTCTATTTTTCTTTCTGACCAAACTTCTTGCAAAGTACTGCAGCTCTCTGTCCTCATTATCTCTCCTAGCCTCACTCCTCAGCCCACTGCAACCTCTAGCCTTTTAACTGCAAAATCTTGAACAAAACAAAAACAGAAAACAACCCTATTTCAGTTTATATCTTACTTGAATGCTTGGAGGTGCCCCATATTTATATATAAAGGCAAAAACAAATTAAAAATAAGAGGTACAATTCTCTCTGTTGAAAATAAAAGCAGAGATTTCTCCCCCTCCCATTTTTTACTGTAAAAACCTTGTACATTTTTTCTCCTCTCTTAGAAGTGTCTATAAATCCTTTTGAAGACTTAGATAGGACTTTTGTCAGATTTATGCCCCAGGAATGTCATTTCAAGGACCTGGAAGCCATCTCTTTGGAATATAAACATAAAGGGTGATACCACGCCTGTCTTCCAGTTTCTGGGGGAGGGAAGGAGCCTAACTTTGGTGGTGGCAGGTGCTTGGCTTCAAGTTACAAAACTATGCCCTGGAATATAGATATGAGAAGCTTTTTGTCCTTTGGGTAAAGCCAATTAGCTAATACATGGTCATCCCAACTACTAAGTAAAGTTAGAATGAACTATGGGTGGCAAATGGTGCTGTCAAGTTTCTGGTCAAGATGGTGGGATAGATAAATGCTGTGCTTGCCTCCTCCCACGACTACCTCAAAATTACCACTAAACTACAGAACATCCATCATTGAGAATCACCAGAAGTCCAACTGAACAGAAGTCCTGTAACTAAGGAAATACATAAGAAGCCACATTGAGACTGGTAGAAGGGATAGAGATGCGAACATGCTGGTCCCATACCCATGTGTGGTGGTTAAAAATCAGGAGAAATATATTGGCTGCAGTGGTCTCCCCTGAGGAGCAAAGGGTCCCAGACCCACACCAGGCTCCCCCGCCCAGGGTTGCAGTGCCAGGAAGAGAATTAATTCCTCACAACTTCTGGCTGTGAAAACCAGTGGAGATTGTGGCTGAGAGAGATGGAGAGCTGCTGGAGTCCCAGGCGGTCCTCTTAAAGGGCCCACACACAGACTTACTCTCTGATGGACTCACTCATTCTGAGCTCCAGTGCTGGGGCAGCAGCTCAAAAGGCACCAGGAAGATATGAGGAGAAATTGAATTGTCTGGTTCAGAGTGAGGGCTCGAGGGGCAGCTTTCTCCCACACAAAAATGCTGACAGAAGCCACTGTTACTTTGTTCAGCCTTCCCCCGCCCCAATTTGCTGACACAGGCTAGAGCCATATCTGATTCTCCATCAACCTGGCTAACATTGATCGTCTGCCTCTCCTGGTGATACCTTGAGACCCTGCTCCACTCAACTTGCAGACCCAACCAAGCCGCTTTCAGTGGCTTTTCCATACAAATGGCTTATGCTGCAGACATTCCTAAAATCTCTCAAAGGTTCAAAAACTTCAAAAAAGCAGCTTCTGGCCTCATGCATGCACCATACATCTTGCTAAGCAGCTCCAAGCCCAGCACTAGCAGCAGCTGGCCTTAGTTCACAACTTATCCTCTCCCAGGCACCTATAAGGCCAGCACAAGTGGCAACCATCTGCAGATCATTTTGTAGCTTATACAAGAGGCCATGGGCAGGGCACAGGCAGAGGCTGAGCTTGCCCTGGAGCACAGCCCCTCCCTAGAGGCTTCAGAAGAAACACACCTAATGGTCAGCTTCAGAAAACATTAGAGCGCCACCCAACTACCTCCACAAATGACACACACAAAGGAAAGACCAGACAGGCACTAGAGCCCTGCAAAATCGAATCCTGCCCCATAGGGTCAGCCCCTCTACAGCAGCTCCTCCACTGTAGTCATAGCTGGTCTTCACAACCAATCTGCCTGAGGGCCACTTCCTCCTACTGATGTGCAAACATCAACTAAGGCTCAACTAAAACAGGAGGGGTCCCACAAAACACACAAGGGACACAATTGAGCACCTGACTCAGGTGACCAGGGAGAATGTGCCAGTAGGCCCTACAGGACACATACTATATAAGGCCACTCTAGTAAGACTAGGAAACATAGCAGCCCTACCTAATACATAGAAACAAACATAGGGAGGCAGCCAAAATGGGGAGACAAGCAAATATGTCCCAAATGGAAGAACAGAACAAAACTCCAGAAAAAGAACACAATGGACAGAAGCAATCTACCAGACACAGAGTTCAAAACACTGGCTATAAGGATGCTCAATGATCTCAGGGAGAACTTCAACAAACAGATAGGAAGCATAAAAATGGAGATAGAAAACATAAAAAAGAACCAGTCAGAAATAAAGAATATAACAACTGAAATGAAAAATCCATTAGAGGAAATAATCAGTAGATTAGATGAAGCAGAGGATCAAATCAGTAATTTAGAAGATAAGGTAGCAGAAAACACCCAAACAGAACAGCAAAAATAAAAAAGAAAAAAAAAAAATGGGGACAATTTAAGGGGTCTCTGGGACAGCATCAAGCATACCAACATTCACAATTATAGGGGCACCAGAAGGAGAAGACAGAGAGCAAGGAATTGAAAATCTATTTGAAGAAATAATGATGGAAAACTTTTCTAACCTTGTGAAGAAAATAGATAAGCAAGCCCAGGAAGCACAGAGAGTCCCAAACAAGATGAACCCAAAGAGGCCCACACCAAGACACATCATAATTAAAATGCCAAACGTTAAAGACAAAGAATCTTAAAAGTATCCAGAGAAAAGCAGTTTGTTACCTATAAGAGAACTTCCATATGACTGTCAGCTGATTTCTTAACAGAAACTTTGCAGGCCAGAAGGAATTGGCGTGAAATATTCAGTTATGAAAATCAAGGCCCTATAATTAAGATTACTCCACCCAGCAAAGCTATCATTTAGAAACCAAGGACAGATAAAGAGCTTCCCAGACAAGAAAAAGTTAAAAGGAGTTCATCACCACCAAACCAGTATTATAAGGAAAGTTAGAGGGACTTCTTTAAGACAAAAAAATAAAAATAAGATTAAAAATTATGAATAATAAAATGGCAATAACTACATATCTACCAACAATTACTTTCAGTGTAAATTGATTAAATGCTCCAATCAAGAAACATAGTGTGGCTTAATGGAAAAGAAAATAAGCCCCTTACATATGCTGCCTCTAAGAGGCTCATTTTGGACCGAAAGAAACATACAGGCTAAAAGTAAAGGGATGGAAAAATACATTTCATGAAAATGGAAACAAACAAACAAAAATCTGGGGTAGCAATACTTATACCAGACAAAATAACCTTTAAAACAAGGTTATAATAAGAAATAAAAAAGGACCTAGTAATCCCACTTCTGGGTATTTATCCAAAGAAATCCAAACACCATTTCAAAGAGACGTGTGTATCCATATGTTCCTTGCAACATTGTTTACAATGATCAAAATGTGGAGACAGCCTGGGTGTCTACCAATGGATGAATGGATAAAGAAGAGGTGATACATATATACAATGGAATATTACTCCGCCATAAAAAAAAGAATGAAATCTTGCCATCTGCAACAACTTGGACAAAACTACAGGGTACTATGTTGAGTGGAGTAAGTCAGGCAGAGAAGGACAAATGTCATATGATTTCACTTATAGATGGAATCTAAAGAACAAAATAAATGAAGAAACAGAATAGAAACAGACTCACACATACAGAGAATGCTTTGACTGTTGCCAGATAGGAGTAGAGATAGGTAAAAAACAGAAAAGGATTAAGAACTACAAATTGGTAGTTATAAAATAGTCATGGAGATGTAAAGTACAGCATAAGGAATATAATCAATAATATTGTAACAACTATGTATGGTGTCAGATGGTACTAAATTTACCGGGATGATCACTTTGTAAGTTATATAAATGTCTAATCACTATATTATAAGCTGAAACCAAAGCTGTGTCCAATGTAATTGAAAATAAAAAAATTATTTTAAAAATGGTGCTGTCCAGTCCTTTTACTTGAGGACCATTATTGCTTATCTTGAGCACATGCACGTAACTGGCTGTATCTGCTTGGCGATATAAAAGAGTGTGAAATCTTTCTGTCTTTGCAACCCCTTAGCCAATTGCCTGCAACACACATCACATTCTGGCTTAATGCTTACTCAATAATAACTGTTTCCTTTCCCTACTGCCTTTTAAGAGAGGATTTCTGGGTGGGGAGAAGATTTTGTGTTTAATTCTATTTCACCACCACATACTTGTGAGGGCGGGCTGTAGGCGACACTTGCATTTGGCTCTGTGATGTCATTCTGCCTTGTGTTTCCTCCAGGTCTCTGGCCTACCTTGGGCTCCATGCGAGCTTACTCTCTTTCATTTATCTTAAACAGTATGACCTCCCAGGTTCCTGCCTGAGTTCTAGTTTCTTCCTAATTTCAGCAATTTCAGCCACACTCAACCTGCATGCTAAGGAGAGCTAATTCCTTTCGATGTCCACTTCAGATCTCACTTTCAGACTTGATTTTTTTGTATTGTCTATTGGACATTATCATAAAGCACCTTTTCCCATTAGCACACCAGTGGAATGGACAGAAAGAATTTTGGTTCGCAGTAAGAAACGTTTTTGTTCCTGTACTAGAGCTTAGCCATGGCTCTGACAGCTAGTCCTGCAACCATGGAAAATTATTTCTAACCTCTCTGAGCCTCACTTTCTCCATCCGACAAATGGAAATAATACTAGCACTAGTATGAGTATTACAAGAGATGATACATATATAGAACTGGCACATAATAGGCGCTTAATAAATTGTAATTGTTATTATTATTTGTTCAAAAATAATAACAAAATAGCTTCCCTCTTTCAAACGCAGGCTGTGTCCTTTTTCTCCTTGTCTTGTCTAATGGCCGCTACATCCTCTTACTCTCTCAAGTCAGACGCTTGTTGACAGCAAACGAACCACCAAATCTCATGAACTGTACTGCCTACGTATCTTCAAATCTGTTATGTCCTCCGACTTTGCTGCCTCTGGCCCTTCTCACCTCTTGCTTAGATAACCACAAGTGTTCCAGTCTCGAGGTCCCTTCTCCAGCCCATGCTCCATATTCAATAAATATCTGATGAGTGTTGTTGTTTAATAATGTAACCAGTGTTCTTTCTAAAAGGAAAATTTGTCTGTGTCACCCAGCTGCGCTTTGCCATCCTTTAACGGTTACCCTTTCCTGCGAGATAAGATCTTCACGTTTTATCCTGGCATATCAGACCCAAGTAGAGCCATCTCCTGCCATTCTGAACTCAGGCCCTGCACCCCCCCTTGCCAAGATACCGGCTGCTCCCTCCCGCCACCATGCTGTGCCGTGGTCTGAGCTTCTGTGCTTGTCCTTCTCTTTCCTGAGAGTCCCCTTGTCCACATTTCTTCCTTGCCCAGGGAGCTGCTGCTACCCACCTTTCCCAACTTTACACATCCTTCCCAAGCTAGGAGGTGTCACCTCCTAGCTTTCCCTGACCACCCAGGACAAAGCATCTCTATTCATTCATTGTAACCGGCATAATAAATCACCACAAGCTTAGTGGCTTAAAACAACACAAATTTATTATCTTACAATACTGGAGGTGACGAGTCAAAATAACTCTCACTGAGCTAAAATCAAGTTGCTAGCAGGCTGATTTTTCTGGAGGCTCTAGGGCAGACTCTGTTTCCTTGACTTTTTCAGTACCTACAGGCCCACGCTCCTTGGCTCACGATCCCCTTCCTCCATCTTCGAAGCCAGCCTTGTAGCATCTTAAAATCTTCATCTGATTCTGAACTTCTGCCTCCTTTTTTTTCTTCTTTTTTTGGTAAAGGACCATTGTGATTAGCTTGGGCCTGCTCAGATAATCCAGGCCATCTCCCTATCTGAAGGTCAACTGATTAGCAAACTCAATTCCATCTGCAACCCTAATTTTCCTGTACCATGTAAGCTAACGCATTCACAGGTTCTGGGGATTAGGACATGGGGGGCTCTGTGGGGTCATTTTTGTGCCTATCTCAGTCCTGCATATTCCTGTAGTACCTTGTACACCCTAATTATAGCTGTCATGCTATGGGATGGTGGACATGCAGAGCAGTCTGCGATGGTAAGGACAAGAATTGCAGAGACCCAACTTGGCTTTCTATGAAACGTGAAAAATACCTTCTTGCTGCTCAGCTTCCTGGTTTGTGAATTGGGGGTGATAATATCTATTCCAGAGTTGTTAAGAGGATTAAATTATATTGCATAACACATGTAAAGCACTTTGTAAAGTGCTTGGCACGGCTTAGTTGTTAAATAAATGTAGCTTTGTTATATATGCTCATACAGCCATGACAAATATGACACTAGTGACTGCTGAGGGTAGATGAATTGCATTCCTTTGCCCTCCCTCCTTCTTAATTTTATCTGCTTTCTGTTAGACAGAGGGGATCGCAGAGGGGAGGAGATGAAGCAAACCTCTTATATACCCTCCAGGAAGAATCCACTTCCTAAACCAGCTGTCAGTGTGATGGGCAGGAAACAGTGCGACCCCACTGTGCTGTTTGACAGGACACTGAGAGACCAAGCACTGCACCTGGGCTCTAATGAGCTGCCAGTGGGGATGAGGTAAGTATGGGGACAGGAGAGCAAACCTAAATAAAATGCAGGGAAAGGGCATTGTCTTCAGATTTCCCTGAATGTCGTGAACATCCAAAGACGGCAGATTCCATATTTCATAGTGAACTTAGATTTCCTCAGTAATTGGCAAGTGAGAAATGCTCCGAGTATCTTCAATAGACCAAGAACAAGTGGGGTGCATGAGAGGAATTTGATTAACTAAGTGAGCAATGACAACCAGTCAGTCTCAGAACATTAATTTAGAAAGAGTTATCAAGTTAAGTCTTTGGCAGGGAAGTAATGCCAGGACATAAAGAATGCCTGTCCTATTTTTGCTGGCCTCAGAGAGAATTTCCTGGTAGTGTCAATTTTTTATTTGCATCAGAGCCCGCTGCACTTTTGACAGTTCTATGTTCCATGGAGAGAGTATGGAGTTGCTTGGGAGGATAACTCAGCTCAAAGAAATATCAGAATCTTCCTAAGCCAAATTAACTATACCTACGTCAAAATAGCATAAAAATTGTTTTTCTTGTGTGTGTGCATGTTTGTGTGTGTGCATGTTTGTGTGTGTGTGTGTGTGTGTGTGTGTCTGTAGATGGGGGAGGAGGGTTATTGTATGTTTTTCCTATCCCATCAAAGGACAAAACAGAGCAGGTCAATTCTATCTCCATGCAGACATCCCCATGGAACTGATATATTGCAACCACTAGCAATTCTTAGAATTTGCTCTGCGTGGTGAACACACAATGGGATTTATAGATGATGTAATACAGAATTGTACACCTGAAATCTATGTAATTTTACTAACAATTGTCACCCCAATAAATTAAATAAAAAAAAAAAGAATTTGTGAAATCAGGTGCTTAGTTGAGGAGAATTTTTGAAAAATCCAGGTGACTGCCATTTAAAAGTTTCTATCAGTGTTCTGAACTCATACAGGAAAATTCCATCTACTTTTGGGACAGACTTTCTTTAAAAAAGTGGGGGTGGTGTGAGTTCTGTCTAGTATTGTAAGCTGAATATATTCACTCTCTTGGTTACAAAGAGTAGAAACCAGGTCTTAGGGGCATCAGAAGGAAAGGAATTATAAGAACATCGGATAGCTTATGGAATTGTTGGAAAGACTGAAGAACTGGGCTCAGAAAATAGATACCCAAGAACTAAGGAAAGCTATGAAATTAACTTCACAGACAGGTCTAGACACAAGAACATGCTGTTAAGACGCCACTGCTACCTGTGGGCCCGACCACTGCAGAGCTGCCCCCACACGCTGGATGGTCATCAGCGGAAGTTGCCCCTCTTATCACGAGAATAAGGGCTGCTTACATGTCCTTAGTCAGAGCTTATTCAGATGGCCTCACCTAACTGCAAGGGATCCTAGGAAATTAGCCTATTTATTTCAGGTGTTGTTACACAGCTACGATCAGGGTTCTGTTAGTCAGAAACACGGAGAGAATGGATATAGGGAAGCAACTAGCATCCCCTGCCATTGTGGCTTAAAACTGAAAATCCGTGTGCGGCTTTCTTGGTGTATTCCAGAGCATTAGTTCTCAGTAACACTTAGGAAAACAGAAGAGATATGTGTAACCATCACAATTTTAAGATCCTAGATCCAAAGTGTATTTTTAATAGGTATATATATATTTTTTTTAAATTAAAGTTTATTGGGATGACAAGTGTTAGCAAAGTTAGATAGGTTTCAGGTGTACAACTCTGTAATGTATCATCTATATATCACAGTGTGTAAAAAAAAAAATAGTTACACATTTTTCAAATATATCCTACTCTTTCAAGTGCTTGCAGAAACGGGTGCGAGGTAAGGAAATGTGTACTGTGTCCCAGTTTTGGTTATTGATCTGTTTTGTACCATTTGGGAAAACCACTTGAAATGTCTATGTGGCTGTCTCTTTATTGGTAATTGAAAGAATACTTATTAAGGAGGAGTTGTTAATTCTAGAAAGGGAATAAGAGAACGTCTTTCTGGAGCTAGAGGTACTTTCTTAGTAAATGCACGTTATAAACGCCTCATTGTTTTTGAGGGGGCCCTCAGTTATGTCTAGTCATGAGTAACTTTGTCAAATTACACAAAATAGATTTAATGTTAGACTTTTGGGGGGTACAGATAATATTAACTTTTATTGTTAAAGTGTGTTCCCCTGAATAAAAATACCTAATTTTCCTCATCCATTAAATAGCTCAATAACGCTTACCTCCCAGAATTATTGTGAGAATTAAATGTGACAGCCTATAAAATGTGCTTAGTGCAGAACCCCACACACAGTATGTACCCAATATGTTGTATTTATTAATTAATAATATTTTTATGGTTAGAGGCTACCTGTATATGTCTATGCAAAGCAATATAGTGGTGTCCAAAGGGGGATTATCTTTGAAACTCTCTTGGTTTCTGTGATAACTTTGAGACTTTGGTCATTTATGTAAGTGATTTACTACTCTGATAAAAATTCACAAAAGTGAAACTGTATTAAATAACTGTGGAAAAAATATGGTTCCCACAGTAGTGCTAGTTTTCATAAATCGGCTAAACTGAAGGAAGCATGACAGAGCTCTCGACACCTATGTGACTGCCCCCCGCCTCCTGACAGCACTTTCCTTTACTACCTGATGGGAGATTTGGTTCTGGGGAGAGTCGTGTTCTTTATCAGTAAGGAATACTGGAAGAAAAAATGATAGAAAAGTTTATTTTTAAAATGAGTTACGACTGGGTTAAACTGGAACTCACCTTCCAGCATTTTCAATGCCTTGATCTTTCCCACTGCTATTTGTGTAATGTTGGCATTCTGGAGTTGATACAAGTATATAAATCAAAAATACTCTTTTCTGTCTCGATTTCATTGTGGTTAAAATGAGACAAATCCAGCTGAACTAGAACAATAAGATTATAATAATAGAATTGCTCTTTTGGGTGTTTCCTCAGTACCTGGGATTCAACCTTACCTGAAAAGGATCTCAAAACTAAAAAATATCACATGAATAAAAACAAAGGGCACACATTTTTGAAGGCATTTTAATCCCTGTGAAATTTGTAGGCATAGTAACCTTACACAATTGGAGATATAATAGAGAAAGTACTTAGCATCCAAAATCAAGGCGATAATTCTCACAGTACAATGGGATAAAAATATTATAAGACACCTGGAAAATAATATATAGCATGTAACAAAATTTATCCAAAAAGTGTTGTCTTCGAGTGATCAAACCCAACATCTGCAGAATAAGTTGCATGTAAATGTAGGAATGAATAAAAGAAAGCACAATAGTTCTCCAAAGAACTGAGGAAATTTGGGGGTAAATGTTGCCACTACATGGAGAAAAAGCAATTATGACCCTACAATCCAGTTAAGATGGAACATAGTTCTGATGAAAGTAACAAATAAACAGAAATCTTTCAGTCTTGAAATCTGTCTCTTGCCAGAGTTTTGGGACACAGGTCACCCCATGACACTACTTTTACTTAAAGGAATACATATCACCCCACACCTTCCAAAACAAAACAAAACAAAAAGAAAGATTCAGAGGAATTAAGAGAGAGGGGGAAATGCAAAGTAAGAGGGAAAGGGCGGTGTCCACCAAAGATCATAAAAGGGTTATGTTCTTCATGGGGAAGAAGTCCCTTGTCCCATCAGTGAATTCTTCACTGGGTGTTTATGAAGTCCTCAGCAGGGCACAATGCGTTGGGTGACACTGCTGATGCATAGTGATTTTGGAAAAGCAGACACATTTTACTGTTGTATTATTGTTTTTAAGTTCTCTACAGACAATACCTACTTGCTTACCTCATGGGGGTAGACCATTCCCTCCATCCTGCCCTTGTTACATACTGCAGGACTTTTGGGTTTGATCAAACAAGCCATTTTAAGTGATAATTAGATAAGGGAGTTTGGGGAGCAGAGTGGAGTGCAGCTTAATTTCAAAAGGGAATTAATCATGTGTCTTTTTTTAAAGGCCGTTGCTGTTTCTGACTTGTTCATTGTTCATCATCTGTCTTGGGTCACATCAGCTCTGTTTCTTTCAGGCTATGTATTGCTGAAATCATGTCTGCTGTTCACGATCCATGAAACCACTTTAGCAGTGAAATGGCACAACCCACGCTGGGGTTCAAAGCAATTTTTTATCTCCCTCTCTAGATCAGAATCCAAACTATGGAAAAATAAGGACATGTCAACCTTCTAAAGTACTCAAGTCTTCTAAAAGTTGACCAGCAGGTAGTTTCGTACTCCTCCTCTCACTTAGATAAATAAAATAAAAAGCGCAATAGGAAATATTTTTTTTCCTCGTTAAGACTACATTATTATAGAAAATACAGTAAGCAAAAAGGAAGGAAACCGAAGGCAACTATAATTCCACTACTTAGAGATAAATATTATGTCTTTGGGTATATGTGTACTTATAATGATCTATGTATACTGTATATATCACATACACACACATACAGTGTAGATAGATGATGAGAGATAAGTAGATAAATGATAGCTCGTTATAGGTATACTTAGATATACAATTTTACAACCTTTTCTCACTGAATAGATTATAAACAGTATCTATGTTATTACCACAACATTCTTTTTCTTGAAGACCTTCTAGAATCAGGCATTTATTCCTCTTTCTGGAGACCCTGTACTTTCTTTTTTTAAAAGAGTTTATTGGGGAAGGGGAACAGGACTCTATTGGGGAACAGTGTGTACTTCCAGGCCTTTTTTCCAAGTCAAGTTGTTGTCCTTTCAATCTTAGTTGTGGAGGGTGCCATTCAGCTTTAAGTTGTTGTCCTTTCAGTCTTAGTTGTGGAGGGCGCAGCTCAGCTCCAGGTCCAGTTGCCGTTGCCAGTTGCAGGGGGCGCTGCCCACCATCCCTTGCGGGACTTGAGGAATTGAACTGGCAACCTTGTGGTTAAGAGCCCACTGGCCCATGTGGGAATCCAACCGGCAGCCTTCGGAGTTAGGAGCACGGAGCTCCAACCGCCTGAGCCACCGGGCCGGCTGAGACCCTGTACTTTTAACAGGCCTTTCTTCTGTCTGTTGGAAAGAGCTATTCTGGTTGTAGTTATGACCAAGGAAGGAGATATGAGATGAGGCCTAAAGTTAAGTGTGGAACTGCTTTGTTTTGGTGAATATTGTGTTGTTTTGAGAGGATTTAGAAGTGTGAGCTTCAGGATATTTGGTCACCATTCATTAAACTCTCTGAGAAGTGGCAAAACTCAAAGATTATTTATGGAAGGATTCATAGTTTAAAGCTTATGTGTCAGTAGCAGAGAAGACATCTAAGCAAATCCAGACTCTTGAGTCCTGCCTACATAGTCCTTAGCCTGGCAGATAATCACTTGTTTAAGTAGGACTGACAAGTGCATTTAGTACTGGAATCAAGCTGCTGAGTCAGAATCCTCGGGGTTAAGGGAAAAGGCCCGCCAAGTTCAGGAGTCTCTTCTACAGCAGCCCCAACAGCAGGTGGCCGCCTAGCCTATGACTGAATTCCATAAAAGCTCACTCTTCTAATTGCAACCCATGTCACTGATGGGTCATTCTAAAATTAGCAACTTATTGCTTAGGTTGAGCTGATTTCTGCTTCCCAACAACTCTCTTGCATGAGCCTGCTTTCTGGACCACCACAAATTCGTCTACTTCTGCATGAACCTTCATACTTGTCTTTCCTGAGTCTTTTCTCCCCTAAAATAAACATCCTCATTTTTGTAATGGTTGACATACCAGATGAATTTCTTGGGATGCACTCCTTATGTAAGTTTCTTTCTCTGTGAGTCATTCAGAATAAGTATGATCTCTAAGTTTGTTCTGGACAGTAGAGAGAACAGTAGAACTGAGATCTCTGATGATTAAGATCTAAAATATATATTAATAGACGTGATCTGAGACTAAACTCATGTTTTCCTTTTCATCTGAATCACTTTGCTGGATGAGAGTTGGTTATTTTTCTGTTTGCTTCCTCACCAGATATATGCCTCACTTTGTCTTCCTTAAAAGATTCCTTAGGAGGCTGACTGACCTCTACTGAATGTACCTCTCAGGTTGCCCGGCTCTCTAAGCTTCTCTAGCTTCTGGTTGGCTTTGGCCAAAGGGAGGCCCCAGCATGAGTCTTAAGTGTAAGAGCAAAAAGATACTGAACCATTTTCAAAAAGAAGAATGGATGTGTCGCTCTACCCATGGCCACAACTCCTGCTGGGAAACTGTGGTGTCAGTCCCAGGGCAATTTACCATTACTAATTAGTTGCTCAACCCCGTAAACTGTCCCTTCATTAAACTCTTCGCAGCTAAATTCTGACAGTACCACCATTTCCTGCTGGGACATAGACTGATATAACTCCTTAGGCACCAAAATGCTGAGGAATTTTTTAAATGAACTGGACCAGAACAGATTTTCTGATGCTGTATAAAAATATTTTTTAACTCCCAAATGTAGTACTTTGAACTTAGCCCTCAGGGAGCTCTTTCTGTTGGCGTTGGACAGTCATTTTAGATTGTTGAGATAATTTGGATCTTGATTTTATTAATAATCTTAGCCTTTCTTTTAAATAATTTGCTACCATGTATAAATTTTACTAATATGTGATCTCTGTCTTTATCCATGGAGAGGCAGTATAGCATCATGAGGCAAAACTGACTTTGGAAGAGAGAGAGTTAGGCTTAAATTACTAACCATGTAACACTGGAAAAATTACTGAAACTTCATGGACTTCTGTTCCTTCATCTATTCGATTAGCAAAATGCCTGAAAATTTTGGCGTGAGTAAATGTATCATGAACATACAAAGATTCAGTATTTTTTCTTTCTGGTGAAAGGCATTGCTATATAATTTTATGTATGTGTTTTAGGGCGTCTAGCTAACTTCTTTGTTGCATTATTTCTCTGTCATGAGATTAATGGTTAAGCTAAACTCTCACCATCATTTTTTTCTATATCTCTTTGCATTTCTTGAAATTTTATCTTTATGAAAGTTTTATGCATAAAAAATTATTCACACAGTTCTTGTGTATAACAGTTGGATTTTAACTTTTTAAGCTACTTTTATGTTCTTTAATCTGACTTGGCCTTGTATTCACAGCACAACTTAAAATTCCAGAGAAAAGGACAGATCTAAGATGGCAGAGTAGATAACCACTCTGCTTGCATCCTTCCACGAACACATTACAATTACAACTAAATTACAGAACAATCATCTTGAAGAACCACCTGAAGTCTAGCCAAACAGAAGTCCTATAACTGAAAATATAATATATGTGGAAACTGGTAGGAGGAGCGAGATGCCAAATGGGCCCAAACCTCCATGTAGTGGTTGAGAATCAGAAGGGATATCTTGGCTGTGGAGGAGCAAGGGACCCCAGCCCTCCACACCAGGCTCCCCTGCCCAGAGTACAGGTGCCAGCAAGAGGAACCCTCACAACACCTAGCTATGAAAAACAGTGGGGATTCCAACCAACCGAATAGGATGGAAGGTTGCAGGAAACCCAGACACCCTTATAAAGGGCTCGCGCACAGACTCACTCGCTCGCAGGCACTCACCTTAGGCTCCAGCGGAGGATCAGTGACTCAGGGGTTGTCGAAGGCATATGGAGAGTAGACTGAGGTTTGTGGCTTTGAAGGGAGGACTGGAGGACAGTCGGCATTTTCCCTAGGAAGTGTCCTCTTTACCTGCAGCTGACAGGCTGACACCATCTTTCCTGTGTTGAGCCCGCCCCCTACGCTTACGTTCAAACTTGAATCTGATTGGCTGGGTGAGCTCCACTCACTCACTTTAACCTGCTGATTCACTGGGACCCTGCCCTATCCAACTCCCCCATAAAGCCACCCAGCCAAGACTGGCAGACATAACAGATCTACCTAATACATAGAAACAAATATAGACAGGCAGCCAAAATGAGGAAACAAAGAAATATGTCTCAAATGAAAGAACAGGAGAAAAATCCAGAAAAAGAACTAAATGAAATGGAGGCAAGCAACATACTAGAGACAGAGTTCAAAACAGTGGTTATAAGGATGCTCAAGGAACTTAGTAAGAACTTCAACAAAGAGATAGCAAACATAAAAAAATACATAGAAACCACAATAAAGAACCAGTTAGAAGTGAAGGATACAATAACTGAAATGAAGAATGCACTAGAAAGAATCACCAGCAGACTAGATGAAGCAGGGGATTGAATCAGCAATTTGGAACACAATGTAGGGGAAAAAAACCAATCAGAGTAGCAAAAAAAAAGAAAAAAAGAAAAAAAAAAAAGAATCCAAAAATTGAGGAGAGTTTAAGCACCTCTGGGACAACATCAAGTGTAACAACATTCACATCATAGGGGTACAAGAAGGAGAAGGGAAAAAGCATTGAGAATGTATTTGAAGAAATAATGACTGAAAACTTTTGTAACCTGTTGAAGGAAACAGACACACAAGCCCAGAATGCACAGAAAGTCTCAAACAAAATGAACTCAAACAGGCCCACACCAAGACACATTATAATTAAAATGGCAAAGGTTAAAGGCAAAGAGAGAATCCTAAAAGCAGCAAGACAAAGGCAGCTAGTAACTTTTAAGGGAGCTTCCATAAGACTGTCAGCTGATTTCTCACTTGAAACTTTGCAAGCAAGAAGGGATTGGCACAAAATATTCAATGTGATAAAAGCAAGGACCTATAATCAAGACTACTCTACCCAGCAAGGCTATCATTTAAAATCAAAGGACAGATATAGAGCTTTCCAGAGTCATCACCACCAAAACAGTATTACAAGGGAATGTAGAGGGACTTGTTTAAGACAGAAAGAAAAAAATCAAAATTATGAATAATAAAATGGCAATAGCTACATATCTATCAACAATTATTTTCAATATAAATGGGTTAAATGTTCCAATCAAAAGATGCAGGAGGGCTACATAGATAAGAAAACAAAACTCTTACATATGCTGCCTACAAGAGACTCACTTCAGATTGAAAGACACACACACAGACTGAAAGTAAAGAGATGGAAAAAGATATTTCATGAAAATGGAAATGAAAAAATCTGAAGTAGCAATACTTATTCCAAACAAAACAGACTTTAAAGCAAAGGCTATAAGAAGAGACAAAGAAGGATCCAGTATTCCCAATTCAGGGTATTTATTCGAAGAAACCCAAAACACTACTTCAAGTAGACATGTGCAGCCATATGTTCATTGCAGCATTGTTTAAAATGGCCAAAATGTGGAGGCAACCTGGGTGTCCATCGATAGAAAGAGGAGGTGGTACATATATGGAATATTGCTCAGCCATGGAAGGGAATGGGTTCTTGCCATCTGCAGTGGCATGGATGAACTTAGGAGGTGCTGTGCTGAGTGGAGTATGTCAGACAGAATGACAGATGCAATGTGATTTCGCTTATATGTGGATTATGAGTAACAAAATAAACAAAGAAAACAGAAACAAATTCATCGATACAGAGAACATTGTGATGGTTGCCAGATGAGAGGGAGGGTTGAGTGTGTGGGTGAAAAAAAGGGAAGGGATTAAAAAGAAAAAATTAGTTGTTACAAAGTAGTTATAGGTATGTAGGGTACAGCATAAGTAATATAGTCAATAATATTGTAACAATTATGAATGGGATCAGATGGGTCCTAGATTAGTTGGGATGACAGATGGAAGGGGTTGGGGGCAGGGTGAAAATGGTGAAGGGATTAAGAAATACAAATTGGTAGTTACAAAATAGTCATGGGGTTGTAAAGTAAAGCATAAGGAATATAGTCAATGATATGGTTATAATTATGTATAGTGTTACATGGGTACTAGACTAGTCATGGGGATCATTTCTTAAATTATATAAATGTCTAACCACTATGCTGTACACCTGAAATTAATACGAAATTATATTAAATGTCAACTGTAATTGATTAATTTAAAAAGGGGGGGGCAAAAGGGGAAAGGTAATAAGCGGTCCAAAACAAGGTATAAAACAAGTCATGGGGATGTAACATACAGCAGAGGAAATATACCCAATAATATTGTGATATCATTGTGTGGTGTCAGATGGTGGCTGGACTTACGGTGATCACTTCTTATAAATGTTGAATAACTATGATGTACCCCTGAAACTAATATAATATTGTATGTTAGCTATAGTTTTAAACAACAACCTGAAACAAAAATAAAGTAAAATAATAAAATAAAATCCCAGAGAGAAATTTGAGTAAGCATCAGCATGATGTCAGAGTGGCAAATAGTGGTCCAGGACCATGGAGAGCTCCCCTCCCCGGGAACAGTCTTAGTCACTCCAGTATCTTGAACACTGTAAATTAGAGTTAGAGAAGAGATATGGAGAGTCACCTTATAATGATTAGTTGATTTCTGGTCTTGTATAAGATTTAAGAGAGGGCTGATAGATGGTGAAAGTCCAGAAACTGTCCAAAGTAGAAAGGTCATTGCTAGTGTTCAATATGTTTATCCCATTGGGCAAGATTGTCTCTATTATAAGCGAGACTGTCTTAGGCTGTTTTGGCTGAAGCATGTTTCTAAAAATTTACCCAATTAACTTCCATTGTTGTGGTTCCTTGCTCACCAAACATTATTCTAATTATAATTCAGCCTCCCATATAATTCCATCTGCAGGGAGAGAATGTACTTGGTATGACAATGCTGACATTTCCCACGTCACTGCAAATGTCTCAGTATAAATTTGATAACTTGGCACCTTGGTTCTATATTTGATTTTATGTGTGCTTAGTGTGATGACTTCACTTCCAGAAATACTCATTCTTTCTCAGATGTCGATAAATCAGCTTTTGCACGTACAAGGTTGAGAGTGAAACTTCAAACTTTATGAGTCCACTAAGATATTGCCTGGTGCTGGTCATCTGCCAGCCTCCCCTTTGACATTATGGTGGACTTTCCAATAACTGCATGGGCCAGGTGTGATCAAGGAGAATGCCTTGTGGCCCTCCACCAAACTCCCCATCCAAGTTCACACTGACTTACCAATGCCCACTAGCATATGAAACTCTATAACTGAATCTGAGTGCCTGACATGAAACAATGGTGTGAGGGTCAAGCAGCAATGTGGATATTCAAACATCTGTTTATTTCCTGGGAGAAAAATTTTAGTTAAAGGACTGTATTTTTAAATAAATGTCTATGTTCTACTAAAGAAATGCAAGGAAGCACTTAATTTGTGAATTTGATAATTGCCCTTCTCAACTGAGAACATCAGGTTTGACTATTTGTCATTAATTTATAGATTTTGCAGAGAATAATCCCAAGGACTAAATGACATGGTGCCTACAATGGGCACCTGAGGAATGGCTATTACAGTCAATCTCCTGAGGCTACTGAGGCTGTCACTGTGGCACTTAGGTCTTTTGTTTGGGCCTTGGAAGTGATCTTTTTTCTGGAAGACAGTATAACAAACTTGGCTCTTATTTATCACACACACATAAATACCTGAGGTTCATTGATTTCTGACTTTTTAAAAACCTGTTACTAGGAAGACACATCAATGCACGTCTCCTACGCCGATAGTAATTAAGGCACCTCTGCTTCCTTCCTAAGGCATTTTTGTACGTATTAAATGCAAAAAGGGCATCCCTTGGTTTTTATGGAGTCCCTTTCTTTATGAAGTCCAATGGCCACATTTCTTCAATCTCAGTCCGTGATATTTACTAAATGCCACTAAAGCAGAAGTGAACAATAGAAAACCACATTTTACAAAGACTTTCACCTTGGTATCCTAACCTTCCCTGTCATGATTACGAGATTTCTCTTTTCTACAGCAGTTGGTCTCCTGCTTGTGGATGGAGGAATACAGGTGCCTGTGCAGCCTCCTGAGAGCACTTGTATGACCTTTCTAGAAAGGAGGTTCTTGGATAATGAGAAAAATTTTAAAGATGGAATGAGTCAGCAGTAATAGCAGAGGGAGAAAAATGTACATGATCTCTCCAAGAAGCCATCTGGCAAGCTAAGGATTCTGAGGGAAACCCCTGGTTTCAGAAACAACTCAGGAGTTGCTCCTGTCCTGTTAGGATGGGCTGATAGGAGATTGGGGATCCCGGGCATTGGCTGCCTAATTTCTTGCCTCAATTCTGGTGCAAATAAGGAATGGCACTTCAAGGATTTCTGCTTCTGCCACTGTAGAGGATACAGCAGGTCCTCGAGTAATGTCGTTTTGTACAATGTCGTTTGCTTATAACATTGATGAGAAAAAGTTAAGTCGATTCCTGGCTGGGGCCACTGTCTGTGTGGAGTTGGCACGTTTTCCCACGTCTGCGTGGGTTTTCTCAGGAACTCCGGTTCCCTCCCACATCCCAAAGATGTGTACATGAGGTGAATTGCATCACCACTGTCCCAGTCTGCGTGAGTGTGGGTGTGGGTGTCCCTGCGATGGAAGGCTGCAGCATTGGGGTAGGTCCTGCCTTGCACTCTGAGCTGCCGGGACAGGCTCTGGCCACCTACGACCCTGAACTGGAACAGTAGATTGAAAATAATGACCTTACTTGTTTTTCATTCATCTTTCTTAAATGTATAGCTCACATTTATTTCAATGTTTAATGTTAGAAGTGTTTTGAGTCTTTATTTAGAAGTTCAGTGATGTTTTGTAGCCAGAAATATGCTGTAAGAACTTAATTCTTTCTTACATCGCTTAGCTTAGGGTAAAATTGATTTTGTTATACATCATTTCTCTTAAACTCTCAGTTTCCAAGAACCTATTGACAATGTTAAATGAGAACTTAATGTACTTGTCACTCATTGGCCCGGAAGCATCCATATAATTGCTATTACATAACAATCTCCCTTCATTAGGACTTCCTCACTGTGAGTGGGGGCATGTGACTTCATTTTTGCTGCATAGACATTCTCTGTGGGGTGCTAAACAGTGAATGAGAGATGGGCAGTCTTGCTGCGTAGGCGCCGGTAGACTAGAATGTTCCTGGGGCAGCCTGTATTTTCTCCTGCTTAGTCCTGTGGGGAAAATCCTTTTGTTCTGACTTGTCCTCCAAGTCTTGTTTTCCAACTCCCCATTACTTCTGTGAGTCTCCCCACCCTTATTTTCAAATAGATCCCTATTTTAAAATCTATCCAGAATAGTCAGAATAGATGTTGAGGCTTGCAACCTAGGACCTTAACCAATGTGTTCTTTCTCAGCATTGATAGACATCTTTATTACACATTTTGTTTTGTATTGAAAAAGTCAGTATAAGCTAGGATATGCTGTGATAACAAACATCCTCCACAGGGAGCTTTGCTCATCAAGGTCACTTGGGAACCAGACTTCTGGGTGTTAGGCTACTGTTGGTGGAAAAAGTGTAAATCACAGTGGGATTCATAGATGATGTAATACAGAATTGTACACCTGAAATCTATGTAATTTTACTAACAATTGTCACCCCAATAAATTTAAAAAAAAAAAAGTGTGAATCACTCTCAAGCACTTAGAGCTTCTATTGGAAATGACACATCACTTCTGTTCATATTTCATTGACCAAACAAATCTCATAGCCCTGCCTGCCTTCAAGGATGGTGTGGAAGGGCAGTCCTACCATGTTTCTGGAAGGATAGCCGGCCCTAATTGCTACCACAGCATAGGGTTACAGCCCGTCTCACAGAGTTTACTGTGTTCCCTTTGTGTGATTTTCCTATCTGCCCAACAAGAATGGAAGCTCTTCAATGCAAAGAAGTCATTGTAAATTTCCTTTAAAAGACCTGCTTTGCAGCTCTCACACGGTGGGCATTGCAGTTTTCTTACTGATGAACCCAATCTCCTCAATAAAATGAAATGTTGAGAGACGGGGTTAAAATTTAAATAACATAGACTAATGGAAAAATGTAAATGACCTTTTAAGATAATTGAGACAAAAACAACTGTGATATCAACACAATTCGACTTAACTATGTATAAATAATTTGCAGAAAAATGAAAACCCCTTGATAGCCAAATCAATACATTACTATATGAGCATTTGTGAGGAGTTTTTTTGCAAAGTAACAAAATAAACCAGTAGTTTAAGATCATATTAAAATACAGCAAATGTTTCTTTAGAAAGCAAAATTTGTGGGGAGCATTATTTCTGAAAAATGTAGCATGTAGTTAGCTCTTGTGGGTTCTCAGTCTGCCTGGGAAGAAACCAAAAGGTGGCCTGAAGCAAGAACAGGGTGTCTTTATGAAAATACAACCTCGAGCTGATACATTGTTTTGGCTAAAGATGTCTCTAAAATTTCTTACAGTTTACCATCTGTCAAATGGGAGACCTTGGATGGAAGGTTCTTATTCTTTATTTTCCATTTTCTTACCACTTCTGAAATACACATGCACTCGAACACACACACACACACACACACACACACACACACACACCAGCTCATGCAATTTCTTTCCTGTTGGCAACTTTGATTTTATTAGGGATTAATGTACCAACCTACTTTCTCTCTAGAGAGACTAAATAAAACCAAACTCATTTCCACACAGTTAGCCAGCTGGAGCCTTTAACTGCTAAAACATGCTCGGTTACCCCCTAAGTCGGTAGTTTGGTATTAATCTTTTGAAAGTATGCTTTGAGCCCATTATGGTGGCTTCAGGAGGCTTTGGTGAATGATTTTTTCCCCCAGGGACAACAGAGCTGCTGGCATTCACCCCTGAAGTACAGAGTCCCTATTTGCCCTTCAGAGTGGCTGCCTGAACTAATTTATTGCTCAACTTGAAAAGCCATTTTGTATAACTCAGTGCAGTTGTGCCTCGTGTGTTTCACCAATAAAGGGGATTGAGAAATTACTTTAGTTGATTTCTCATACTAGCAGCGACTAGGGAAATCACCCATTATTTATTACCTAGTGAGGACAAAATGGGCACATTTGCTACCCAGCACCCACCTCCCAGCACACACAGACACCTGCCTCAAGCCCTCCCTGTCGCCAAATGACTACAGGGTTACCCCCAGGGGCTGCCTCCTTTCACCTTCATCACTTCTATAACCGTATCATCCCCAAGGAACCCTCAGTTTCCAGGCAACAAAGAATTCACATAAAGATAACATCATTGGGAGGTTTTTTTCCCCCCTCATTGGCAGTTTACATTTTCCTGGGGCTTATAAATCTCCCAGCATTTATTAAACTTTCTGATTAGATGCGGGCTTATTTGTGAAGCTGTCTGTCATCGTGCTTAAGACTGAGGGGGCCACAATCTAGCCAGGAGTGTGGCTAATTCCGATTGTCCTTCCCCCTAGCTTTGGAGCAGCAGGAAGCACTGGGAAGCAGCCCCTACAGCAGTTTGGGTGATTGCCCACTGTTCCTTCCAGCCACGCTGAGCAGCATAAGAGAACTGGTGACTGGTGTTCCTATCGCCACTGAACTCGTTTGCTTGATTTGTCCTTGCATGTCCTTGGATGGATTTGCTCTCTGCCTGTCCAGTGTGGCTTGGACAGCCTGTTTTTGGGATTGGCTCCCAAGTTGACTCTGATTTAGAGCTACAGGCCAAAACGCGACAGCCTTGGCAAAACCAGAGGTGCTGGAAATTTCGTGTTGGGACTCAGGAAGATTTTTTTTTTGGATTACTAGTTAAAATCACACCCAAATCTTTACAGTGGTTAGCTCTGGGCTGTGGGATTACGGGAGACGTTTATTTTCCAAAGAAGAAAACACGTGGACTTTCTGCAATGAGTAAATATCAATAAAACACATGATGCCATTCAGAAATTGCCTCACTGTCATGTTGCTGTTCTTACTGGTGGTGTTTTTTCTGATGGATAGGAATCTAGGCAGGACAGTCCAAGCAACATAAACAGTGTTTACCTTGATAAGTGTTCTCACTTAACCCCTGGGAATTTACAACACGAAAGTGTCCCATGTGATTAAATTAACAGGTTCAGAGAATGGATGGGTGCCCTGCTTACTTCCTTCCATCCTTTCTGGTAGCTGTCCTGGCTCACAGCACGGTGAGAATCGTGATTATAAAGAAAAGCATGGTACCTTCTTGTAAGTGGAGCATGCACGTCCCTCTTACCCAGCGATGGACCTTCTCTCTGCCTCCGACTAGCCACACTTCTAGGCCTCCTGGATTTTATCAGGACCAAGGGAATGGTCAAGGTCCTTTTTGTTTCTCCATATCCACTTTGGAAAGCATTTAGTACATGTCACAGGTTGCGAAATACAGTTACAAGTTCCTCTTGACATGGTTGGCATGGCCCTTTGTATGGATGTGCATATTTCTCTCATTGAGAGAAGAAGCCTATTTAATGGATTCTGGACAGGCCTTGTGACTTGTTGCAATAAAACTATGGAGGAAGCAATGTTATGTGACTTTCAAGACTAGACAGTAAGAGGTCTTGGAGTTTCTGCTCTTAGTGTCTTCAAATGTTTCACATGAGACCACTGTAAGGAAGATGGTCTGGCCTGCTGGAGGATGAGAAGTCAATGGAAGATGATTGAGGCTCCTAGTCATTTGCTGGTCACGTGAATAAGGACTTTGTGGTCCTGCCAGCCCAGTAACTCCTCCCACTGCACAGTCAAATGTGGGAATCCAGGAAAAAAATAAACATGTGGCTAATTGTGGGGTCATCGTTACACAGCAACAGATCAGTAAAAAGTCCAGTGCCCTCTAGAGACTAAAATACCTAAATCCTGTTCATGCAGATACACAGTTAGCAACATATGGATGTGGCTGTGGTATTAATGCTGGTGAGAGAAATAAGCAGTGGCCGGAACACGAGGCCTCCTGTTCCTGGATCAAGAGTTTAGACTCAATCTTAAGAGCAGCTACAGTCAGGTTTAGGCAAGAGTGTAACGTGGTCAGGTTTTTTCATGATAGAAAGTTATTCTGGCATCCACGCAGGGAATGGAGTAGAAGGAATCGAGGCTGGAGGCACGAAGACTGTTTGGGAGGCCATTGTATGAATCTGTTTGAGAGTTGATAGTAGGCTGAGGAGCAAGGCAGGTGTCAGAGAAAAACGGATTCAAAGACATGAGAAATATTAAAAAGGTAACACTGACGGGACTTGATTGGATGACAAAACTCGGTGGAGAACAGCGTCCGCCCTAGAGGCAGAGAATCCTGAAAGCTGGGGAGACTAAATTTGGAAAGAAAAGGAAAGACGATGAGTTTCAGTTTTTAAATGTTGTTTGAGGGAGAGGCGTTCAGAAGGAGAATTCTGATGGACAGTTTCTTGTAGGGACTACATTTAAAGAGGTCAGAAGTGAACTTACAGTAAAATTGAAACCACCAATAATTGTCAATTTTTAATAAAAAATATTTTCTTTCTGGTTGAAGGAATTATACATGTAAGTCAGAAAATCGAATTTTGTTTCTTCTGGCCAACGGGTGTCACACAACCTAAAGAACAGAACATAAACACTGATCTTATAAATTAACTGTAACGCTCATGAAAGGACAAAGAAGATTGCATTTCATGATTTACGAGGGGTAACATTTTAGAGTTGATTTCATCAGGGAATTCATTAAGCCAATACAGAACCATGCCATTTTAACTGTACTGTTTAAATATCTTTAGCTCTCATTTTTTAATTAGCAGAAGCAAATAAAAAGAGCTTCGTTTTTACTCTGGGAAATCACTCTTCTGTACTTCAAGCAACTTCAAATTTGTCTTGATTTTGCCATTCAGATAATCACAGTGATTATAAAAATAAATACTAATTTCCTGAGTAGGCCATACTTCGCTTCAGTTTCTCTCCTGTAAGTTTGTATAAGAAATGGGAATAATACTTATTAATAGGTCAGATTGATAGCCACTGGGCCAGCTATCAATGGGAAGTATCAGACAAAACATGTAATAAAAATCTTTTAGTGCCAGAAGAGACTTTAAAGATTATTCCCCCATTCCCTTCACTCTCACTTCTCACTTTCTCTCTCTCTCTCTCTCTCTCTCTCTCTCTCTCTCTCTCTCTCTCTCACACACACACACACACCACATACAACATGCACACACACACCACGCTCAGATACAGACATACAGTATATTAATAAAAGCTAGTATTTATTCATAACTTCTTATGTATCAGGCACTGTTTCTAAATGTTTCACCTATATTGGCTCATTTAACCCTCGAAACCCAACAGAGTAGATATTATTACTATTCCTTTTTATTTTACAGATGAGGGAA
Source organism: Rhinolophus sinicus (assembly GCF_036562045.2). Classification (NCBI taxonomy): domain Eukaryota; kingdom Metazoa; phylum Chordata; class Mammalia; order Chiroptera; family Rhinolophidae; genus Rhinolophus; species Rhinolophus sinicus. The sequence goes on along the minus strand of NC_133761.1, from coordinate 51,028,551 downwards.
CTGAGACACAGAGAGGTTAAGTAACTCTCTCAAGGTCACCCAGCTAGTGAGTGGTGCAGCTGGAACCACCGAGGTAATTTGTCTCTGAGACCAACCCAACGGAAAGAGTGTCGGTGTTAACTGGACAGCTACATCCAAAGGAATGAAACTGTCTTACACCATACACAAAAAATGAACTCAGAATAGATTAAAGACTCGAATGTCAGACCTGAAACCATAAAACTCCTAAGAAAACATAGGCAGTAAATTCCTTGACATCAATGTTTGTGATGATATTTCGAATTGGACACCAAAACTGAAAGCAATGAAACAAAACATAAACAAATGGGACTACATCAAACTAAAAAGCGTTTTCATAGCGAAGGGGACCATCAACAAAATGAACAGACAACAGACTGAATGACAGAAAACATTTACAGATCATATATCCCATAAAGGATACCTGTCTCGTATATCACAATATATAAAGAACATGTGCAACTTAATAGCAAAAAACAATCTGATTTGAAAAAAGCAAAACTGGTCAGAGGATCTGAATAGACATGTTTCCAAAGAGGACACACAGATGGCCACCAGGTGCATGAAAAGATACTCAGCATCACTAATCATCAGGGAAATGCAAATAAAAACCATCGTGTGTGTGTGTGTGTGTGTGTGTGTGTGTGTGTGTGTGTGTGTGTGTGTCCATCCATCACTAGATGCACATAAAAGGCAGGACAAAAACATGTAAAAATACGTATTGTATCCTTATAAGAGAAATCTTAATAACCTAGCAGGTGCTCGTATATATCAGGTTGAATTAGTTTTCTATTGCTGCGTAACAAATTACTGCAAAGGTAGTGGCTTAAAACAACATTCACTTATTATCTCTCAGTTTCTGTGGGTCTGAAGCTGGGACGCAGCGTGGCTGGGTTCTCTGCTTAGGACCTCTCAGGGCTAAATTCCGGTGTCAGCTGGGGCTGCCTTCTCATCAAGCCCTCTTCCAAGCTCACTTCCTGTATTGTTGCTAGAAGTCATTTCCTGTGGTCATAGGTTAGTCTTAGCTGCTAGAGGCGACGCTCAGGTTCTTGCCATAGGGTCTCATCCATCTTCAAAGCCCGCTGGAGAATTTCTCTTGCATGAATTTCTCTCATGATTCTCATCACTCACTTCCTCATCTCTGACCTTTAGGCCCATCTATGATCTGAAACCCACAGGCCACCCCAAGTCACCAGCTGAGCGTCTACTGCCATGCTTGTCTCTCTGTGGTCCTGTTCTAAGCTCTGACCGAATAGTCTTCTCTCTTCTGTGGCTCTTGTCACTGCCCCACCCCAGGACTGGAAACCAGAGCTTTGGCTGTGGGAATGGCTGGGAAATGGTGCTGCTGTGAAGCTCACACACTCCTGCACAGTAACGTTTGACCACTGTGGATCCAGGGCCTGGATACTGTACCCCTCGATGCTGCTGCCTTTTTGCTGCCCAGGCTGGACTGGACTCTGGTGCTGGACACGCCTCATTTCTAGGTGTCAGATACTCACCTTGCACTCTCTTGTACCATGAATGCACTTTTACTCACAAACGAAGAAAACCCAACCCAAAGTGATTTAAGCAAAAAAGAGAGTTTATTGTTGAACTTCAGGAATAAAGAGTTTCAGGTAGGGCTTGATCCAGGGGCAGACCCTCCATTACCAAAGGCAGTTTCTCACTGCCTCCTCACTTGGCTGCACTTTTCTCTATGTTGGTTCTGTTCTCAGAAAGGATTGGCCCTGTGGTCGCAGAACGCATGCAGGGGCTCTTCATTTTATAGCTTATCAGAGTCAAGTGTGGGAACAAATTCAAGTCCAGAATTCCCATCACAGTCTTAGAGACTTTCTCTGGCTCTGATGGGGTCACTTGGGCATGCCTGAGCCAGTCACACAGCTCGGGAGGATGAATAGCTCTGATTGACCAGGCGGTGAGCATCCAAAAACATACAGGCTGAGGTGGGGGTGGTCGCTGTGCACTTCCAAAGGAAAATTGGGGGTTTTCCCCCAGAAGTAGGGTAAATGGATGCTAAGTGATCCTACACAGCAAATATCCACTGATCCCTTTTGTGAACTCTGGACTCTCCACGGAGACTGTTGACCGAGGCTGCAGCACCTGGGGTTCAGCATCTGCATCTGGGACATGCGCCCGGCTTGGGAAGGCCCTGGCTTCCTCACCCCCACGCCCTGTCCCACTCCGGCCACATTAGCCAGGCCCCTCTGAATGTCCAGGTGTGTCAACAAGCCCAGGTTTCTCTAACCTTTGTTACCAATCCACAAACCCCCAAGCAAAACAGAATTTTCTTTTGAAATCCAGAGTGGAAGATGATCAGCTGAATTCAGGAGAAAAGGGAGATGAGGGAACCTCTTTTATTAAATCCCTTCCTTCTATCAGAGGCCATTTCATTCAAACTCTTAAAAGCTCAGGATAATTCGCCCCCCACCAGGCTGCACTGAAAGGGAATGTCTGGCCAGCTTGAGGCACCGGAGTTGATTGTAAGATAAGAGGCTGCACTTTGTTCCCCAGGAGGAAGCTGCTGGTTGAGACTGCGTTCCCCACCCTGCTGGAGGTGACAAAGCAGTGGGCTGCCCGAGGCTGACACTGGGGTGACAGATAATGAAAGGGGCAAGTAAAGAAGGAGGCTTGGCTGGGACAAGCCTTTGTTCTCTGGGCCACACGCCAGAGATGGAACACACCCAGGCCGCCTGAAGCTCCAGTTCCTGTGTGCTGCTGTCTTTGGTTCAGGAGGAGATTCCAGCAGGGGTCAAACTGTCTGCATTTCACTGCCTCAGGGAGAGATTAGCTACTCACCTATTTCCACCTTTATTTGGGCTGACACAAATTTCCACAGAAAGCATACCTGCTAGACCAGGATTTTCCTCACGGGGCAAACGTAATTAGAGTTGACAAAAACAAAGCTCCCAAACCCCACTTTGAGGCAAAGCCCTGACTGGTGATCAGGCTTAATGCATCTGAACAAACAGGGGACGGGCGCTGCATTTTTCCTGCGTGTCTCCCCATCGATCCTGTGGTTGGCTTTAAACTTCCTCCTTTCAGCTGCTGGGGAGCCCTCACTCTATAATCTGCTTGTTTTCAGGATGTCCAAGGAGGAAGGTCTGCTGGTGCTTGAAATTGGATTGTTTCAAGGAACCAAGATGTGCCAAAATGACATGGAAGAAGGCAAAATATGGATGCGTCCCTTTCAACTTTAGGACTTAAAGGGACTTGTCACCAATGGCTGACAGTTTTTCTGTTCTCACACCTGGTTGCCGGAAGTGGTGAGGTGATCAAGGCTGGGTTGGAATTGCTCAAGGTCCAGGAGATTTTCCCCTGGGACTTGTGTGATGGGAACAGTGAGAACAGTGGGAGAAGGGGATTTACAGCTCCCAAATTGATGTAGGTGATGTTGGATGTGCTGGCAGTTTCTGGGTGTGGGCCAGGATCTTGTCTCGTGAAGCCGAAAAATGGAAACACGGACCAGGGAGAGGCAAAGAGTTTTAAAAAGACGATAGTTTATTAGAGGCAGGATAAGAGGTTGCAGCTCCCGAGCGGGAGGGGGTCCTGAATGGGGGGTGCCCCGTGACTGAGGCAAAAGCTCTTACTTTTATACCTTCCCTTGCCTGTTTGGGGAAGGGGAGCTGTTTGGAGAAGGGAACTGGCGCCTTCTAATGAAATTTGTTTACCAGGTTTGTTCTGCTTGCCCATCCTAAAGGAATTAGCAAAGTAACCCACTCTTTATCTATCAGATCTGCTCCATTTGTCAGGCCAAAAGGAATTTTATGATTAATCTGAAGGCCTTGTTACATTATGTCCTGGAGTGAAGGAGTGATTTCAAAACCTGAAGTTTTAGGATATGACTCTCTTTGTTTATTCCACCAGGGACTTCCCTGTCTACCTAGGGACATGCTAACTCTCCTGTATCAAAATTAGGGAATGTCCCATCTTCCCTGGGTGGGAGCATCCAGCCACAGGTGAAGGAAATAGAAGCATTGGCACTTAAGGAGAATCCCAGTTCCACTGGCCAGCCTGTTCGACTCACACTGGAGTTGGTCCCAAATGGTACCCAGGAACCTGCTGGCAGTGGCCTTTGATAGCTCCCAGGTCTGGGTGGCCTGTGGACCCCGAGAAGAAAGATTCATTTGATATGAACCCCGAGAAGGAATGTATCTGCTAAAATGGACTCCCCATGGTCAATCGAGGGCCCACATTTTATAAATAATAAAAGCCTAGCCACCATTTCCTGACAGGGGCTCCTTACTACTCTGTCTACCTGGAAGAACCCCAGACTGAACTCTTGGCTTTCCCCGCTATACCCCGTTTGTTTACACCGTCTGTCGACAACTGCTGGGAAGCCCTGGTCTCCTTCTTCTACCAGGGGATTAAGACTTGCCCTGTCCAATCAGAGCTGTGCAGTTTGGACACCGCCTTTCCATAAAACAGACCCAATTGGGAACCTGAGTGGGAACTTTCACTATAAAAGACGGCCTCCCCTGTGCCTCAGGGGAACACAATTTAAATTGCTGCCTGAATCTGTGTCTCCTGGGCTGCAGCAGCTTTTGCTCACATAAATTATTTTATTCTTGATTTTAGTTGAAAATTAATTTTGGCTTATGGGCCACAGATTTGTTTTTTACTCACATCTCTCTAGTTGTTGAAAAATGAAAGAATATCAGTGGAGAATATCTTATAGGGTTGCCGTTGGTGCTCTTGCCAGAGAACCGATACTGGTTGTGAACAATGGGCCACATTTCTGCACCCCAGACATAGGACATTTTTAATGGTGTGGCAAGGAGTTTGTTGGACGCTTACAAAAAGCAACACATCAAGTTATTGATTCAATCATTTAAAGTGCATTTGCTATCTGCCTATCTCTGTGTCCAACTCTGTAAAAAGGGTCCGTGTATGTAACATTTGTTAAATTTCTTTGCATCTTTGTGTGAGCACAGTGCATGACATAGGCCTTTGATATCATTTTGTTGTTTTGTTTTTGGTTGGGTGATCAGATGAGCAAGGGATTAAAATTCCATGTTTGCTTCCCATCCTCACCTACACTGTCCATTTGGGAAATAATTTGTTTTCTTGGACCCATCATATGACGTTGTTTTTATTATTCTTTAAATTATATTTGGCATTCAATATTATATCAGTTTCAGGTGTACAGCATAGGGGCTAGACATTTATATAACTTACGAAGTGATCACCCCAAAAAGTCTAGTACCCACCTGGCACTGTATACAGTTATTACAATATTATTGGCTATATTCCCTATGCTGTACTTTATAACATAAAGTACTGTGACTGCTGTGACTGTTTTGTAACTGCCAATTTGTACTTCTTAATCTTTTCACCTTTTTCACCCAGTCCCTCAACCCCACACCCACCTGGCAACCATCAATTGGTTCTCTGTATTTATGAGTCTGTTGCTGTTTTTCTGTTCATTTATTTTGTTTTTTAGATTACACGTATAAGTGAAATCACATGGTATTTGTCTTTCTCGGTCTGACTTATTTCACTTAGCTTAATACCGTCTAGGTCCATCCATCCACGCCTATATGGTCAATTAGTCTATGACAAAGGAGGCAAGAATATACAATGGGGTAAAAACAGTCTCTTCAATAAATGGCGCTGGGAAAACTGGACAGATACATGCAAAAAGAATGAAACTGGACCACCTTCTTACACCACACACAAGAATAAACTCAAAATGCATTAAAGACTTAAATGTAAGACCCAAAACCATAAAACTCCTAGAAGAAAACATAGGCAGTAAACTGCCTGACATTGCTCTTAGCAACATTTTTTCTGAGCTATATCCTTGGGTCAGGGAAATCAGAGAAAAAATAAACAAATGGGACTGCATCTGACTTTCTTTGTTTCTAATTAATAGAATCAAATGGATTTCATAAAACTAACTGAAAAAATTCCAATGAACCCAGCTCACAAGGAAATTTTTTTTTATATAAATGTCAGGTCGTTGCTGCTCTGTACCTCAACTAAGGGTATAAAAAGTTTAGACTGCCCCCAGGGGCTCTTGCCTATTTGAATAGTATTGCTCAGAAATGAACTAGCACTTTGGCACTTTTTTATTTATGACATCAAAAGCACACAGATTAAGGAGATCAAAAATGACAGAGCAGATAAACACTGTGCCTGCTTCCGTCTATGAACACATTAAAGTTACAATCAAGGCTCAACTATAACAGGAAGGCACACACAACCAACACAAGGGACACTCCTGGAGTACTGGAGCAGGTGACCAGGGAGACTGTGCCAGGGCCCCAGAGGGCACCAACTACATAAAGCCACCAAGCCAAGACTGGGAGACAAAGCAGGTCTACCTAATACATAGAAACAAACACAGAGAGAAAGCCAACATGGAAACAAAGGAATGCATCACAAATGAAAGAACAGGAGAAAACTCCAGAAAAAGAACTAAAGGAAATGGAGACAAGCAACCTGCAAGAGACACAGTTCAAAGCAATGATTACAAGGATGCGATTTTGCTTGTATGTGGAATTTAAAGAACTAAATGAACAAAACAGAAACAAACTCATACATATAGAAAACATTTTGATGGTTGCTAGATGGGAGGGAGATTGGGTGTTGGTGAAAAAAGGGGAAGGGATTAAAAAGTACAAATTGGTTGTTACAAAGTATGAGTTATTATGGGAATGTAGTTATGCAGATGTAGGGAATAGCATAAGGAATATAATCAATAATATTGTAATAACTATGATGGTGTCGAATGGGTTCTAGATTTATCGGGGTGATAGATGGGAGGAGGGTTGGGTGGCAGAGTGAAAAAGGTGAAGAGAATAATAACTATGTATAGTGCCAGGTGGGTACTAGACTAGTCAGGGGCACCGCTTCTTAAATTATATAACTGTCTAATCATATGCTGTACACCTGAAATTAATATAAAATAATATTGAATTTAAAAAATATAACATCATCATCATGTATGGTGGCATATCAATAAATAATATTTTTAAAAAACATACAGATTGACATTTGAGTAAGTAAGTCAGCCTTCAAGATATTTCGCTTACATCATGCAAAATAATCATCTTTACTGAATCTTCAAAGAATTGAGAAGTTTGATGTCATGTCAGCACAGCTGTTATTGAGTCTTCTTATTAAATCTTAAATTAAAAGTCCTCCAACTTTGACATATCTGGGGGAATTGATCTCATTGTGTTAACCTTGGTGATTGAGGATGTGGTCCGAGAGAGCAGAGCGTACTCTTAGGAAAATCTGCTAATTCTGCTTTCTGAAAGAAGACTGGGAGACAAGAGAGAATGCATTCCCATTTATTACCTAAAGGTTTACTTCCTTGTAGTGCTTGGGAAATGGGATGACACTGTGTGCCTGGGTCATGATTAACAGAGTAAAGCATCATTTCATATCATACCAGAGAAATAAATAACTTTGGAATGTACATAAAAATAAAAAAGTGGGGCATCTCCCTCTGGGAATATTCTCTGTCTCCGGAATCCTGCTTCCATTAATATATATGGATAATGCCTGGCATTATTTTATAGTTATGTGCCTGTCAGCACAGTATTTATTAATCCATCCCTAGTTTTTTTGCAGTTGTATAAGGTGATGAAAATAGTTCCAACCCCGATGCTATCTATCCAGTTGGACAAATCTTTAAAAAAGAAAACATTCTCTGCTGAATTGTAAAGCATCTCACCAGGTAGAGGCTGTTTGGGGGTGCTTTGCCATTGTCAGGGCTTGGTCAGGGGCGCGACGAGCCAGTCTGGTGATGGCTGTGAAGCCAAGTTCAGATAACTCTGGAATACTCCTGGCCTCTAGGGCAGTTCTATGCTGCTGAGTTAGTTCTTGGCCATCCACTTTTGTTACTCTTTTACTTTATGACCTGGAGATTAATCTTTTTCCTGAATCCTTATTTCCAAATAGTGGAAAAAGAATAAAATACCCTTCACAGTTTGAAGCTGAAACAAATGGCCACGATAAATATTCATTATTTGCAAGTAACTGTTGTCGGCATCTTACATGTTTAGCTTATGTCATCCTGATAGCAACCCCAATGAGACAGCTCCTATCATTATTCCTACTTTGCAGGTGAGAGAGGTATCAAGAAGATCGACTACCTCCCCCAAAGCACACTGTCAAGACAAGAGCCCCGGCAGTGGACAAGAACCTGGGCTCCCCTATGAGCACTTGCTCGTAAGTGCCTGGGAGCCCTAGAAACACAGGACCATGGACGGCTTCTTAGGTTATGCTGCTATGTCACCTTTCTGTAGGCCCATTTAAAGGCAATTTTATTCATTAAAAAACAAACAAGCAAAAAAAAGAAAGAAAAAGAAAGAAAGAAAAGGAAAGGAAAAAAAAGAAAAGGAAAGGAAAGGAAAGGAAGAAAAGAAAAAGAAAAGAAAAGAAAAGAAAAGAAAAGAAAAGAAAAGAAAAGAAAAAAGAAAAGAAAAGAAGAAAAACGAAAAAAACCCAAAGAAGAGAAAGGAAGTTCCTGTAATAGATAGAGCCATTTAGCATCTTCCATTTGTTTCACATCAGTTAAAATGAGCCTTGGTTGCTCCGCACATATTCTGAGCAAAGAACTTTCCAAAGCACTTGTGGTTTACTTTGGTCGAGACACAGAATAACTTCTCCCATCTCAGAAAACTTTCCTAGACCCAACACAGCCCTATTTGACCACTGTAGTACAATTATAAACTCAGATCCTAACACAAAAAAAATGAAGGGTGAATTTGGTAAGGGATTTCCCCTTTCTCCTACCCAGACCAGTCACTCAAGTTCTTAATGTATAAAATCTTTAAGTAAGAAGCATCCTCACAAGGCCATCCAGTCAGATTTCTAACCCAAACACGGAAATCCAGCACACAGAGCTAGAGTGCTTGCCTGGGCCCAAATCCCGGCACTACCACTCAGCAGCAGGATGACTTTTAGGAAGTTATTTAACTTCTGTAAGCATCAGTTTTCCTGTCTGCCAAATGGGGATAATATTACCATGTTTTCCCCAAAATAAGACCTAGCAGGACCATCAGTTCTAATGCGTCTTTTGGAGCAAAAATTAATATAAGATCCGATCTTATTTTACTAAAGACTGGGTCTTTATAATATAATATATAATATAATATAATACCTGGTATAATATAATACCTGGTATAATATAATACCTGGTATAATATAATATAATATAATATATAATATAATATAATATAATATAATATCGAGTCTTGTATAATATAATATAAGACTGGGTCTTATATTAATTTTTGCTCTGAAAGACGCATTGGAGCTCATGGTCCGGTTAGATCTGATTTTCAGGGAAACACGGTAAATGATTTATCCAAGAATATACCACTAGTCAAGGGCAGAATCAACACTAAAACTGCAGAGCTCCTGGCATCTCCTCAGTAGTGTCCTTTCCTTTCTTAAATTGTGTCAAAGGCTACCTCCCTGAAATTTTTCCCTGTGGGTACAACTTTCTCCCTGTCATGGCCCCTGGCAATAAATACTCATCCTTTTCAAACACGTGTTGAAATGAGATTTCACATTGTCTGTTATCGGACTTTTAAATACTAGAATTCTCGTCTTTCTCTTGGCACTTGTAAGTGCTTCACAAATAGGTTACAGAACCAGAAAAGCGGCTCTTTATAAACATGGCATGGCTGAGCTATTTCTTATATATCTTTTCCACATCTATTAAGGAGTGATCGTGACACACAACTACCCATATTCTCTGACTTGGTCATATTATGAGTAACATTTTATTCATCCCTTTGTTGCCCAAAATGAGTCCCTACCCTTTGTCAGCTATTGTGGATACACAGACTAAAAGACATACTCTCTGCCCTCCAGATGTTAATTGAGAAGTGGAAATGCAGATCCATGAACAACAGTATGAGTAACTGGGCAATAATTAATACAATGAAGGCAGGGGCATGGTTCTCTAGAAGCAGAGAGAATGGAGGTTTAATCTGTCTTGGGTCAGGGGTGCAGATAGGGATGTGGGTGAACCCGGAAAGAGACTCAGATGAGGAGATGGTCTGTGGCTGCACGGAGGTAAGTGGTGCCACTACTGTGACAGACACTGACTAGTTATTCAAGAATCTGCCTCCTGTTCTTTCTGGGTGCAACCGTGCTCCTGTGGTCAGGAGGCCACGTGACGGAGTTTTAGCCAATAAAATATGAGCAGGAGTGGTGAGTGCTACTTCAAGGCGAGGCCCACAAATTCTCTACCATGAACTCTTCATGTTCTTTCTCCCCTTATTGTCTAGACACTGACAAGAATAGTGACCAGGAAGCCACAAGCTGCAGATGGTGGAGCCACAAGATGGAAGGGGCTGGGTCCCTGACTCAGAAGAGAGCCCCTGCTAATCAGGAACACGTATTTCAGATTTTATAGACGTGAAAAATAAACTTCTGTTATGTTTGAGCCATTACACATTTGGGGGTTAACTTTTTGTTTGAAGCAGTCACTGTTACCTCTAAAATTACTAACCATGTGCAAACCAATCAAACTAGCCACGCCAGTCTGAAAAAATATACCACTAGTAATTCTGTCGTTTCAGTTTTCTAGATGATGAGCTAACTTGGGAGCTAGACTCACAATATGTTCCTCTCCTGGAAAATTCCATTTGAGATATATTTGGCCCCTTATCCTTAAAGAAATCATTTCAACCCTGATTGAAATGTTCCTGTTTCTCATAGATAAATGGCTTACTCTATAGCTGGTTGCTGATGCTTTTTTTTTTCCCCCTAAGCAAAAAGGAAGTAGCAGGAAGCAACTTTACTTCTTAGAGAAGAGAAAGAGGACTGGCCGCTTATGTATAAGTGTGGAAAAGACAAGGAAGGAAGAGTATTTTGTCTCTCATCAGTGTGATTTTTCAGGACTTTCCCTCCAGTTAGATAGGCTTCCCACATTTCTAACTTGATCCTAATCAGATCATATTTCATTATATTTTTATTTTCACTTTTGACTGTTTTGCCACAAAATAACCCATGGACTTCAATCAAGGAATAAATCAAATAAGGATACGATCACATAAGGAATAAATTGGAGAATATACAAGAAAAAAGAAAGAGGTGTGCATTTTGACATTCCTCTGGTACATATGACACACATTTTCTACTCAGTCATTTATGCATCTGTATTTGTTACCTATTGCTAAATAACAAATTATTCCGAAACTCAGTGGCTTACAATACCAGTCATTCATTATCCCACAGAGTTTCTGAAGGTTAGGAATGTGGAAATGGCTTAGCTGGATGATTCTGGCTCAGGGTCTCTCATGAGGGTGCAGTAAAAACGTGGGCCAGAGCTGCATCCTCTGAAGGCTTGACAGTGGCTGGAGGATTAGATTCCAAGATGGCGCACTCACTTGGCTGTTGGCTAGAGGCCTTGACAAAGGGCTGCTCCGGACATGTCAGCTCATTTCACCCAGAGTGAGTGATTCAAGAGAGAATGAGTGATGATAAATCACGGTGCCTTTTATGACCCCGTTTCCCAAATCATACACCATTACTTCTGCTTTATTCTTTTCATTAGAAGTAAATCACTAAATCTAGTCCATACTCAAAGGGATTTAAGTTCCACCTCTTGAAAGGAAGAGCATCACAGAATTAGTGGATGTATTTAAAAACCATCACAGCATCCAATATTTATATAGGACCTTCTTTGTGCCAGACACCATTTGAGGCACCGGCGATCCAGGAGCAAAGAAAACAATGAACATCCCAACAGAGTATCTGCCATGAATCTTAGCAATTAATGTTAACGGATCAGTTTGGAGACATTTTTTCCAGCCCCCTTTTTCTACTACAGGCTGTACTATCAGACAGTCAACCAATTATTGTTGCTTTTTGAGTGTCTACTATGCTGGACAGTGCAAAGAAGGGAAATATGGTATATGGAATGTCCAGTTGAGGACACACAATAATCATTTTCCACCTGATATTTATTAATCATAAATATAACACACACATTGGGATATGCTTCATATTGTGTACTGAGGAACTTCAAAGAGACCTTCATGCAACCAGAGATTTATAGATTTTTCCCACAAATTCTGTTTTCTGGTCAGTCTTTTGGATAAGTTGCCGACAGAATAAGAAGCAGAAAACAAACTAAAGAAAGTTAGCATAATTTTCACGATATCAATACAGTGAGTCACATATGACTCACGATAATAATAACTACCTAAAAATTACATACTCACTGTGAAATCAATTAATACAGGTGGCCCCTCCAAATGACTCCCTCTGATAAACGGATACATGGATAACCTTGGGTGCCCTGATGAGTGCCAGCTCTGACTTCAGGGAAGCGATGCCCTGTAATTCTAAGAGCTTATTCTGTCTCACCCTAGCAGCTGTGAGCAGGACGTACTGGTGTGGCACGTATTGAAGTCTCCTAGAATCACACAGTCAGAGGTGAAAAGGGCCCTTGTATGTAAACTAGCACAATCTTTCCATTTTACCACTGTAGAGACTCAGGCTTAGGGAAGAGAGGGGATTTGCCCTGGATCGTCCAGTGGCTGGCGGCATATTTGAGATTACAAACCAGATTCCTTGGTTCCAATCCTGATTTCGTTCTCTAGAGTCCATTTTGCCTCTTCCAGTAGCAGTCCCCAAGGGTGCCTACAGAGCATGGGCAATGCCATGGTTTCAGAGGGAAAGGGAGTTGGCTGTCAGCCTCTGCAGCACTCCTATTCTTTGGAAATTGCTATGCAAACATTTTATGAAATGTAATGATGGCCAATATTTGTGGACTCACTATTGCCAGGAACTGTTCTCAAACTCATTTAATTCTCACTAAAATCCTATGAGGTTGTTGTTACTATGACCATCTTTTTACAGCCAAGGAATCCAGGCACAGAGAGGTGATGTAACTTGCCCAAGGTTGCACAGGTAGTAAATATCAAAGCTGGGCTTCAAATTCCAATAATTTGGCTCTAGAGCTCATGCCCTTTAGCACTAAGCTGTCACTAAGTGTACTTCTGCTCATCAACAATGTTTGTCCTCTTTGTGCTTAAGTTTTTCCTGGAGGGGGGTAGGGGGTGTTCTTTGCGTGTTCTGGGCCCTAGCCTGGACTCCCCCTAAGTACTCCTAATTAGCCTTTAGGACCTATCGCAAGTCCTGCCTCTTTCAAGAAGTCTTCCTGGATTCCCTTCTGGTTGTAAAGCAATAACTTTTGCTCCTGAATCCTTGCAGTACTGCTCATTTAGCACTTTCCTACCCCTCACTGCAGCAGAAGTTTCTTTACACACAGGTGAACAATAACCTGAGGCGATGGTGTGAGCAGTGGGCTAGAAAAAGAAGGCCTGGCTGGGCTCTCGTCCCTGTTGTGCCAACTTGCCCAGTGACCCTGGAACGTCTGTCAGGCCATCTGAGCTTTTGGATCTGTACAAACAAGTGTTGGCTATTCTGCAGTGCCCAGTGAAATGATTGATTCAGGCAAGCTCATCAGTGCATGCTAAAATATTAGGTGAGAAAGTATGGGGAGAAAGCTGTCCGTGTGTTTTGAATCTGTCACCCCACGGATTACTTACTATTTGCAAAGGGAAAGCATACCTTTACTCTGGAGAGATCCGGGGTCACCATCTTAACCAAGAGCTCAAAATGAGCGTCATTAACCCAGGGGCAACCTCAAATTATGGGCCTCCATGTAATATGAAATGCACTATCGATGAAGTTCTTTCTCTTTTTTTCTAACAGCTTTATTGAGATTCAATTCACATGCCTTACAATTCACCCATTTAAAGTATTCAATTCGATGTGTGTTTTTTTTTAATATTCACAGAGTTGTGCAGACCTCACCAGAATCTGACTTCAGAACGTTTTCCTCACTCCCAAAGAAGCTCCTTTGCCATTAGCAGTCACTCTCATATCCCCCTCTCCTGCCCCCAGCTTTAGGCAACTACTAACCTACCTTGAGTCTCTATAGATTTGCTTATTCTGGACATTTCATATAAATCAAATCATATAACACATGGTCTTTTGTGACTGACTTGTTTCACCTAGTATGTTTTCAAGGTTCATCCTCATATCAGTACTTCATTCCTTTTTACAGCCTAATAATATCTCATTGTATGGAATGAAATGTTCCACAATTTGTTTATCAGTTAACGGACACTTCGGTTTTTCCCACTTTTTTGACTATTATGAATAGTGCTGATATTCACTCATGTACAAGTTTTGTGTGGCCCATATTTAAATGTCTCTCTTGGAGTGGAATTGTTGGATCGTATAGTAATTCTATGGTATATATACTATATATGGTCATATATATATATATAATTTTGAATGAATTAAAATTTTTTCTCCTTTATTCTGTTACTATTGTGTATTATTATAGTGTTTTAAGACCATTTTTAGAGCAGTTTTAGATTCAGAGCAAAATTGAAAGGAAAGTACAGAGATTTCTTATCTACTCTCAGCCCTCACACGTGTAGCCCCCACTCCCCTCCACCATTATCAACATCCTTGCCAAAGTGGTACATTTGTTACAACTGATGAGTCTACATTGACACATCGTAATCACCCAAAGTCCATAGTTTACATTAGGGTTTACTCTTGGTGTTGTATATTCTACAGGTTTGGACAAATGTAAAATGACCCATATCCAACCTTATGGTATCGTATAAAATGGTTTCACTGCCCTAAACAATCCTCTCTTCTCTGCCTATTCATTCCTCTCTCTTACCCAAAGCCCTGCAACCACTGGTCATCTAGTAGTCCTGTCTCCATAGTAGTTTGCCTTTTGCGGAATGTCATATGGTTGGAATCATACTGGTTGCAGCCTTTTTAGATCGGCTCTTTCATTTAGTAATATGCACTTAACATTTCTTCATGTCTTTTCATGGCTTGATAGCTCATTTCTTTTTAGCACTGAATCATATCCCATTGTCTGGATTTACAACAGTATAGTCATGCATTCACTTACTGAAGGACATCTTGGTTGCTTCCAAGTTTTAACAATATGAATAAAGGGCCTATGAAGACCGGTGTGCAGGTATTTGTGTGCATGTAAGTTTCCAACTCCTTTGGGTACATACAAAGGGACACAAATGCTGGAGTGTATGTTAAGAGTATGTTTAATTTTGTAAGAAACCATCAAAATGTCTTATGAAGGGGCTGTACTATTCCCACCATCAATGAATGAGAGTTCCTGTTCCTCCGCCTCCTTATCAGCATTTGGTGTTGTCCGTGTTCTGGGTTTTGGCCATTCAAGTAGGTATAGAGTGGTACCTCATTTTTGTTTGAATTTGCATTTCCCTAATGACAGATGATGTGGAACGTCTTTTCATGTGCTTATTTGCCATCCATATATCTTCTTTGGTGAGGTGTGTGTTAAGGTCTTTGGCCCATTTTTTAATTGGGTTGTTCATTTTCTTATTGTTGAGTTTCAAGAATTCTTTGTATATTTTGGATCATTGTCCTTTATCAGATGTGTATTTGATAAAGTTTCTCCCATTGTTGCTTTTCCTTTCATTCTCTTAGCATTGTATTTTGTAGAGCAGAAGTTTTAAATTCTCATAAAGTACAGCCTATCAATTATTTCTTCCAAGGATCGTGCCTTTGGTATTGTACCTAAAAAGGCATCACCATAACCAAGGTCATCTATGTTCCCTCCAATGTTATCTTGTAAGTGTTTATAGTTTTGCATTTTACATTTAGGTCTATGACCCATTTTGATTTAATTTTTTGAAGGGTGTAAGGTCTGTATGTAGGTTAATTTTTCATTTCGCATGGAGATGTCCAGTTGTTCCAGTGCTATTTGTTGAAAAGATTATCTTGGCTCTATTGCATTGCGTTTGCTTCTTTGTCAAAGATCAGTTGACTACATTCATGTAGGCCTACTTCTAGGCGCTCTATTTTGTTCTATTGATTTATTTATCTATTTTGTCACCAATACTACACTGTCTTGGTTATTGTAGCTTTATAGTAAGTTTCGAAGTTGAATAGCATCATTCTTCCAAGTTTTTTCTTCTCCTTCAATAATGTATTGTCTATTCTGGGTCTTTTGCTTCTCCTTATAAACTTTAGAATCAGTTTGTTGATATCCACAGAATAACTTGCTGAGAATTTGATTAGTATTGCATTTAACTAATAGATCAAGTTAGGAAGAACTGACCTCTTGACAATGTCGAGTCTTCCTATTCGTGAACATAAAATATCTCTCCATTTATTTAGTTCTTCTTTGATTTCATTCATCAGAGTTTTGTTGTTTTTCTCACAGAGATCTCATACATGTTTTGTTAGATTTATACCTAAGTATTTCATTTTGGAGGGTACTACTAATTTAAATGGTATTATGTTTTTAAATTTCAAATTCTACTTGTTCATTGCTGGCATATGGGAAGCAATAGACTTTTGTGTATTAACTTTGTACACTGCAGTCTTGCTATCTCTTTAATTCCAGGTTTTTTTTGTGTCATTTCTTTTGGATTTTCTACAGAGATGATCATGTCATCTGTTAACAAATATACTTTTATTTCTTCCTTCCTAATCTGTATACTTTTAATTTCCTTTCTTCTTTTACTGCACTCGCTAGGACTTCCCGTAGGGTGTTGAAATGGAGTGGTGAAAGGAGATATTCTTGCCTTGTTCCTAATATGTTGAATATTTTTAAGAACTGTCAGATTGTTTTCCAAAGTGGCTGCATCATCTTACATTCCTACCAGCAATGTATGAAAGTATGAAGTGTTCTTATGAAACATGTTTAATTAAGCCTTTAGAGCTGACTTTCAGTTTACAGGAAACATTGACAGAGAAGAAAGTTAATGGATACCATGAGGAAGCAATCAGAAACATCAGAAAATCAAAAAGTGTGACATCCTATAACTCGCCTATTCGCTTTAAAGAGTCAGTGAACCAATGTCCTGAGAAAAAGTGGGGTGGTGATTAAATGATAAGAAAGAAAGAGAGAGAGAGAGAGAGAGAGAGAGAGAGAGAGAGAGAGAGAGAGAGAGAGAAAGAAAGAAAGGTATCTGGTGTGCAAACTTTAATTGGATCCTGGTTAGAACAAAACAATACAGCTCTAGATGACATTTTTGGGACAAGTTGGGAAATTTGAATATATATTGGGTTTTAGATACTGTTAGGAAATAATTATACCACTTTTTAGATATGATATTAATATTGTGATTAAATGGGAGGAGAATGTTCTTATTCCTAAGAGATGTGGCTGAATTATTTCAGGGCTTTAAAACACACACACACACACACAGACTGATAAGGCAAGTAATGGTAGATGTTAGTTTTTTAATAGAGGTGATGGATATATGAGTGTTCAGTATATATTATTCCTTCAGCTTTTGTGACTGTTGACATTTTTTAAAATAGAGAGTTGAAAAGGAGATTATACGTACCATGAGTTATAATTTTAGCTGTGTCTCCTCAATTAGGCTGCAAACCCTGAAGTTCTATTGAACCTGTGCAGCCCCAGGGCCAAACCCAGGGTCCAGCTCCTTGAATGATTCTGGCAAAACTGCCTCAATACAGATGTCTAGTCATTAACCAGAGTCAACAGAGAAACTCATGCCAACTAGCAATTCCAAAGTGTCATTGGAGTGGAGAAGGCCCTGACATCCCTCACTCTTTATAGCCCTAGCTTGGAAAATGAGTGGGTGGTAATTGCAGTCCTGTTCCTGAGGCCTTCCAGCAAACACAAACTTTTCTAACTTTGCTCCCAGAGGAGTTAATGCAGAAGAAAACAGAGATCAACCAGCATCCCAATTAGCATCACTCATGTTGATTGCTGTTCTGCCCAAGCTGCTGCAAATCAGCTAAGTAAAATCCTGAAACAAAACACATCCCCTGGGGTACTGAACTCTTACTGTCCTAAAAGAAAGAAATTTGGAAAGGTTCTTGGCAGATATGCACCATTGTATTGCACAGGGGGCATTTCCATGACTAACCCTAGTGGAGGGTGAGTTTCTGAGGATTTTACAAAAATATCAGGGTCACTTAGGCCAAGTAAGAGCAACCCTAATGTAGTATTACTGTCAGCCTTTTGTTTTCTGGCTGACCCCCATTGCCGGGAGATGGAAAAGAATTGTCTTCTGCCAATGCAGCTTCCTTCATTTCAAAATACAAGTTGAGTCACTTTCCCACTGCAATATTGGTTTTAGAATTATGGGTGAGTGCAGAAACATAACATGTACCTCAGGAGATAGAGAAAAGTAAGTGCTTGAACAAGATAAGCCTATGTGGCCATTCCTCATTCAAAGGCGGCACATCGCAAGTCTCTTGGAGAATCCTAATTTCAAATGTTCTGCCTTGTTATTCCCGTAGACTGACAAAATGTCCTGGATATTCTTTTAGTTTGGAATTGAATCTATATTTCTTAGATGACTGATCTCCATCCCCTGGTGATAAAAAAGAAAAACTTCTTTTTAACACGCTGGGTTGTATTAATTTTTGGAAAGCGTTACCACCAGGGATTTTGTTGCAGGGAATGGGCTATTTCCCTGATAGAAAACAGCTTTGTTTTAGCACAAAGTCTGACCTCAGGCTCTGAACTCCAAGAGCACAGTTGGTAAAGTATTCTGCACCTTCACTAGCTGTGGATTCAGACCCTGTATCTGTCCAACATATATCCAACTTTTGTTTCCAAACACGTGATGGTCATGGCTCTGCCCACGTGTTACTTGCATTTGTAACCATTATTTCTGGAATTCGGTTAGTTCACAGAATGTAGGTTTTATAGAGACCACATTGATCTTCATTAAAACTTCCAGGAGGACAAAACCAACCCCATTACATTTTACACCAGGGAAAGAAAACTGACACAACAATTAAGTGACTTGCCTCTGGCCGTATTTCCTAAGGTGTTTATCAGAGAAAGAAATCCACACTTTCCAGCAGGCTTGGTGAATGATACTGCACACCAGCTCACTGTTTCAGAGGGCTTCGATGCATATTAGCATATTGAGAGCTTGGGGAAGTCCTGCAGTAAAGATCTGTTTAACCTTAATTCAGTGTTTGTGAAATAAATTGGCCCACAAAACGTTTTTTAAAAATTGCATGATACCGGTTAGTAGCTCAGGGAAGACACTTTGGAAAATGAGGACCTATAATTACTATAAACAAGAACGTAGTACTCCAACTGTAACAATAAGTAGGAGACAATCAGAGAAATTTGAATGCTGATTGAATATTTGATGATATCAATGAGCTATTATTAATTTTTTAAGCGTAACAATGAGATTCGGTTCTGGTTTTCCTTTTTAACTTCTTATCACATGCTGACATATTCATAAATGAAATGATTTAGTATTTGAGGTTAGCTTCAAAATGATCCGGAAGGAACAGCTTAGAATAGGTGGCTTCATGAGTCAACATCGTTGAAACTGTTTAAACTTATTTTTTTAAAAAGAACAACCTTACGTTCTTAAAGGTCCTTTTCTAACATTGGGGTTCTGAGTGCCTGGTTGTTGTTTTGATGATATGAGCTTGCTTCAGAAAGTATTTCCAAATAACTTCTAATTTGCAGAATAGTAAGTAGCAAAATGGTGTTTTCTAATCAGATGCTGAAGAGCTGACCTTGGACTTTCTCCAGCACCCAGCCAAGGCTGCCCCCAAGCAATAAGCACTCGGGGGAGGAGCCAGCAGTATTCCAATCCCAGTGCATTTCACTTATCCACACCTTTTAGTCCTATGGGCGGGACTTGCTAGGATCCCAGAATCTTAGGTTAATAGACCAAAGATCTCATTGAACAAGTTACAAGCAGGAGTTCCAGCGACTGTGTTCATTACGCTGAGCCCCACTGGCCCAGGGAGACTTGGCTTTGCCTCCACAGATCACCCACCCCAGCTGTGAGATCTCTTAAGGGCAGCCCACCTAAGTTCTATGTGTTCTGTTTCTTCACCTGTGAAACTGGAATAACAATAATAATATCTTCTGTATGGGGCGGAGCAGAGTTTCGTCACCCTCAAATATGTTTTTTTTTTTTTTTTTTTTTTTTTAACATACTGATTATTTTAAGCTGGTTATTTTTACAAGAAACAAAAGACTCAGGAAGAACCTTTGATCTTCCCCCAAACTGCCTACAAGAATTTAGATAGAGGATCTCCTCTAAGAAGGGACATATCCTAACAGATAACTATAGCTTAATATGAACGGGGTGTGATGGACAGGGAGAAACGTAGCAAGGCCTGTTTGGTCAAAGTCTTCTCTATGTCCCATTATGAAAGATGCCTCCCCCCACCCCTTAGCTCAAGATGGCACATAAGCCTCAACTGTCAGATTTGTCCTTGAGGCCCCATATTCTTATGGAACCCTTGCATGTACACATGTAATTAAATTTGATTATTTTACCAGTTATTTCTCCTGTTAAACTGCCTCATGTCAATTTCATTATTAGACCAGCCAGAAGAACTTGAAAGGTAGAGGAAAATTTTCCCCTCCCCCACATTCATAAAGCCATTGTGACTATTAAGTCAGATGACCTAATATTAAGTACCTAGCGAATATTTATTTAATAATGATCCATCATTATTGTCATCACCACCAACAACTTTCTACCTAGTCAGAGGCAGAGATAGCTCAGTCAGGTCCTCTGAGTCCTTATTTCCCAACCAAGAATGGGAAGAAGTTATGAAACTAATGGAAATATGTGGCTGCCAAGCAATCACCAGAGTCTGAAAACAGCACAAAATGATTACTTTTGTATCTACATTAGGAAATGTGTTTTCTCTTTTTGAACAGTCTTTAGCACAACTTGTTTAAGTGAGAAGGTCAGGCAACATCATCTTGATCTAGTTTATTGAATTAGAAATCGGGTTATATTCTAAATATTAAAACTTTATCAGTGGTTGGTTAAATACCATTGCTAATATAGCTTATTTTTGTTCTAAATCTTTGTAGCAGTCCTGGGAAAGGCATGTGTGAAGTGAATATTTACATTTGAATTCTACTAACTTTAATAATGACTTTTATAATTTCAGAAATATGATCACCTCAGGAGAAAAAAAGTCAAAAATGAGTATGCAGAGAGGAGCTTAGTCATTTAAGTGTTCCTTGCAAGAAACAGTTAGTCTTTATATACCTTTAATTTCCTGTACAATTCCTTCAAGAATTCAAATAATCAGATCAAATGATTTGAGATCATTAAACAAGTCATGTTTTTTTCATTCCCCTCGGGTTGTCACAGCAATTGCTTAGAACCTAAAAAAAAATCGGCTCCACAAATTCAGAAAATTTCAATATAAGCACTCCCTGATTTTCATTCTTATCAAAAGCAGCAAGAAAAGAACGATGTGAGCCAAAGACTAGGGCTTTGTAGAATAGCAGACCTGGATTCCACTGAGAAAATTGCTGCACCTTGCCAAGCTTTGATTTCCTTATCTATGAAACAGTTTTACCTACTGCAGTGGGTGATTAAAGAAGGGAAAGGCATAAAGTATGCCAAGGTTGGCACATAACACATTGAACATTAGCTATTATTGTTATCAATGAACAATTGTCAAACGACTTACAGATTTTTAAAAAGTGGTTTAGCTTGATGGGAAGTTTTGAAATGTCGACTAAATCTATGGGGTTCCCTTCTCCCCTTGCTCTTTGGTGATTGTCTCCACTTCTGGCCTGCCAGTCAGTGGGGAATAGTTGTATGCCCCACTCTCCTTGGAGCGGCACGATTTTAATTCATTAGGTTACTTTACACCCTCTGCTCTCCGAGAGGCTGGAAAGTGTTATTCTTTGGTGGACTGTATGGCTTGTTGTGGTTGTTGGTGTGGCAGTGACATTCTGTTGTGACAGTTTACATCCTACGCCAGAGTGGAAGTTCCTAGAGGGCTCCTTTAATATCACCGAGTGCCACTCCTCTGACCACTGCTGAGAGATGACTTAGGAAAAATAGATAAGATGGCTGAATTGGACCATTGCCCACCTGGTTGAATCACCGCAAGAACTGATATCTTTAAAGAGATTGCTTATAAAGTTACCATTAAAATATCGAGTTGGGTTTTTAACCATTCATTCTATGCTTTCTGGTTAGTGACCATGTTGTTGGATACATTTCTTAGTAAAGCCCAAACCTGGGAGTGCTTAGTTGTATAAAAATGGATGTATCCCAGACAAAGTTGGTCCTGAGGGAACTTGTGATCTGTCTCTCCACCAGCAGTGGACTTTTCCTCCTTTCTCCCTGTCTCTTTTCTTTGTCATTAAAACAAAGATGTAAAAATAACACAAAACCCACAAATCTACCCAGCTACTCTACTGAAAGCTTCCATTTTACTCAAAAAGGCAAACATAAGTAGATTTGTTTCCCCGGTTTTACCCTTCAGCCAGCATATATGGATACCGTTTATTTTCTCAATTTAGAAGCAAACCATGCTAAGTCATAATGAAATGCAGATGAGTGCCCAAGTCCACAGACACACTCATCATCTCCAAAGGAAATTTATAAACTGTTTAATCCTTGCAATTGCTCCTTGTCCTTCTGAATATGAAATGTCGGGCGTTTATTACATTGTTTTATTACCTTATTAGAAGGGTATTATATAATTTCAGCCAATGTATTCTCCATACTTCTTTGACCTCATTATTCTCCAGAGTCCCAGCTCTGAGAACGAAGGAATACATAGATTAAAAATAAATAAGTTTAACTAGTTAGTGTGCTCTGCACTTGTTGTTAACTCCCCATTTCATACCTTAAGAGGACAGTTCTTTATTCTTATAATTTACTGCTGAGAGTTGGGGTCTGCAGAGAGAAAGTAGGACTTTAAAGTGGTTTCTATCTGATGGTGTATTATTGTTAGGGCGAATATGTCAGCCTAGCTCAAGGACCTAGTTCTCTCTGCAAGTCTGAGGAACTAGCATGCATTCAACTAGCTGAACTAGAGTGTGAAAGTATTCGAATCAATTTAGAGTCATAAAGACCCCAAACCACTCTTTGATAACACAGTAGGATCCAATCATCAATGAACTATAGTCACGCTCATATTCTTCCCGGCTCTAATGGAAATCCATTTTTCCTCTGGCCCATTGAAGGTCCAAAAACAAAGAGCTCTTGGCCAAGCAAGGACAGGTCTTAGATTTCCGGTGTTTATTTCTGATCATTTGGAGTCACTGGCTTAAGGCTAAATAGATTTTTTTTGTCCAGTCATATAGTTCAAGGGGGTATGTACATTATAGAGGCAAAAAAAGACCCCAATGTTGTTAGGAGTGCAGAGGGAAGAGGAGAGGCTTACAAAGTTCTAAAGCAGAGGCAGGTTGGGATATAGTTCTAGAAAAATAGATCTCCTTCATAAAACACAGGAAGAGCTGAACAATAAACATGAGGCCAGGATAAGAGTGAGTGAGTCCTGTTTGTTTACTTCCAAAGAATCTCCTCATTGTGGGCACCAGATGGCCTGGCATAAAAAGTCTCAAACCATGAAGCAGTCTGCACATTAACAGGAAGGCTTGTCTAAAGATCAAATGAGGCTGATTTGTGTTTCCTCATCCCCTCAGTACCTGCTTCGTATCTTTAGGGAGGCAGACTATCTGAGTGTCCTTGGATATTGGCAGGACAGTCCTCAACCTGTCAATCATTGGGAAAGGAGCTGCAGTCTGGACACTAGAGGCAGAAACCAGCCAGGGGAACAGAGCTGGACAAAAGGCCACACAACCGCTAACACGCTCAGGCCAATGGGTCAGGCCTGTTGGTTATCCTTAGAGCTGAGTTGGAAATGGATCCATAAATGCCAATGAGCATAAACAACAACAACAACAAAAACCCTGGAAAAGCTGTCTGAGCCATCGCTCTCCTTTAAGTTTGCTATGTCCAGCTGCATAGCTACCAATGGCCCGGGCGCAGTCCTGCTGTGCGACTACAAGCAGGATAGGATTCATGTCCTTTTGACAACACCATCCAACCACATAACAGGAATTTATTTATTTATTGAGAGCGTTATCAACCTGAGCATGATTTGTGGCTGGCTTTCCAATTGGGCGGCAACCTTTAGGAGAAGCCCTCACCCCATCCTGGCAACAAATACGTTCTTTGCCTTGAGCGTTCTAAAACCTGTTTCAAACTAAGAGAGCAGCGAGAAGGTACCAAGGCCCAGGGTTTCCTCTCAGACCACAAGACTTTGTGCACAGAAATGTACCAGGGCAGGACCACAGGCTGGGACTGCGTTGTATCCTCCACTCCAGCCCCAGCACTGAGCCTGGCAAGTAGCAAGTACTTCCCAACAATTGATAAATGACTATAGTAAATGATTGGATGCATGGATGTAAATTCTTTACGTTTCAGCCTCAAGCTTGTTTGCAAACTTAACGGTAAAGTTCAATCCAAATAATTATATTACTTATACTTATTTTCAGAGTTTCCTTGAGAATTAAGAAAAAAATGACAAGGAGTATAGAAAGGGCATGATATCCTTTTTAAAACTGAGATAGAACTGATATAGAACATGTTTGTTTCGGGTATATAACATAATGATTTGATATTTGTCTATATTGCGAGATGATCACCATAATAAGTCTACTTAACATCCGATCCTTTACACTTTAAATATTTTAGTTAGTCATCACATACCTTTTGGTACCCTGCGTTGGGTACTAGGTATACAGTGATGAACAGATATGGTTCCTGTCCTCCTTTCAGTAGTCTGGGAGTAGGAATGTATACATATACATATACATGTATACATATACATATATATTATATATTATATTTATGTGTATGTACATATAACCATATAACCAAAGACTGTGATAAATGCTATGAAGTGAATGTTTGTAAGATGCCATGAGAAAGACCAACAGAGGCATTCTGTTTGGAATGAAGACTCAGAGAAGAGAGTTTTGAAAAGGTGACAGTTAACCTGAGACCTGATGGATGAGTAGTCATTAGCCAGGGGGAGAAGGGGAAAGGATATTTTATTAGAGGAAGCAAGCAGTATGTGTTCACTCTCTCCGACCTCCCAGGTCTCCCCAACAGAGCTGCTTCATCTGAGGCTGTCTCTGTTACACAGGACCCTTAGTACCCTCAAGTAGGAAGACTGTCGCATCCAGGAACCAGAAGAAGGCCCATGTGGCTGGCAGAGGGGTGTGTGTGGGCTTGATCAAGGGGCTGGTGGTGAGCACCCAGGGTTTGTGAATTTGACATTATCACTAGCATTGTAGAAATTTTTTTCCCATTTGATAAACTCCTATAATGCCACCTATTCCTCTTTAGAAGATGTGTTTTCTGGTCCAGGTGTCCTATCTGATACCCTTCAGCGCCAAGCTTATGCCTGGCTTGAGCTCAGATGAGACAATCCTTCCAGTAGCTCTAAGAATTTGTATATATTCATATACACCTGAGCAACTAATCTTGTGTGTCCTAGTATGTGTGTTTGTGTGTGTGTGTGTGTAGACTTCTGACACATGAGATGGAGTTCTCAACTAATGAGAATACACTTACCATAAGAAAATCTGATGGTTTTGGCTGCACCTTCTGTCTTCTTTTGTTAGATCCCTGCCCTAGCAGGGCTTCATCAGGACTTCACTTTCTACCTACAATATCTATGGTTATATGTCCACTTTAGTCCTAGATTGTAAGCTACTAGGGGCAGGCTCCAGGGCTGACCCCTCCTGTGTAACCAGCACAGACAGTCCTCAAGACTGGGACCTCTTCGCTTAGCTGAGGTCCCTTTCGCTTTCCAAGCACTGAGCACTGCTGCATAACAGCAAATGGGGGAGTAATGGTCTAAGTCAAACAAACACAAACAAACGAACAATGGTCAGTATATATTTTGGCCTAGCCAAGTTTCATTTTACCTTATTTTCTGCCTTATTATAAGATATTGAATGGCTTTTGCTACAGAGATCTGGGAAGGTGTCTTTCTACTCTTGGTGTTGGTTAAAAAAGAAACAGATCAATTAAGGGAATAATTTGATACATGGCCTGGGGAATCCCAGAGACCTTGAGTCTTTATAGAACATTATTAATTGGTAAGTTGTACCTTGCATGGGGTTTCATGTGTTTTGTAACAGTAACTGCTTTGGTTTATAGTTTTCTAGAGCTCTTTTAGAAATGCATCACTTTTGACAGAGTTGCTGTCTTATTTGAGTTACTGAATTACAGTTAGTCCATTCTAGGGAAAGGGATCATGTTTTAGTCAATGTATCAGCCTATAGAGGTACTCATAGACATTTATTCAGATGATTATGGAAGTCTAGCATACGCAGATGCTTCCTGGGAACGTTCCTGTTTATATCCTTATGTTGGCCACATTGTTGAGCTCTAAATGCATCTCATGACTTCAGACCATCACAAGGACTTCTTCTCTAGATCCTCTGCTGGCATGAGGAATCTAATCTGGGAGCAGGTACTGCGCTCTACACACTCCACTGGACCGGGAGCCTGGACTCCTGCAGAACAGAATCTCTTCTTGCTTGTGTTCATAATGATTTAGCACAGTCCTTGATACACAGTGAGAGGTCAACATGTTTGTGGATGGCAGTGAACGAATGCATTCCCAGACAAGGGATTGTACTGGTTCCATGACCATGATCACTAGAGCAGTGAGTGGTCAGCTCTGAAGAGATTTGCTCTTGCTCAGAGTCACCTCCTAAAGCCTCAGTTATCCTTACTGTTGTTAGATGCTGATGATAGCATTAGCCAGAAGAGTTTCGTCTTAGAGCATTCAACCAACCTGTCAAGGAGATCATGTGGTTGCCTGGGGTTGAACTCTCTTCTTTTTCTTAGATGGGGACAAGTCATGCTCTTTTGCTGGGTGACTCAGTTTGAAAGGTTCCTCACTGCATCAGTGATTTCAGGTAGCCTTAGCCATCCCCAGAATCTGTGGCAGAAATCCAGCTGTCTGGCTTCCAATACAAACCCCAAGGGGAAATCCTTATACAGAAGGCCAGAACAAGTCATGTTTGTAGTAGAAACTGTCAAATGCTCTGATTAGAGTAATTTTTAAAAGTCCTTGACTCTCTTCACACACCCAAGAATACTACCTCTGTGCCGTAGAGGCTGCAATTCTCATCACTTCTCAAAGACTGAGAAGTCTAAGGAAGATGATTCTTTTCTGATAGTTTATACAGTAGCGAAGATTATTTTAAGAGATGTACCCATATTTTTAAAATTCCTGTATTAAATTGAGACAGCAGGTATCAATAGAGAGAGGTAAGGTAAATATCAGGGGCAGTGCTTAAAATTAGGGAGGAAAAGGAGAGGAAAGAGAGAAGGAAGAAGAAGGTGAGTGAGTAAGTGTGCGTGCGTGAGAGAAAGAGAGAGAGAGAGAGAGAGAGAGAGAGAGAGAGATTATTTTATGCTCAATGCTAAATGGAGCCCACAGAAATTAGAATGCTAAATTTCTTATTTCCTTACTTCATACATTTTTGTTGTTAAAGCCTATGTTAATGTGAGGAAAGATACCAATAAGCTGAATGGTCATGTTTCAGTTAACTAAATAAAAAATTGGCAAAAATGTTAGCATTCTGAGGGCAAGATCTTATTTAGTACTGTATCTCCAGTGCCTACGACATTACATTGCACCTAATAAGCCCTGGACAAATATTTACGAATAAAAAAATGGATTGAACACTATCAAACATTTACAGAAGAATTAATACCAACTCTTTACAAACTGTTCCAAAAAAATAGAACAGGGAGGAACATTTCCCAACTCCTTTATGAGGCCAATATCATGCTGATAGTAAAACCAAAGACATCACAGGAAAGAAAACTACAGGTCAACATCTCTTATGAATATAGGTGCAAAAACCCTCAAGAGAATACTAGTAAACTGAATTCAGCGACATATACAAAGGATGATATACCATGAAGAAGTGGGGTTTATCCTAGGAATACAAGGTTGGTTTAAAATTTGAAATTAATTCACGTAATATACCATATCAATAGAATAAAAAACAAAATGCACATGATCATTTCAATAGAGAAAGCATTTGAGAAAATCCAACACCCTTTCACAATAAAAAAACTCAATAAATGAGGACAGAAGGGAACTTCCTCAACCTGATAAAGGGCATCTATAAATAAACCCACAGCTAACAAGATACTTAATGGTGAAAGACTGGATGTTTTCTTCCTAAGATTAGGGAAAAAATCAAGGGTGTCTGATCTCATATTTCTATTCAACATTGTACTGGGGATTCTAGCCAGAGAAATTTGTCAAGCAAATGAAACTAAATGCATCCAGATTGGAAAGGAAGAAGGAAAAGTATCTCTATTCACAGACTATCTGAGCTCATATACAGAAAATTCTAAGGAATCCACTAAAAAACTATTAGAATTGATAAAGTTCAGTGACATTTCAGAATATAAGATCAATATGTAAATATTAATCATATTCATATTTGCAATGAACTATCCGAAAATAAAATGAAAACAATTACATTTATAATAGAATAAAACATTTAGAAATAAATTTAACAAAAGAAGTGCAAAGTTTATACTCTGGAAACTATAAAATATTGTTGAAAGAAATTAAAGACGATCTCAATACATTGAAAGATATTCCATTTTCATGGATTTGAATATTGTTAAAGTGGTACGCTTCTACAAATTGATCTACAGATTCAATGCAATCCCTATTAGAATCCCCTCTGACTTACTTGTAGAAACTGACAAGCTGACTTTAAACTTCATATGTAATTTCAAGGAACACAGAATAGCCAAACAGTCTTGAAAAAAAAGAACACAGTAGGAGAATTCACACTTCATAATTTCAAAACAATGGTAACCGAGAAAGTGTATTACTTACTGGCATTATTATAGGCATATAGATCAATGGAATAGAATTCAGAGTCCAGAAATAAAACCATGCATCTACGGTCAATTGATTTTCAATAAGGTTGTCAATACATTCAATAAAGAAAGAGTAATCTTCAGCAAATGATGCTGGGACAATTGAATATCCACATGCCAAAGGATGAACCCCTGACTCACACCACATATAACATTAATTCAAAAGGGATCAAAGGCCTAAATGTAAGAGCTACTCCTATAAAACTCTTAGAAGAAAACAGAGGTAAATCTTTCTGACCTTGGATTCAACAATAGTTTCTTACATAAACCAAAGGAAAAGCAGCCAAAGGAAAAAGAAAAAAATTGGACTTCATCAAAATTAAAACCTTTTGTGCTCCAAAGAATGTTATCAAGATACTGAAAAGACAACGCACAGGATGGGAAATATTTTTGGCAACTCATATAGTTGATAAAGGAGTTGTATCTAGAATATATGAAAAACTCTTACGACTCAAGAATAAGAGAACAAATGACCCAATTAAAAATGGGCAAAGAATCCGTATAGACATTTCTCCAAAGAAAATATACAATTGGCCGATAGTCCACAAACAGATGCTCGACATCATTGGTCATTATGGAAATACACATCAAAACCACAGTGAGATACCTACCTGCATATTGACAAGGATGGCTGTAATCAACAAGTCAGATAAAGACATTTATTGGTGAAGATGTAAAGAAATTGGAACCCTCACACACTGCTGGTGGGAATGTGAAATGATGCAGCCATTTCGAAAAATATCCTGACAGTTCCTTAAAAAGTTAAACAGAATTACCACATGACCCTGCAATTCCAGCTTAGGTATATACCCAAGAGAAATGAAACATCTATCTACATAAAAACACATACATGAATATTCATAGCAGCATTATTCATAGTTGCTTAAATAGCCAAAAGTAGAAACAACCCAAATGTCCATCAGTTGATGAATGAATAAAAAAAAAATGTGGTAAATGCACACAATGGAATATTATTTGGCAAGAAAAGCACATAAAAATGACTGATACATACTACAACATGAACGAATATTGAAAACACTATGCTAGGTGAAAGATATTAGTCATGAAAGACTACATATAATGATTTTGTTTATATAAAATGTCTAGAATAGGTAAATCTATGGAGGCAGAAAGTAGTTTAATAATTGCCTATGGGTAGGAGTGACAGAGTTTGTGGAGTGATAGCTAAAGAGGACAGGTTTCTTTTTAGAGTGATGAAATGTTCTAAAATTGACTGTGGTGATGGATGCAGAGCTCTGTGAACACACTAAAAAGCATTTAACTGTATAGTCTGAATAGGTGAATTGTATGGTGTGTGAGTAATATCTCAATAAATCCGTTACCAAAAAAAATGAATTAATAACTTGAGGGTTTGGAGATTTGAATAGAGTCTATTACATAAAAAATAATTACATAAAATATATACCTAAGTTCTAAAATTAATGAATAAAACTTTTAGAAGTCATACAAGTTCTCTCTTTCATTAAAAAAAATAATTCAAGTCTATTAAATTGGATTAGATTTACTCTACAATTCTGCCCAACACTCAGATTCTAGGAAATAAATTTTAAGGTGGAGTTTCTCATTAGCCCATGTTGAGACAAGTGAACTGATATGATGCATTTAAATACATTTCTAACTGGTAGACTTGGATAAAACTGTGACATCCTCTTTAATTCATATAAAGTCAAGCTCCCTGGTGGCCCAGGTTTAGCACAGTGTGGCATTCATAGGAAAATCAAACTGACATCCAACAACAATATTTGAAAAGCAACTTCAATATTATAAATAACTCCCCAAAGTATTCTTAATACAGAACAAACTTATTAAAAATTTCCCCCATTGCTTCTCTTTCTCAATAACTTATGAATATGACAAATACCCCAATAACTCACTCCTCCTTTATCTGAACTCATTCCCCATCACTCAAAAAAAAAAAAATAAAATAAAATAAAATAAAATAAAATAAGAAGAACAACAAAACAAACCTCTTTTCAAACCTGCCCTGATGGCTCTTGTTTTTTCCTTCTTATCTCACCTTCTTTGTTTAGTCTATACTCATTGGCCAATAATTATTTGTCATTTCCAGTGTAAATCAATTCAGTCCACTGTGATGCCTTTGAATTCCCCCTCTCACTCATTACCCCATCTCTATGCAAGAAAGGACATGAGGACAGAATTCACATTAACAGGCAAAAAGGGGAAAGAGGCTGTAATGTTATTTTCCTAGCCACATTGCCCAATCCACTTAAAAATTAGAAGTGACAGGTTAAGACTTGTGGGAAAAGAAAATGGGTCTCACTCTCTGCTTTCTGGAATCTTCTACTTACAAGGGTAGTGAGAACATCAGTTAGTTGGAAGTATGGGGCGGGGGGAGGCGTTATTTTTCTGTGTACCCAGTGACTGTCTACCCAGTTTGAAGGAGAATCGTTTTAAATCTTAGAAGGCATGACTTCTCCATTCATATTGGTCATCTTAGATGGACTGACCTCAAATCTTTGAAGTCAAGAAAATTATAAGGCATCTTACGGATCTAAAAGAATCCACAATGACTCTATTCTTTAAAGGAGAAGCCCTGAGGATGATGTCTGAAATGCCAATGAGAAGACAAGAAAAAAGGGGTGAAGAAATCATTAATTCCAGGAGCGTTCAGACTGCTTTTCTGGTTCCTTGCCAGCCAATAGCACTTATTGACTGATTGTCCTCTGTGTAACAAGCACCAAATTAGCCTTTAAATTGCAGGTTCTGTCAAGAGAACTCTCCCTCAGCCAAAGTTGGTACATCTTTCCCTACAAATGAGCATCTTCTGGGAGTTCCAGGCATTGTGGATGCTTCTTCTGCACAGGAGTTACGGGTCGGTGCTCTAAGCTCACACAAATAGAAGAGACAGACTATGGTCTCCATCATTCCCCTGGTTATACTCCTCTAAGTGGGTAAGAAAATTTCCATCAAAGTTGAAATTCACCTTGAAGTTTTGGAAAGTTCACTTAATTAAAGATGATTTTCGGACCTGCCGTTCTCTCTCTTATGTTTCAATTTTCCATCATGGCGTCTTTCTCCGAGAAAGGGCAACGAGAGGCATCCTATACAGATCTCTCTCTGGGTATCACTGTTTGAAATGTCAGTTGTGTTCTCTGAGGGAAGATGCCAGGTAAGGTGCAGTCAGTGAACGAATCTAAAGTCATTTGATACTTACCCTCATTGAGAGAACAAGTTTTCAGAGGGGCAAGGAACCAGCTACTCTCATTTGAACTCTTTCTTCCTCTACTTTCTTCTCCCAGCCACCTTTTGGCTATTTTTGAATTTGTTAGCACCAGTGAATAAAAGTTAAGGGAGAGGAAAAGAAGAGCAAATCCTGCTTAGTCATACTCAGGTGAAATGTTCTGGGGGTAGATTTGAGACAGTTGCCAGAGTTCAAAACAAAGTATCCATGACTTATCTATGCTTTATGTGGGTGGGTGGATGATCAAGAGCAGTAACAAGCGGCAAGACAGAGGCGTCTGACTTCCCAGCTGGGTGTGCACCACCATGTGTGCACCGCCTGGCTCCCTTCCAGAAAAACTCTTCCACACTGGGAGGTTCTACTTCTTTCCGTAAGTTGAAAAGCTTCCTGTTTGGCCTTGGCTGACCTTGGGAAGCATGCACCATGGAAGATGACCTTCCGAGCAGAAGTGTATGTACACCATCCCTCTTAGGTTCCAGTCAAGTGAGCTTGTTTTCTTGTCAAAATAGAAGGCAAAGCCTCATCTGCAATCCAGAGGAGGCTGTCTTTATAGCCAGAACCCACACTGGAGACTGGATATCAAGTCAAAAGCATTCCCTGGAAAGTCCTCAGCAGTCTGAACAAAATAAGATCAGATTGTAAACTCCAAGCCCAAGGGAGGGGCTGATATACGAGTACGTCTCCTATCGCACTTTTCTAACATTCCAGATTTTCAGCTTGATTGGATATGCGTCAAATATGAATGGCATTGAGTCTTCAGGTCTGAGAAGTAGATGTCATAGGAAATTAGTAACTGGGAAAATAGGGCATTCTTTTTAAAAGGCAATCAGCAATTTCTTCGTGAAATTCGAAGATTCTAAAAGAAGAAACGTTGTAAACTTTTAAAATAAAAAGCACTCTTACTCTGTCAGCTGAACAAAGCGTGCTCTGAATTAGGAGCTGTCTGGAAGAGGATGCACACGAACTCACTCTATCGTTAGTGTGTAATGAGCAACACAGTTACCAGGAAGTACACGGCAATCATTGCACAGTGCCTGATGTTGCCACGTGAGGATTGTCCTTTCTAATTAGTTTGTGAGTTGGGGGAGGGAGGAAGTTAGGAACAAGTAAGGAAATGATTGTAGACCTTCCAAAGGTCTGGCTGTTTCCTGTGGTTCAGATAAATGTGTGTGGGGTTGCCATTGGGGACGCTGATAGAGCCGAGAGGAACCCCCATGTAATCATGACCTCCCCGGTATATTTCTCCCTCCCACAATCACCAGTAGTTCCTGAATGTTCTAAATCAACCTTTAATAAAAGGTACTGTTTCCATGCTATCTCAATTTTCCATTCTGTGCCTAGCATTTGACTGCTGACGTTGCTTAATATCTACTAATTATTGCTAAGAATGAATAAAATAGTTGATTCTACATACATACTACTACTTTATTTCTAGATTGCCAAAAATTTTATTCTTCACAGTTTTATTATAGTTATTGCCTGGATTCACTGTAGCAATTGATTATTAATGAACTCTTAAACATTCATTTGTGGTATTAGCAGGAATAAGGCAGAGCCTGTCTCCTCAGGAGCTCATAGTCTAGCGGAGGAGGCAAAGAACCGTAAAACACTGGAGTCAATGCTGGGGGTGTGGATAAAGTACTGCTCCAGGTACAAGGCACAGATGAGGCGGTTTTCTGTGACCTTTTTTCCTGGGAGACTTAAAGGACAGTTACCCTCTGTGAAAAACAGCCATGTGGGACTCCCTGGGTCCTCAGGGAAAAATATTTCCACATCAGGGGGTGTAATGCTAGAACGTTTGCTTCCTCACAAAGCATTGCCTCAACATCTCAGAGTTGAGGCACTGGATTACTCTGGAGGATAACTGCAGTCACCAGTTATTTAGATATGAGTCTTTTAGATAGACTGATCACATGCCTGACATTCCCTGCTCTAGAATCTTCCATCCGCCCCATCCTCAGCAACTGTGGGCTGACAAGTTAAACACTAGGAGCATAATCACCACTGCATTCACGATGGATTGTGTCCTGCCAAACATGCGACTTACGATCTTGCAGCTGGAGAGGACATTTTGTTTCTCCCATAGCATCACTATAACTGAATGCATTGCTCTGACCAGTGTTCACACAGGCTTAGGAGTTACAGTTCCATAGACAGATGCTGGAAGAAAGGAACTGCTGTGTGGTACACCGGTTGGAAAGCATTATGGCAGAGAGTTGTCCTGTCAATCAGTGGATTCCCTAGAAGCACCCTTACCTAACACCAATTACGGAGGGGAAATCATGGGTTGGAGTTGTGGGAAGGGCTGTCAAGTTCCCACTCTGGTCCACAGCAGCATGGAAGCAGTATTTTCAATCATCCTGAAATCTCCTATGCGCAGAAGGTTTCCTTCCATCCCTGCAGATGACTGCTTCTGACACTCAGAAGTACCAAACCCTCCCTCCATGTACCTTCTCCACCGCTATGGGTTGTGCCAACCAAGGGCAGGGGGTTAGTGAGTTTAAATTGACAGACTCTAACTAAGCTAGGCTCTGGGGCAGATTTTCAAGGGCCTACCCTGGTGGCAGTGCCAAGGCAGAGGCTGTCAGCCTGGGAGAAGAGTGGCCTTAGCTCTGATGGCACACAGAGGCTTAGAGGTCATTTTGCAAACAGTTGAAGCATTAGCGGGTACAGTTGAGGGAACACAAAGGGACAGACTCTCCACTCACTTTCAAGTACTTCTAAACAGGGTTTACCTCTGTTAAGATCAGAGAATTAATCTATTTGTTCTTTCAACAAATATTTGTGGAAAACCGTCAGGCATTGTGTCTATTAATTCTGTGTCAACTTGGCTGGGCCATGGCATGGTAAAATACTATTTCTGAGAGTGTCTACGAGAGTATTTCTGGAAGAGATTAACATTTGGTAGACTGAGGATAGCAAATGTCCTTCCCCAGTGTAGGTGGGCCTCACTTAATCCATAAAATCCTGAATAGACTAAAAGGCTGAGTAAGAAAGAAGTCTCTCTCTGCCTGATTGTCTTTGAGTTGGGACATTGACAATCTCCTGCTTTTACATCCAGACTGGAACTAGTATTATCAGCTCTCCTGCTTCTTAGGTCTTCATGTTTCGACTGGAATGATTATACCATTGGCTCCCCTGGGTCTGAAATTCTAAGCTTCCATAATAGCATAAAGCAATTTTTTATAATAAATATCTCTCTTTTCCCCACCTCCTCCCTCCCTCTGTTTCTCTCTCTCTCTCTCTCTCTCTCTCTCTCTCTGTCTCTCTCTCCACACACACACACACACACACACACACACACACACACACACACACACACCCCTGTTGGTTCTGTTTCTCTGGAGAACCCTGACTAATACAGCCATTGTTCCAGGTACTGGGACAGAGATGTGGTGAAGAAGAAAATAACGGCCCTGGTCTCTCTGCTCGTACATCCTTGTTGGGTAAGACAGGTAATAAACAAAGCGAACAAACAAGCAGGTGAACAAGAAAGACATCGAATAACGATCATGGCTGTGATCCCTACAGAAGAATCCAAACCAAGTGGTGTTTAGCACATTGTTAGGTAGCAGAGTCCTGCACATTCAAGGGCTTTCGGCATCCCTGGCCTCCCCCCAGACGTCACGCACCCACCCCCTCCCCACAACGCTGACCAACAAATGCTGCTCCACGTTTCAAACCCCCTTTCAAGGGGTGTGCCACTGGTTTACAGTCATAATAATGTAAACCCTAATCATTAATCAAATCAACATTCGTGGATGGTAAAGAAAGAGGGTGCACAGACAAAAGAGGGGAGGTGGTATACGAAAGCCTCATCCTCATTTTGCATCTTGGAAAGTCGACAGTCAATTCTTAAAACTGACCATGATCTACATGAGATATGAAGGTAACTACAACAGCTCAAAAGGGTTACAAGTGGCTTCTTCCAGGGAGGAGAGAATGGAACATAAAGGGGTGACTGGGGGTACCATTTTGTGTAAGAAGACCTATGGAATGATTTGATTTCTTAAAGTTTATGCAAGTATAATTTTGATAAAATTTAAAATGAGATTGGGGGTAGCGGTGGAAGCACGGAGACTAGTTAGGAATACCTCTGCTTGTAAGCCTATCCATCTATCCACATACCCATTTTACAGAAGGTGAAAATGGGGCTTAGGAGGCTTAAACAGGTTACCAAGTTGCCCAAGATCTCAGAGCCAGCAGACGGAGGAACCAGAAAGCAGCCTGACTCCAAAAACGTGAGCCCCGATCACTGTCCTCTGCTGCTTCTAGAAGAGCAAGTGAGAGGAAAGAGCGAAGGGAGTGGGCAGCAGACATGAGGGAACCAATGAGATCTTCTCTGAAGGTGCTTCTAACGCTTCTACCTTTGAGACTCCAGGTGTTGCCCAGGGGAACAGGGTGGCATGTGTGATTTAAAGACCTCCCTGTTCACAGACTACAGTGGGAGGGCAGATAAATGGAGGGAGGTACTCCCAGGGCTACTACTAAGAGAAGAAAGGGGACCTAGCAGTGTCACTGGCTTCAAATGCTGCCTTCCCAGAGTGAGGTGAGAAGCTCGAGTTGCACATTTGAAATGTCTGATCCCTGGGGCATTGCCTCAGTCAGGAATGGCCTGTATATTTCAAACACCTGCCCTTGTCAGTTTCTCTTGGGTGACTGCAGAGCCTACCTGTATAATATCTCTCTGTGAATATATTTGAAAATAATGTCATCCCCAAAATAGTTTGGCTTAAGTTTTTCAGTGTTTTTTTTTTTTTCTTGACACAAGGGAAATCTCATTCCTATTCCTCAAACACCCCATTTTTTACCTCTATTATATCACTTATCGCATCAGATGTTTTCTATATACATTATTGTTATTTTAATCACAACATAATCTTTTCTCCTGGCAAAAAATTGGAATGAATTAGAAAACTACAAATAAAATAAAAGCCACCCATAATTTTACCACATAAAAATAACCACTCCTTGTACCTGGTGGTACCATCTCCTTCATACACACGAGAACTCTTTGAAAGTGTGATCAATGCTTCGTCTATGAATCTCCAGCCCCAGGCAGGGTGCCTGGCACAGCTGATACTCAATAAATGTTTGCGAAAGCTTTAGTTAGGCACCCAGTGTTTAAATAAAAAATATATTTTAAAATGAAAAAAAAAAAGTAGCTTGTCCACTTGAGGAGAGAGGTGAGGAATCTTAGAAGTCTAAACATCAACTTTAAACCACCAAGCACATTTCCAAGATCCTTTTAAGATCCTCTACAATCTTGCTCCTTTTCCAAAATTTGTTCCTGACGATTCTCTGTCAGCTCTTACTGAGTTATTCTCACAACCTCATGGGTTCACGATGATCAAGAACCACCACGTGGTTCCCTCTGATTATTTTGTCTATTGAACCAAATTCCGAAATCTATCATCAAACGTTTGCCTTCCCCAATCTCCAATTCCAGCTTCCTGAAACTTTTTACTTTCATCGGAGAACACATGATGATTTTCTTTCATCTTGATGTTATTTCCTTCCCCAGTTCTTCTGGGGAAGGAAAGGTATACTCAAGGATACTCAAGAAGCAGTGTGTGGGTGCTTAGAGGCAGCTCATACTGGCTTGCTAGAGTCAATTGTCAGAGTTTCAGGAATTTTGCCAGCTGGTTATTAAACACAGACATCATTAAAACTTAAAATTATTTAAGCTTACAATTAAATAACATTAAAAAACAGATACTAAATATGTAAAATTTATCACTTCCTAATTATATTGCTATATTATGCTCTTGGGGTTACTGGTCCATTGGTGGAATTGCTATATAATGGTATCGTATGTCCATATCTTTCCAACTCTGTGTTCAGTGATGTCATGTAGGTAGTTTGATATCAGCCTGGGAGGGAGAATTTTCACCATGGAAACTGGTACACTGTACAAAGCAAGGATTTTTCCTTTGTACAGCCGGTTGTTAAACATTTACTAGTACACCACTGAGTGCGATGGTGAGGGTACCGCCATAGGAGTACACTGTGGGAGGATCTCAGTCTCCGGTCAACAGCTGTGTCACCTTGGATGAAATGCCTAATCTCTCTGAGCTTTCATTTCCTCTCTGTAAAATGGGTTTGTTGTGAGGATCAAGCAGGGGAAAGCATATAAGACACTTGTCACAATTCTTAGCTTATCATACAGAGTGTGCTTTCAAATGATGGCTAATACAGTTGGTCATAACTCCAGCCTTCTTTTCTTTCTCTTTCTCTACGTAGTAGGAAGAGAACGCTTCTTTTACAGATAGCTGCAGTTGCTTGTGTCAGCTACAGAAGTAACACAATTTGTCTCATGGGTAAATTTTTCCAGTGTTTAAGGATATGCCCTGTTGGAGCTTGAGGGACCAAAGAAAAGCTCCCTTTGTTACAAGGCTGTAACATTCAGTACGAGATAGAACTGAATTCATCTGCACTATAAAGAGGGAAGAATTTGGAGATTCGATGGGCAATTCATAAAGGAGCAGTGAAAACACAGCAGGGTGTGCAGGGAACTGCAGAGCTCTGAGTAGTCTGCAGATGCAGGCAGAAGAGCTGGCTGGCAATGAGGAACCAGGTAAGGGCTGAGGAACAATCCATCCAGGGAGAAATTCTTGGTGTTGGGGGTGGGGTGGGACGTCCAACTTTCCAGGCGAAGTTGTTCTGGTCTTGGCTTTATTTTCCTCTATTTCCTCCCAGGCATGTAATAAAAGTCTGGGGCATTGTGTTAGTGGTGCTTTGGGGAGTCAAAATGAACCAATTGTGAGGGTCACAGAAAATTCAATGGAAAGAAAGGGTGTTATAAGAACGTAATCTGCACGTCTCCCCCCTTCATCCCTTGGGAATCTACAGAAATTTAGTGAGCTCCCTGGGTCCCCATAGTATGAGATGGAAACTTGAGCTGTTTTTCTTAACTATTAAAGGCAGGCTAGGAAGACATGTAGGCAGCAGACTTATGGGTTACAAGTAGCGGTCTTATCCAAGTTCCACACAGATATTGACCCAATCCATCTCTCCAACTGCCTGGTTAACCTCTCTGCCTTCACTTCAAAATCAGCAGATGAAAATTGAAGTTAGTAAACCTTTCCCACGAGCGTGCTCCTCTGTGTTGGTCATTTTTATTAATGGACCATCTCCTTTTAAGATGTTTGAGGTAAACCACTCCTCGAAATAGCAATCTGACAATGCATGTCCCTCAATTCCAACACATAAATTAAATACGTTACTGCTGATTAATAGCATTTTCTTTTTTCTAAAGGACTCTTGACAATCACAAAGCATTTCTACCCGAACTATCTCCCAGGATCAGACAACAATCTTGTAAACCATCAGGTTTTGTCCCATTTTGCAGATCAGAAAACCAGTGTTCAGCAGAGAGGAATGGTTTCCTCACTGTCAATCTATGAGCAGTGCCACTGGTTTTCTGACTCCTGGGCCAGCGTTCTCTAAGACCAATGGCACCCCACTTGCATGGGGTCTAGCTCTTTGGGTAGAATCACAGGCCTACCTCTAGACCCTGCTCTGCAGCATCAGCTCTTTTATGAAAATCTCCCAGGTGGTTATAAAGTGGAGTCATTGTTGAGAACTACTGTCCCAAAACACCGGCTGCCCACAGGTGGAGTATTCTATGTTGTGGTCTCCTACAGTTGGCTACTGAACGTGTACTACGAGTAATTCTGAACAACAAAAACCCGATCATAGTTATTATACTGAAGTGTTACCTGTTTCTGCCTCTGCTAAGTGTGATTACTGCTATGAGAGTTAGGAATGGCTTGCACACATTCCTGGCTGAGATGATGTTTCTATTGTTTCCTACCAATCTCTGATGTTCTGGTGCTTTTTTATCAGCAAGGGAAAGCTAAAAGTGAAGAATCAGGATGCTCTCGGAAAAGTTTGTTTTATTTTGAGGTGGAATAGAAAAGAACAAGAACCAAGTGTGCTGGTGGCCTTGCAGGTGAGGCAGTCCTTTTCTGCTTAAATGAGGGGTTTCCTGAAAGGGTAGATCCATGAGTCTCAATATACAAAGACTAAGCCAAGTGTAACCCTAGGTGGGGACCACCTGGAGCTGGAACCACCTGGAAGCACCACCTGGAGCTGGAACCAAGAGGGTGAGGATGCCTGGTATCTAGCACCTATAGTTATCAATCAGTGTTCCTCTCCTCTCTCCATATTTGCACATGGTAAACGTCTGTGCTGTCTTCAGCCCCATACCAAATACCATCTTCCCTACCACCTTCTCTGAAGGGTCTTTCCTTATTTATCCAGGCTGAGTTGATTTCTTTTTCATCATGTTCCCATGGCATACCATGGTACCACCCTCTTTCACATGGTGTTATGTTATTTTGGTTGTTTTCTATCTGTTTCCCCAGTTAGAATCTTGGCTCTGGTGGGCAGAAATGATTCATTTTCATGGGCGATACCCCTAAAGTGATTCTTGGAACAACTTGCTAAATGAATGGAAGGGTCAGCCAAGCAGGGTAGGAGGTGTAGGCAG
This sequence comes from Rhinolophus sinicus, assembly GCF_036562045.2. Lineage (NCBI taxonomy): Eukaryota > Metazoa > Chordata > Mammalia > Chiroptera > Rhinolophidae > Rhinolophus > Rhinolophus sinicus. Next base: position 50,988,089 of record NC_133761.1, on the reverse strand, counting down.
TAGGAGGGCTTCAAGGAACAAGGTCCAAAGAGCTGTGGGTGTAGTGTTCTGGTAAAAACTTCATCATAAAAAAATGATGTCTTTGAATTGGGAGGAGAGGGAAAAGCATGTACAGACAAAATGGCTCTTATGTGCCAATGAAAGTGACTAAAAAAGCAACTTGAAAACACTTTAAACATAAGAGATTTTCTGTGGATGTGTTGGATAGGACCCTATTTTATGATGGATTAGAATGACAGAAGATGAGAAGGAATACCAGGCATCAAATCCGTTATCCGGAAACATTTGTCACACAGGTGTCACAAATACTCAGGACTAACTCCCCCCATATGATTATCACAGGTGACATAACTAATGACACATCTTCTCATTGAGAGATGTGCCCTTTTAAACAACCTTGGCAAGGAATTAATCCCCAGGACAACACATTGCTACAAAATAGCCAAGTTATCAATCTCTCAGGTCTTTGGATTTAATTTTACTTTTCATTGCCTTTTTTAGTATTAGTGACAAAGAGTCAGTCAGAAATAAGAATTTTATGTGGTGAACTATCAAAGAGAGGTTTGACCTAGCCTTCCAAAAGGCTGAAATAATTCGGGCAGACCCAGAGTGATGAATGCTATCTATAAGGGCATGTTTATGAGGGTGTTAAAAATATCTATATACGGAGTGGATTTAAGACAGTGGAGTAGGTGAATCCTAAATTCATCTCCTCCCACAAACACATCAAAATTATAAATAACATAATAGAACAACTATCACTAAGAATCTCCTGAAGGCTACCTGATTAGAAGTATAACCAGGGATACAAAGAAGAACCCATGTTGAGACTGGTAGGAGCGGCAGAGACACAGATCAGTCAGTTCCCACACACACAGTGGGACCTGATATCTCAGCTGCAGAGGTCCGAGCCCTACACGAGGCTCCCCCACCCAGGGCATCTGTGCCAGGAAGCGGAGTCCCTATAGCACCTGGCTTTGAGCACCAGCAGGGATTACCTCCAAGAGAGCAGAAGGGCAGTGGGAGACTGAGATGCTCTTCGTAAAGAATTCGGGCACAAACTTACTAGTTGGAAGCTCCAGCTAAGAGGTAGCCGTTTAAGAAGCCTTGTTATACAGGGAGGAATTAAATTGACTAAGTTCAGGGCAATGGCTAGAGGGGCAGGGATTGGTGGGAACTCTCTCCAGAGATGAAAGTGCTGATGGGCACCATTGTTCCTTTGTTGAGCTCTGCCCCCACCCAGCTGGCCAGGTGCAGATGGGTGTAAAATCTGTCGCTTTCCATTAATCTGGCTAATATCGTTCACCCTGTTCCAGTGTTTCCCTGAGGTCCTGTCCCACTGAACCCACTTGTCTGGCTGGAGCCTCTTCCAGTGGCTCCAGGCGCTGCACATAAGCCTCGGCTTACACTGTAGTTCCTACCGAGTCGCCCAAGCCCAGCACAAGCAGCAGCTAGCTTCTGCTCATATATTAGGTTGGTGCAAAAGTAACTGTGGTTTTTGCAATTATTTTTAACCTTTTAAACCACAGTTACTTTTGCACCAACCTAATAGAAGATTACTCCAAGTGTTCTCAAACTTAGTACAAGCAATGGACAACCCCAGCTTGCATTTTAGCTCCTACCAAGTGGCACCAAGCCTGGCACCAGTCATGGCCAGCCTTGGTTTGCATTGCCTTCAAGCTTGACACAAGTGGTGGCCACCTTAACTCACATAGAAGCCTTTTCCAAGCATCCTCAAACTTGGCACAAGAGGCAGCCAGCCATGGCTTGCACTGCAGCTCCTATGAAGAGGCCTAAAGCCCTGCAGAAGCTGAAGCCAGCTGCAGCTTGCATCATGGCTCCTACCAAGCAACTGAAAGCCTGGCACAAGCAGTGGCTGGACTCAGCCCACATTGGAGCCCCTCCAAAAAGGCTCCACAACTGACATACCCACTGCGTGGCCTGGGCCAGCACCAAAGCACTGCTAAAGTGACTCCGGCTCTGTGGGCCAGTCCTCGCACACCAGCTTGTCCACTGTAGTCGTGGCCAGTCCTTGCAGCCAGTCATCCTGGGAGCCAACCCCACCCATCGATGTGCTCACAACAATCATGGCCCAATTACAACAGAAGGGCATATGCAGCCCACACATGGGACACCCCTGGAGCATCTGGCTGTGGTGTCCAGGGAGGACTGCACCACTGAGCCCCACAGGGCATTTTCTACAGAAGGTCACTCTTTCAAGACTATGTATTGGATCTACTTAATACATAGAAACAAAGACAGAGAGACAACTAAAATGAGAAAATAGAAAAATATGAAATGTAAGAACAGGACAAGATGAAAGGAACAGGACAAAACTCCAGAAAAAGAATGAAATGAAACTCAGATAATCTACCAGGTAAAGAATTCAAAACAATGATTATAAAGATGTTTAATGAACTCAGGAGATGAATAGATAAACTCAGTGAGAACTTAAAACAGAGACAGAAAGTATTTAAAAAAGAAGGAATTACAACTGAAGAATACAATTATTGAAATGAAAAGTACTCTAGAAGGAATCAATAGCAGATTAGTAGATGCAGAAGAATGAGTCAGCTAAGGTAGTGAAAATCACCCAATCAGAACAGCAAAAAGAAAAATAATTTGAATAATGAGGATGGTTTAAGGGACAACATCAAGCACACCAACATTTGCATCAGGGGGGTCTCAGAAGGAGAAGAGTGAGAGAAAGGCATAGAAAACCAATTTGAAGAAATAATGATTAAAAACTTTCCTAACTTGGTGAAGGAAAGAGACATCCAAGTCCAGGAAGCACAGCATCCTAAACAAGATGAACCCAAAGATGCCCACACCAAGATACATCATAATTAAAATGCCTAAAGTTAAAGAGAAAGAGAGAACCCTAAAAGGAGCAAGAGAATGGCAGCTAGTTACTTACAAGGGAGCTCCCATAACACTGTCAGCTGATTTCTAAACAGAAACTTTGCAGGCCAGAGGGGATTGGCACATAATATTCAAGGTGGTAAACAGCAAGAACTTACAACCAAGACTATTCCACCCAGCAAGGCTATTAATTAAAATTGAAGGTTAGATAAAGAGCTTCCAAAACAAGATAAAGCTAAAGAAATTCATTACCACCAAGCCAGTATTACAAGAAATGTTAAAGGGACTTCCTTAAGAAGGGTGGGGGGAAGAACATAAATATAAGTAATAAAATGGCAATAGCTACATATTTATCAAAAATTACTTTAAATGCAAAAGAATCAAATACTTCAATCAAAAGACATAGGGTAGCTGAATGGATAAGAAAACAAAGAACAAGAACAAAACTGAAATACACACAAACACATGGAGGCTAAATAACAGGCTACTAAACAATGAATGGGTCAACAATGAGCTCAAGGAACAAGTCAAAAGATACCTTGAGACAAATGAAAACGAAAACAAACAATCCAAAATCTATGGGACACAGCGAAAACAGTCCTAAGAGGAAAGTTCATAACAATAGAGATCTACCTAAAGAAGTAAGAAAAATCTCAAATAAACAATTTAACCTTACAGTTAAAAGAACTAGAAAAAGAATAGCAAATAAACCCCAAATGAGTAGAAGAAAGGATATAACACTGTGTTTCCCGAAAATAAGACCAGGTCTTATATTAAGGTTTGCTCCAAACGATGCATTAGGACTTATGTCCAGGGGATGTCATCCTGAAATATCATGCTAAGGCTTATTTCCTGATTAGGTCTTATTTTTGGGGAAACACAGTAAATATCAGAGTGGAAATAAACAAAATGGAGTCTTAAAAAACAATACAAAGAATCAATGAAACCAAGAGCTGTTTCTTTGAAAAGATAAACAAAATTGATACATTTTTTAACCAGACTCATCAAGAAATAGAGAGAAGACCCAAATAAATAAAACCAGAAATGAAAGAAAAGTGACAACTGACACCACAGAAATACAAAGGATTATAACACTACAAACAATTATATGCTAACAAATAGGACAATCAGGAAAAAAATCAATAAAGTCCTAGAAACACAATCTTCCAAGACTGAGTCAAGAGAAAAAGCAGAAAATCTGAACCGACTAATTAGTATTAATGAAACCAAATCAGTAATCAAAAAACTCCCCCAACAAACAAAAATCCTGGACTTTTGGCTTTACAAGTGAATTTAACCAAATATTCAAAGCAGAATTAACACTTATTCTTCCCAAACTCTTTTTAAAAATTCAAGAGGCAAGAAGTCTCTCAAGTTTATTTTACGAGGCCACCATACACTGATTCCAAAATCAGACAAAGACATTACAAAAAGAGAAAATCATAGGTCAGTATCCCTAATGAACATAATGCAAAAATCCTCAACAAAATGTTAGCAAATCAAATTCAGCAATAGCAAAAAGATCATACACCATAATCAAGTTGGATTTATTCCTGGGATGCAAGGTTGGTTCAGTATCTACAAACCAATTAACATGATACATAAACAAAATGAAAGATAAAAATCATGTGATCATATCAATATATGCAGAAAAATTGTTTGACAAAATCCAGCATCCATTTATCATCGAAACTTTCAGCAAAGTGAGAATAGAGGAAACTACCTCAACATAACAAAGGCCATATATGACAAACAAACAGCTCACATTACACTCAAGGGGAAAAACTAAACATGTTTTCCTTAAGATCAGGAACAAGACAAAGGTGTCTATTTTCACCACTTTTATTCAACATAGTATTGGAAGTCCTAACCACAGCAATCGAAGAAGAAAAAGAAATAAAAGGCATCCAAATTGGAAGGAAGAAGTAAAACTGTCATTATTTGCAGATGACATGATACTACATATAGAGAACTCCAGATTCAACAAAAAACTATTAGAACTGATAAATTAATTCAGTAAAGTAGTGGGATACAAAATTAATATTCAGAAATTGGTTGCATTTCTATACACTGATAACAAATCATCAAAAAGAGAAATTAAGAAAACAATCCAGCTGATAGTTGCATAAAAAATACCTAGGAATAAATTTAACCAAGTAGGTAAAAGATCTGTACTCAGAAAATTATAAGACATTGAAGAAAGAAATTAAAGGAGATATAAATAAATGGAAGCATATACCATGCTCACGGATAGGAAGAATTAACATCATTAAAATGTCCATACTACAGATTCAATGCAATCCTATCAAAATACCAAGGGTATTTTTTACAGAACTGGAATAAACAATTTTAAAATTTACATGGAACCATTAAAAGACTCCAGATAGCCACAACAGTCTCAAGAAAGAAGAACAATGTTGGAGGTATCACTCTACCTGATATGAAACTATACTACATAGCTATAGTAATCAAAACAGCATGATACTGGCATAAAGACAGACACATAGATCAATGCAACAGAATAGAGAGCCCAGAAATAAACCCATTCCTATATGGTTGGTCATCTAATCTATTTCAAAGGAAGCAAGAACATACAGTGGGGTAAAGACAGTCTATTCAATAAACAATGCTGGGAAAACTGGACAGATATATGCAAAAAAAATGAAAGTGGACCACTTTCTTACACCATATAAAGAAAAACCTCAAAATGGATTAAAGACTTAAATATAAGATCAGAAACCATAAAACTCCTAGAAGAAAACATAGGCAGTAAACTCCAACATTGCTCTTAGTAATATTTTTTTGATATATCTCCTTGGTCAAGGAAAACAAAAGAACAAAAATAAACAAAAGGGGTTATATCAAACTGAAACGTTTTTGCACAGCAAAAGGAGCCAAACAAAGGAAACAGCACATGCAAAGGCCCTGAAGCAGGAAAGCCATTGGCAAATTTGGGGAAGGAAAGAACAATGGTGAGCAAGAGATGGACTGGAAGGTGAAGAGGGAGAGTGGTAGCCAGCGGCCAGCTCACGGGGGCCTGTAAGCCATTGCAAGGAGCTGATTGATCAGACCAGCAGGAGAGTGATGAGATTTTATTTACATTTTTCAAAAGTCGCTTTTGCTGTTGTATGGAGACTAAGTCTGTAGAAGAACAAGAATGGAAACTGAGAAACCAGCTAGTAAAAGAATACTCAGGTCAAATTCTATGGTTTTTAATCCTGTCTCCTCCGCAAAATGTACTTAACTTCCAAGTTACTTAACTATTAAGTATATGTTTTACAACCTATGAAATGAATATAACAACAATTAAGATATATCTGCAAAAGGTATTGCTAGAACCAAATGAAATCTTACAATTGGGAAGACTTTGACCAGCACAAAGCATTTAACGCATCTAAGGATTAAATCACCCGTTTCTGGTCTCCCTAAACTCCCTGAAACACTACATCTGACACGGCTTCTTTCTCGCTCTCCCGCTAATCCCCTACCCATCAATTCTTTTGGAGCTGCTGTAATACATTGTAATAGAAAACATAGTTCACAGATACCAAAAGTGATTCAAGACCCTCAGTCTGTGCTTCCCCAAGTCCAAGACAACTAATTAAATTCCTCCAGAGAAGAGGAGAAAAAGTCAGTCATTCTCTTTTACTTTCTTCACGCCTAGATTACAGACATAGATATTTTTAAATTTATTTTTAAATTATCCTTGACATACAATCTTATATTAGTTTCAGGTGTGCAACATAGTGGTTAGACACTTGTGTACCTTAAGAAGTGATCACCACGATAAGTCTAGTCGCCATCCGACAACATACATTGTTATTATGATACTATTGGCTATATTCCCTATGCTGTACTTTACAGCCCTGGGACGGTTTTTGTAAGGGGCAATTTGTACTTTGCTAGGTTTTCACTCAAATGTCACCTTCTCAAAAGACCTTTTTTGACGATCCTATCTTACAGAGCACCCCCACCCTACCCACCTGCTGTAAAAGAGCTTCCCAGCCAGTGCAGGTTAGTAAATCAGTGTATTGCTAATGCGTGAAATGGTTGTTCAGCCCTAAGAAAGCCTGGAACAGCTAGAGTCCAGCCCAGGTTGCCGTCAGCTATGCACAGCCTCACGTCTACACTCCAGTGTTCACTCAGCAGCTGCCATCAAGTTTTATGCATCTCATCATGGGGACACATTTGGGAATCACTGCTGATATCAGCCTGCATTATTTTTTTCAAAGCATTTATGAGGCTCTGAAATCAACGGATTTGTTTACTGGTTAATTTCACCTTCCTTTGCGAGAATGGGCAGACTTTATAATCTGTTTTGTTCATCCTTGTATATCCTGCAATGTCTAAAGTAGCACCTGTCACATAGTAGAGGCTTAATATTTATTTGTTAAAAGAATGGGCCCTCTTTATTGTCCAGAGAGCAGTGTGGCAAAGACTGGTTAGGAATTGGGGTGACATTCAAGCATCGAGCAAGTGAAATAATCCAACAGCTGTTGGAAGGATAGGTCAAACCTTAATCATTCTAAGGATTTAAGCTGCTACTACAAGCCCAGAAGTAAAGTAAATGTAGTTGTATAACGTTGTTTCCAAAAGAACAAAGTCATAGCAAGATCAGCAGATTTGAATATAAGCTACGTATGAGGCTGTGGAAGGTTCTGCCAAAATCAGTACTTGTAAATTCATAATATTTATTTAACATTTAATACTAAAACCAAACTGCAGAGATTTACTGAGGTAATAACTTCCATTGTTTGGGGACTACAGGAAAATCAAGCCATAAAAATAAGCTTCCTTTTTTTATTGTGAGTTTCTGCTTCTCATAAATTTCAGCTCTAAGTCAGTAGATAAATGAATGAAGGTCAAGCCTTATAGCATGAATGAGCAAACGGGTAGCTATAATTTTGACAGCTAACTACTGATTGTCTCTTCTCCAACAAAAAACACAGAAGTACAAAAGGAGTTACTATTCTTTGTAAAATGTAAAGCTGTGCCAATAACAACATAAACAGGGCTACATGGAAGAGTTTTACTTCTGTCTACTAGAAGTTTTATCATCAAAGTGCACACAAAAAAGTCTGTTCGTTAGGGAGCTAGGGAGTCTGTTTGTTCCCCTAGCTACAAAATTTCTTATGACCTACCTCTTTCTTAACTCATCTGACACACACTTGAGCAGACAGCATAGCTCTTTTTCATTTAAGGCACATACATGATCTCTATTGCCAAATTGGGAAGAAGTATTCCTACAGCGGTTTCTGCCACATGACTTCAGAAAGAACCATTATCTGGGGAAGTCGGGCGGCCAAACGTCTTGTTTAAGGCACTGATCAAGTTTAAAGTCCATCTTGCTGTCATCAGGAGCTGTGCAAGGGGAATGCATCCTGCTCTATCATGGTTCTTTTCATTTTTCAATACTGATTTCTTGTAAACAGGTTTCCGGATTCTGGAGGCCTTACTAGCTGAGAAGGGATATTAGCAAGAACAATCTTATGCTGTGTCTGCATGAGGTCTCTGTGTACAATTGGTTTCAAAGGAAAACGTTCAGTCAGCCAGCCTTTATCTTTAGACGTGGGAACCAAACAACCCACTTTACTGACTTGGCTCCACTGAAGAAGTGAAATTTCTCCTGAATCAACTCGTCAGTGTTAAGACAGGGCAGCTTTGGCCAACATTACAAATCAAAGGGAGGGGAAAAGAAATCGAGGAATTAGACTGTGTAGCAAGTGTACCTGGAAGAATCTTCACTTGAGTATTTTTTTGATTGAAAGTAACACACTTTTCAGCCTCTGATGCTGCTAACCCGAGAGGCTAGTTTGGGTGACAGCATGGTTTGATATTTTCTTTGTGACCCACAGTGAGGCTAAGCCTTCACCTTGAACTTCCCATGAGGCAGACAGTCTCTTTACTATCCTGCTAAGAAGCGATACTCACTTCTGCCACTAAGCATTTGCCTGCCCTGACACGGCCTCCTTTTGTGCTGCACAAATCATGGGGCCGTGAGAATATTACACTGAACTATCAGTCCTTTGGTCAGATGAGAGTCAGCTTTTGGTTAAAATGGGCATCATTTAAAGACCTGCTCACTGTAAATATTTTAATTAGAGGACCAGGTGTTTCATACTCACCTGAAGACAAAACTAGCACTACACCTATTGAATGTGATTCTGGGAGACACAGTGGGTGTGTGTGGAAGTGAGTTAAGGGCTGAGGGTGGGGATGGGGTGGTGAGGATTCAGCATCCCACTTTAAAGAGATATCCCAGAGGAGTCAGGCAAGTTTGTCAGACAGCTGGAATGGGAGCTGGATGGTGGGGAGGGCAAGCAGTGTAGCATGCTTTGATGTCTATCTGGTAAAACTACTCAGGGCTGTACCTGGGCGTGGTTCCCTCGAGCTCTCTTTGCTGGGCCAACTACACAGGTTCTCAGGACGTGGGGGAGTCCTGAGTCCAGAAGCACAAAATTTCTATACTTGAGGGTACCTTGGAGCTTATGCTCCACTCTCAGTTTACAGACGAGGAAACTAAAGCATCAATCGGCACTTACCCATGTAAAGTGTCAGAGGAAGAGCTCAGACCACCAGCTCAGGACTGGTTTCATGGCCCTGTGTTGTCACACAGGTCCTGTGCTCTTCAGGGCTCTACATGTGGGGTTTAAGGCTCTTCTGTCGCCATTTTGAAATTCTTAGTAATGTTATCTTTGAACTTGGGTTTGTAAGAACTGTCTGGTGGGGCAGTGCCCATGAGCAGGAGAGAAATGCACAGTGTGCATGTCCATTGCTCTGTGCCGTACCCGTTGCGTGGTGTTGGGGTAACACAGGCAACCACTGAACCCCAGTGGACCATGGGACTTCATGAGACTCAAAATGAGTTCCCAGTAAGTGTGAAGTCCATGGCTGAGTAAACCAGAGCACTGAGAGCCCCCAAAGGCCATGCCTTCCATTTCAACCATCATTTGCTCCCAACATAGAAAGAAAATGGCATTTACGAAACCCATATGACAAAGGAACCCCATCATATTCTTTCTTTCTCATGTCACTTCCCTGTGTTAACCAACCATTAACACTGAAAATGATGACCTAGAAGAAAAGGCAAAGATAGGACAACCCACGGTTCCCTCACTTTCAGTCCTTTTCCCCTTATCAGTAAGTTGATGGTAAGGTGTGTTGGTAGAAGGAGCCCGTATAAAGAGATATAAAAAAGACAGCTGAGTTAGTTTTGTGTAGTATTTCTGCTGTTCTGGTGAGACCAAATACATATGCACACATAAGCTATGAAATAAGAATTGCGTAATTTTTGTGATTCTGCATTAATTAAATGCTCTTCTGTTTGCATTTCAAATGTGCATTCTAAAGATGGGCAATAAAAAGGTGAACACTAAAATTCACCTATTAATTTAAAATTTTAATTTTGCTTTACTTAGAACATTAAATTGCAAATAAAGACACCATGACAAGTTGAATGAGACTGGAAGGATAAAGCTTTCTATTTTAGCACTTTTACACTTTTTTCTTGCTTTTTGAACAAGGAGCCTGTGTCATGCAAATTACATAGCTGGCCCTGACCTGATTCCCACTGCAGTGGTGTCTGAGTGGAGAGATTCCAACACAACACCAGTTCCCTGGGAGAGGTGCAATGAAGGGCAAGTGGACTAAGAAGGAGATGGGAAGACGGAAGCAGGAGTCCCTCCCCAGGTGTAATCATGTCACTCGGGTTTCTACATGAAAAATCTGCAGCAGCTTTACAACGGTCACCATGGAAACTGGTAATGCATTAAAAGCGAAGAGTTAGAATACCTTCCCACTGGCTCTCCCTCCAGGAAGGAATCTCCTTTAACTAAAATATGTTAATAGATGCAGCCTGTTTTCCTTTCATTCTTTCAGTCCAGTGAATAGGATAAGAGAAAAACAGAACCAATCCATTGTATTCCATGATGTAGGCTTAGGTTTTCTCTTAAGACATAAAATCAAGCTTCTCTGTCTCCTAGATTTCTGTTAGGTTGTAGTTCTCGATTTTCTTAGAACTGAAAGAGGACATCTTTTGGAAGGATTTGTTAGTAGTTTTGTCTGAGTTAAACTTGGAAGATTGAACTCTCCCCCAGCATCGAGTTTACTGTGGAGAGAAGGTAGTAAATTTCAACATTCCCACCCACCTTAAGCTTTAGAGGGGTCTTTTATGAGCAAGGAAAGAGGAGTCTTCTAGGATTCAGGGTGACAGAGTGGCCGATTCTGCTTGGCCACTGGGAGCTAGCTCTGGGAACGCTGTGTTTACATGTCTGGTTGTCACCAGGAAACTTTGCAGGCAGTTCTCCCAAGAGAACATGAGGGAGGACACTGAATTAGGACCCTCTGTCATCCAAAGAAATCCTCAAACAGCCCTTCCTCATGAATTCAATCCAGTTGGCCTCTCATTTTTCAAGAATGATAATTACTTTATAGTGAAAGTGGAGGACTCTCAAAATCATTCATGAGTTTTCAAACCATAGAACCCCTGCCTCTGAGATTCAGACACACACGTCATTCTCCTCCCACCCGATACTCCCTTTCGGGTGGAAATATGGATCAGGTGGGGCTTCAGATGAACTCTGCTCTATGCCCAGAGCATAAGCAGTAACATATGACAAAGCAAAACAGGACAAGACGAAACACCCCTGTCCTTCCAATCCTCCACTACAAGATACACTGATGCTTTACCACACACCTGCAGAGCTCCCGTCCTCAAACTCCTCTGTGTTACTTACTCGATGGGAAAAGAAACAAACCCACTAATGGTGCACTTCTGTGGAGAAGAGATAAGTGCCTAATTAGGAAGGATTCGAAAAGGAGTGATTAAAACATAGTAACATCTCAAAGGAGTATTTGATGTGATTTGGGTATCACTATGGTCTAAAGCCTGAACACATTAAACAGCAGTGAATTAGAGTCACAGGGCAGGCGAGGCAGAAAGAAGGAAATGGAAAAGGTCTGTTGGGGAAGAAAACCTTCAAAGAGTTTTCTATTGAAATAACTGACAAGTGGCTTGTTAGAAGTAGGTCAGGGGAAAATATGTATTTATATATTGACTCTCCGTCCATCCTATGTGTCTGGCTTGTTGTCCAGGAAACTTTGACTCTGTGGTCTATTACCATTAGAGTATAAGGACTTTCAACATGGCAGAATGTCTGGAAGTGTCATGTGCTGGGATTCAGGCTGATTTCTTTGCAGGGATCCTTATATTGCCCTTCAATTCCTTGCTGAAAAACAAACTCCTCGGACTTCTAGGCTCTCCCACCTTCCTGCATGCATACCTCTCATACCGCCCATATCCTAACAGGTTAAAAAACCCTTTTAAGATTATTATTGCCTTTTGCCCTTGCTTCCGTTATTGCAGTGATGTAGTGCAGTGGGAAAGGCAGGGGGATATAGAGTCAAGCTGACCTGTATGGAAAGACCAGCTCTCTGGCATATGAGCCTTGTGATTTTGGAAAAGCTATAATGCAGTTTCTTCAGCTGTAAAGCAGGGTTGATGGTAATACCTATTTGGAACCGCTGTTATAAGATTTAAGTGAAATAATATATGTGAAATGCAGAATGTACATTATTCAAGAATAAATGACCAAGGTAAATTACTCGGGCATCAGTCATCTGCACCATTATAATAGTTTACAATCCCTAGAACTTGTGAATTTGTTACTTGACATGGCAAAAGGCAGCTTGCAGATGTGATTAAACTGAGCACCTTGATGTGAGATTATCCTGGTTTCTATGGGTGGGTACAATGTAATCACATGGGTCCTTAAAAGTGGAAGAGAGGGAGGCAGAACAAGCATCCGAACGATGAGATGTGAAGACTCCACCCACCACTGCTGTCTCTGAAGATGGCGGAAGGGCGCCCGTAGCTCAGCAATTGGGGAGGCCTCCAGAAGCCAGAAAAGGCGAGAAAATGGATTGTCACTGAGAACTTTTCCTAAACACATGTTACACTGCCCACACCCTGATTTTAGCTCAGGGGGTCCTGCGTAGAACTTTTCACTGACAGAACTGTAAGAGAACGAATTCACATCTTAAGCAGCTCAGTTTTCAGTAATTAGTTATAGCAACCATAGGAAACTAATACACTCACCTTGAGTAGTATTCTCCACCCAACAGCCACAGGGAAGTTTTGAAAACCTTATACAAATCATGTTCCTTTTGTGCTCAAAACGTTCCAGGGGTGTCAGTCTCACTCAGAATATTCCAAAGTCTATCAATGGTCCTTAGGACCCTACAGGATCTGGCCCTTCCACCTCACTGACTTCAGCTCTATAAATCTTCCCTCTTCCACTGCGTGGCTATTCCGGACACTTGGCAAGACACCACCCCCACACACACACACACACACATCCTAGACTCAGGTTCCCTCTACCTGAAATCCTCCATCCCCAGAGTCGGTGTGGCATGGTGGGTAAGCGCATGGGCTTGGGCCAGCTCACCTGGGTTCCAACCCCACCTCTGCCACTTACTAGATAGGTAGCATTGGCTTACGGGCTTCAGTTTTATCTGCAACATGAGATAATCACAGCACCTACAGCATATGATTTTTATGAGGATTAAAGGGGTTAATTTGTGTAAAGAATTTAGGACTGTACCTGCTTCAGCCAGACCCCTCAATAACTGTTTCAGTACGGCTGTGTGGCTCAGTGACTTTTCCTGCCTTTGCTCAGCTTACACTCCTGTCATTCTGTCACTGCTTTCCTTTTATCCTCCCTGCACTCATCTCCACCTGCCATGTTATGCATTTACTTGCTAGTTTCCATTGTCTCCCCTACGTGAGTGCAAGTATCGTGAGAGCAGGACTCTCTTTTGTTCACTATGAAATCCTCGGCCCCTGGAAGAGTGTGTGGCTCCAACAGGCTCCCAGGATTTGTCTGAGAATGGATTCATTCCTGCCGGGAATGCCAGCGAGGAAACATCTATAGTAAACCTGTGGTTGAACCATGTGACACCTCGAAGGTGATTTTGTCCCCAGCGTTGATGATGTTGCACCTGTTCACAGCAGGAAGTGGTAGAACCTGCATTAGAGTCCTGGTTATGTGGCATCTCTGGCAAAGTTTGGTATAGGTACTTTCTCATGTCCCTTCCAGCTGTTGCCTTTTCCATCACGGCCCTTCAGTGGGGCTTCTTGGTTCTTCAACATTCCTACCTCTAGGAAGCACATTTTACTTTCCTGAGTTTTTAGGTACATACTCGGCACCATGTGATGGTTGATATTATGTCTTAATAAAACAATTTATATACACTGAGTGAGCATGAGGCCCTAATGGAACTAAAAATGCCATGACCTCAGATTACCTCTAAAGGTGCAAAGTGTTGACGATAAGGCAAATAGGAGGGACTAGCTCTACAAGACACTCCTAAAATCATGTCACAAATAATTGGCATTTGTAGTTCTTACGGTTGGGCTGTCATTTGTTAATGGTGATATAAAACTGCTGGGAAAAAAAATAGAATGTGGACTATTTGGACATTTAGGTCCTGTGCTGGTACAGAGCGTTGAGACTAACATTATCTGAAGACTTTTGTTCCTCAATATTGATGGCATCTTACTGCCACATACAGATTTTGTACACCTGTAAATATTGGATCAAGTATTGTGAATAAGCTGATTATTCAGGCCATGAATAGATTTTTTTTTAATGAAATGAATGATGGTTTATTTGATTGAATTAATAAAATCAACTGGTTGACTTGTGTACCAATGAGGGTTTGGTTACAGGTAATAAACACGACTCTGGGTTTTTTCTTTTTCTTTTTCTATTGTGGTAAAATACATATAACATAAAATTTGCCACTTTAACCATCTTTAAGTGTACAATTCAGTGGCATTAAGTACATTCACAATTAGTTGTACAACCATCCCCGCAATCTATTTCCAGAAGTTGTTCATCGTCTGAAACAGAAACTCTGGCCCATTAAATAGTAACTCTTCATTCATCCAGCCAGGACTCTCTTAGCCTTTCTTGTAGAGAAGGTCTACTGGTAATGAACTCCCTCAGCTTTTGTTTGACTGGAAATGTCTTCATTTCTCCCTCATATTTGAAGGATGGTTTTGTAGATATGGAATTCTTGTTTGACAGTTTTCTTCTTTCAACACTTTAACTATTCTATCCCCACTGCTCTCTGGTCTGAAAGACTTCCACTGAAAAATCCAGTGATAATCTTATCGAGAATCTCTTTTATGCGGTGAGTTGCACCACCGTCAACTATTTCCCTAAACCCAAAACCCTTCTCTCTACTCTCCATACTCAAACTAGTTCCTCTAGACTTGCCTCCTCCATATTTCTTGCATGTATCCCTTTCTTTCTATCCTCACTGCCATGAACTTCGTTCATCATCTCTTGTTAGGCTTACAACTTGCTTCCTACTCTGATGCTCCAAATGTACTTTTGACTTTCTCTAACATTCTCCATGTTGCATAAATTTGGCTAATACGAAGCTATTACGAATGGGACGTTCACCTTTTTATAATTGTTTATTGGTTCCTCATGGCCTTTAGCAAAGTCCAAACTTCCAGCCAGGACATGTAAGGCCTGTTAGCACAGGGTCCTCCAGCCTCACCAGTCTCCCCTACTTTGCCCAGTTTTCTCAGTCTTAATCAACTACTGGCGTTGTCATGAAAGTGTTGTGGGTATCTTTTGTGACCATTTGCCTGAAAAGTGCTTTCTTTTCATCTTCGCTTGGATCATTTCTACACATCACTTAACACTTATCCTAGGACACCGCATCTGGAAGCCTCGCCACGCCATTTTCTCTCCACCACAGATTAAATATTTTTCATGCTACCAAAGCATCTTGTACATACTTTTATCACATCACTTAGTACGCTGTATTGTACAATATTTTGTTTATGTAAGTGTTTTCACACTATACAGTAGGGAAGGTACAGTTTTTATTTAGTTTTGTTTTTAATGCCTAACAAAATGTAGGCTCTGTAAATCCTTGTGAAATGACTAAACATATGAGTCACCACCATTCTTATTATAGGAAAGCATTTTTTAAAAAACTGTCAGCATTCCTCTCATCTTTTTCTAGAGAAAACAAAGAAAAAAATAAGTTACACTATTATTAATACTTTATAAATACCCAATAGATGAAAACATGGAAAGAATTGGCTAGTTTCTATAATGTCTTTCCAAAGAAATGAAATGAATGCACTACAAGTAGATTCTTTTAAGACATTTTTTATAATGTAAAAAATTCCATTCTTTGATGTCTATAGGGTAATAAACACAAACCATACTTTTCTCTGTCAATTAGATGCTTGTGGATTTGTGATCCATTCACATATCTCACTCTTAGTTCCTATCATTTCTCAAGCAGCCAATTTTATTGTTTTCCATTTTCATATCACCTTCCCAGCCCCTCTTACCAAGTGCAGACCCTGAAGCAGTAGTTTTCCCTTTGTTGGGGAAGCCTCACTGTTGCTGCAGGACCAGTGTTTCTTCCAGCACACAATGTACTCTCACACTGAATGGCATTCTATTCTTGTGTTTGTCGAATGTTTCCACTGGTCAACTTGCACCATTACTCTTCCTTATGACTGGGCTTTCTTGATTTTGGTTGTGATGACAGTTAATGATATAATCATTCTGGAGTACAGCCCTGCACATTGCATTACCTCCTATAAAGGAGTCAATTTATTCCATCAGAGCTGGACAATGTCCAGAGAAAAGAGTGTTAAAATCAAATTAGGCCAAGTCCGTTGAGCGAGAGAAAGTCATACAGTGTCCCTACAAGCTGACCAGTCATTTCTTTTGGAGAGGACATTAAAATTAGACTCTAGAAGAGGCAGTTTAGATAAAGGGGAAAGTAGCTTCGAATTTCCATGGGACCAAGTGCCTAATGTACTCCTTGGAAGATGTAGGAAACATAGGCCACTGCAAAACTCACGCTACACCCCTCCTCAATTTTCCCCATTGAGCACCCTACACTGTAGCTGAGTGCGGCTACTCAATCTTTCCCAGTCGTCTCCTGAGCATTCTCGTTTCTATGCTTTTCAGCCCATACAGTTTCCTCTTCTTGGAAAACATCCGGGAATATTCTATTTCTCTGAGTCCTTCTCATTCTAAAAGATAGCTTCCTACATGGGACTTCACTGGTTTCCCGTAAGGCGATCTCTACTTGCTTCTACAAGCCCTGAACACTTGCTTTAATCCTCTCTGCATTAAGATTACGTTAAGATTATTTATTTTTTTCTCTATTATGCACCTTAAAATCCTCTGTCCGTGCCTAGCAAACTGCCTTGTGCCTAGAAGGGGCTCAACACGTGATTGTTGAGTGAACGCTGCAAACGTGCAAGGTTCTTGGTGCTGTGCAGAGCACCGTGGGACTCTCAGGGAAGAACAGACAGAGCTGGGACTCAGGGAGGTCACTGCGGCCTGACGGCTGTCAGCACTGAGACGGTGTTTCCATAACTAAGGCATAAAACAAAAGGTGCTGAGTCAAGAGTCACATTAGAAACATCAACGCTTTGACATATTCCTGTCCTTTGAGAGGGAGAGAAAGATGGAGAGAGAGCCAAAGAGAAATCTGGAAGTCCTGCTCTGTTCTGCCCTGTTCTGGAGCGGGGGAGTTATTCTGGGAAGAAGAGGATGTGACTTCCAGGTCAGCGGGATGAGCGCAGCGGGCTGAGGAATTTTACGTTTCTTACATTGAATATATTGACAGCAATGACCTAAGCTTTTTATCTAAGGAGCATGTAAGTGATTTTGGCAGCCCTAAGGGAGCCACCAGTATTTGGAGAGGGGGTTCAGGTAAAAATAATATCAGCCGTGTACACTCAGCTATCCCAATGGTCTCAAGCTCTGTATAACACTTGTAGCTGACGGAAGTTTGGTCTGTAAAGTCGACCTTCAGCTATGGTTCCTACCTTGAACCCTGGGGTCCAGGGCTGTTTTTCATCTCAAAAATCCGAAAAGAACTCACATGTTTACCCATGACAGGCTGCTCTGGCTAACTAAAATGTCATGTGTTTGTACTTTGGGCTGGAATTAGATCCACTCCGGGTTGAAACACTTTTATGCTAATTTGAAGTTCATTGGTAAAATGTGAACTAATTTTTAAAATGCAATTTCTTTGCTAGGTAAGCTCTTTAAAACTTGGGTTTTCGGAAGTTTTCTCTCTTTTGATCTGTGAGGAGATGCAGGAATATTTTAATTCCCCGGCTCTGAGGTATTCTGCCTTCCTGTGTGTTGTTACTATTGAGACAGGTCTGACTTTCACTTCACTAATCTTTTGTACGTTTAACTAGCTAATTAGCATCAAAGTACTTTTTTTGGTGTAAGTTTTCCAAAATTTTTAGGCTTTTATAATCTGCTAATGACATTCATCTAAATATACTGTTTCCTATTCTGAAAATTTAAAACATTTTTGAATAACACAATGCACAAAATATTTTTAAAAAATTGTAGTATGATTGTTTTATCACTGTATATGTAAGGAGATTATACTGATGCAGTTACTGTTTCCTTTTGACATTTTAATTCAAACGATGAGGTAGCACCATGGAAAAAATTGTCATATATAATCGCACAACACTAATAAAATATATTTGAATTTCTTGTGCTCTATCCTTTAGTATTTATTTACATGACTTATAAATGTTTTTTTAGTAGTGTTGAAATCATTGTAGGTATGCCATTTTGTTTTTGGTATTCTTTAACTAAAAGCCATATAGTCTCAAAATAGTTTACCTAAAACAAACAGGATAAGAAGTCAAGAAGATAACAATAAAAATTGCTATGCTTAGAATTCGGGAAGGGTGTTGATAGGGGATAAAACAGGGAAGGGAGTGGAAGAAGTCAACACTTATGAATTTTTTGATAGCAAGATTTTAAATAAAATTAGGTGTATACATGACAATATAAATGAAATATACTTAAGCTACAAGACATAATAGTACAATGAATGCCGAAAGCCTGCCACCCAACTTAGGATCTTGAACAAATATTCATAAATTGCACCTACCTATGAGCTGTTCCACTCTTATCCTGTCCTACTGCCTAGTCCCCAAGGAAAATTACTCTCCTGAGTTTGATTTGAATTATTCCCTTGCTTTTGTTATGTCAGAATTTGAGGTACTCAATAATGTAGCTTCAGGCCTGTAACTTAGTTGTAAAGCTAAACCCATGTAAAAACCAAACACAGACTATAGACCTATCAAAATCTCAACAAAGAAAAATCAGAACTAGGGGATATCCAAGATGACAGAGTAGATAAACGCTGTGCTTGCCTCATCCCATGAACACATCAAAATCATGGAACAATCAACCTGGAAAACCATCTGAAGTCTAGCTGAACAGAAGTGTTATGACTAAGGATATAAAGAAGATGCCACATTGAGACTGGTAGGAGAGGCAGAGACTCAAAACAGGCTGACCCCAAACTGCCTTGTGGTAGTGGAAAACCAGGAGGGATATCTCGGCCACAGAGGTTCCCCATGAATGAGTGAGGGACCCCAGCCCCCCACACCAGGCTGCCCAGCCTGGAGTCCTGGTGCCGGAAGAGGAGTCCTCACAGCTGCTGGCTGTGAAAAACAGTGGGGATTCCAACCATTGGAGTATGACAGAAGGCTGTGGGAATCCCAGACACCCTCTTAAAAGATCTACACAGGCACTTACCCTGGGCTCTGGTGGCAGGATGGTGACTCTGCAAGTGTCAGGGACATATAGGGAGAGACTCGGTTGTGTAACTTTGGGGTGAGGACTAGAGGGACAGTCCCCATTTTCCCTTTGTGGGCCCTTCTCTAATGCAGCCGGCAGGTGGCACCATCTTTCCTGTGTTGAGCCCGCCCCCACAGGCCAAACCTGAACCTGATTGGCCTGGTGAGCTCTGCTGCTCCACCCTGCTGACTCGCTGAGACCCTGCCTCACCTAACTTGCCTACAGCTGGAAGCTTTACCAGCAGCTGAACTTATGGGAACTGGCAGGTGGCAGCAGGCCTCAGAGTTTCCTGGCTTTTGGCAGAGCTACCCCAGACCTGGTACTGATGGCAGCTGTCCTTGGTTTGCAGCATGGCCTCTCACAGTTGCCTCCAGGTACAGCTCTGGCAGCAAACAACCATGGATGGCTTTGTCGCTTCTACCAGGTAGCCCCCAGCTTGTTAGAGGCAGTGGGTGATGTGGGCCTGTACTGGAGCCCCACCTCAGAGACCCCAGAACCAACATACTTGGAGATTGGCTTCAAACCACAGCAGAGCACCATCCAATTATCCCCACAAGTGACACACTCAAAGGTCGGTCTCAACAGGCACCAGAATCCACCAGGGCGAATCCTGTTCCATGAGGTAAGCCCCTCCCTCACAGCAGCCCATAAGCTGTGGATGTGTCCAAACCCTACAGCCAGTCAGCCTGAGGGTCCATACCACCTCCTGATGTGCCAACAGCACTCAAGGCTCAACTATAACAGGAGGGCACACAACCAACACAAAGGACACTCCTGGAGCACTCGGCTCAGGTCACCAGAGAGACTGTGACACTGGGCCCTACGGGACCCCTACTACATAAGGCCACTGGGCAAGACTAGGAGACATAACAGCCCTACATAATACATAGAAACAAACACAGAGAGGCAGCCAAAATGAAGAAATAAAGGGATACATCCCAAATGAAAGAACAGGAGAAAAATATAGGAAAAGAACTAAATAAAAAGGAGGCAAGCCACATACCAGATACAGAGTTCAAACAGTGCTTATAAGGATGCTCACGTAACTTTGTGAGAACTTCAACAAAGAGATAGCAGCATAAAAAAGGACATAGAAAATGGAAACAAATAAACAAACAAACAAACAAAGCTGGGTTAGCAATACTTATACTAGACAAAATAGACTTTAAAACAAAGGATATAAGAAGAGCCAATGTAAGGACCCAGTAATCCCACTTCCTGGTATTTATCTGAAGAAACCCAAAATGCTACATTGATGGGACTTGTGCATCCATATGTTCACTGCACCATTGTTTACAATGGCCAAGATGTGGAGGCGGCCTGGGTGTCCATCAATGGATGAGTGGATAAAGAGGAGGTGGTACATATACACAATGGGATATTACTCGGCCATGGAAGTGAATGGGTTGTTGCCATCTGCAGTGGCATGGATGGACCTGGAGGGTACTGAGTGCAGTATGTCAGACAGTGAAAGACAGGTGCAATGTCATTTTGCTTATGTGTGGAATCCAAAGAACAAAATTAACCAACAAAACAGAAACAGACTCATAAAAACAGAGAACATTTTGATGGTTGCCAGATGGGAGGTGCTTGGGGTGGTTGGTGAGAAAGGGGAAGGGATTAAGAAGTACAGATTGGTTGTTACAAAGCAGTCACAGGGATGTAGGGTATAGCATAAGGACTATAGTCAATAATATTGTAATAACTATGTATGGTGTCAAATAGGTACTAGATTTAATGGGGTAATAGATGATAGAGGGGTTGGAAGGCATGGTGAAAAAGGTGAAGGGATTAAGAAGTACAAATGGGTAGTTACAAAATAGTCGTGGATGTAAAGCATAGAGAATATAGTCAATAATATGGTAATAACTATGTATAGTGCTGGGTGGGTACTAGACTAGTCAGGGTGATCTCTTCTTAAATTATACAAATGTCTAACCATTATGCTGTACACCTTAAATTAATATAAAATAATATTAAATGTCAACTGTAAATAAAAAATTAAAAAGGGTGGTAAGGTGAAGGGAAATAAGTGGTCCAATAAAAAAATAAGTCATGGGAGTATAATACAGCATAGGGAATATAGTCAATAATATTGTGATAGCATAGTATGGTGTCAGACAGTTGCTGGATTTATCATGGTGATCACTTCTTTAGATATATAAATGATGAACAATTATTGTGTACACCTGAAACTAATGTAATATTGTATGCTAACTATATTTTTAATAAAACTCTTTAAAAAAAGAAACATCAAAGAAAAGAAAATGATATAAACAAAAACTAAATACAAAAAAATAACAAAGAGGAGTTAGAAATATAAAAGAAGTATAAAAGAAAATGAGTGACAAAACTAAACTCTTTTAAATGCTGGGGATTATGAATAAACCACACCCTAGAGCAGTTTGCATTCTAGTTGGTCAAGGTTTGTGTATATGACCACAAACAATTGTAGGCAAATCAGACCTCAAAACCATAAGAGGAATATAAGCAACATATTATAGGGGTTCAGAGGAGGAAAATTTTAAAGTTGAGAATTTACAGTATTCTTAAACCCCTCACCGTCCCTCACCACCTTGTGGATCTGAACAAATTGAGAGTCGTTGGAGAAAAGGAGAGAATTTTTGGAGACAGCTGTTGGATTAAGTCACCATTCCTTACCTATGAGGAAGTATGGAGGTGGGAGAGTGACCTTGTGTCCAACTCACATGAGAAGTGTAAAGGGGAAGAAACTGAGGCAGGCTGGCTTCTCTGTGGCTGCAGAGAAGAAGTAATTGCATAAGTGTGACCTACACTACCAATTAGTTGAGGCAGTGATATTAATGTGTCCAACATTGTCATGCAAGAGGTCATCATGATGTTATCTTATATCCTGTTAAAGAGGGCTACTTAGAGGGGATACCTAATCTCAGCAGAAAAAAACATTGGCGGTGCTGGATATTTAGGACTTGAGAAGTGGACTCAACTGTTTTGGTCTCAGAATCTCTTTACACCTTTAAAAAAGATGTAAAGAAGAGATTTTATGTTTGTATGGATTATAGCTATCAATTCCAACTGTATTTGACATCAAACAAAAAAAAAAGATTAAAATGTTAATTTATTAATTCATTTAAAAATAGCAGCAGCAATAACATTTTTAAATGAAAATAACTAATTTTCCCAAAAAATAATTCAGAGAGAAAGTGGTGTTCTTTCACAATTTTGCAAATCTCTTCAATGTCTGGCTTAATAGAAGACTGCTGGATTCTGCTTCTGCATTTAATCTGTTGGGATGTGTTCACTCTCGCACAAATATATAGTCAGAAAAGGAGTACGTGAATAGACTGTTCAGATAATTATGAATACCTCATACAGCCTCTTTAAAACTCCACTGTACAGTTGTGAGAGAAAGAAAATGAGAAGGTAAATCTCAGTATCATGATGAAAATGGTTTTGACCTTGCAGATTCCCTGAGAGGGTCTCAAGAATGCCCAGGGATCCCTGAAACCTACTTGAGAAGAGCTGAGCTCAAGGAGGGAGAATGAATCAGCCAAGAGGAGATGCATTTGGTCTCAGCTGAGAAGCGCTCAGTGAAGATGGAAGTCTCTGAAGACACACTGATGAAATCCAAAAAATACCATTCAAGTAACAATTTTTTTCTTCCCCTTATCTCTTCTCTCTCTTCCAGCACCAGCCCCGGGAGGGTTAAAGACAGATAATCAGTGTGGAGAAGGAAGGATAGAAGAAAGGGAAAGAGAAACATCCAACCACACATCGCTTGTTGCCAGGTGGGAAGCGGGTTGGGAGGACTTGGTGAAAAAGGGGA
The DNA here is from genome assembly GCF_036562045.2 of Rhinolophus sinicus. NCBI lineage: Eukaryota > Metazoa > Chordata > Mammalia > Chiroptera > Rhinolophidae > Rhinolophus > Rhinolophus sinicus. Next base: position 50,964,749 of record NC_133761.1, on the reverse strand, counting down.
AATGATTAAGAAAGTAAAGGTAACTGTCTGAATTTTTATTCAGGGGTGGAGAAGAAAAAGACACCCGTAGAATAAATATAAATGCATAGTGAGTGGGAAATAAAAATAAATTTGCACGATTAGAATTTTGATTAAATAAACTTTAAACAAATACACAAAGAATTGTATAATTTCTATGACAGGAAATGACAGGGTGTTTTAGATGTAAATAATACTGGCCCCTAATCTAGTCTTGGGAAGAGGATCTTGATTGGAGATAAAGACGGAACAATAGTATTGGAGTATCCAACAAGGATTTGGCTGCCAGTTTGAGCCACTTGTGCTCAACTTGCTAGGTAGTGAAGGGCCACTAGAACCATTTGAGGGGGATCTGCTTTAGATCAAGTTGCTTTTCTCCTTTCCATGGAGAACACAGGCCATTCATAACCGAGAGGGCCTAACAAGGCAGCATGTTTAACAGAGATTTTATCTTTTTCTCCAGGAGTGTTTTTGAGCCTCTCAGCCATACATAAAATTTGTCATTTGACCCTCCCTTTGAACATTCGGGCTTACTCTCTTTCTAATTCTATTCATGGCAAACCTGGCTCCTGCAGGATATGAAAAGGGCTGTCAGGAGGAAAATCCACTCTCTATTGAGTCAAATCCTGGGAAGGCGGCCTCTAAGCATATTGGTGGACTGCTCCCTTTTCCTTTCATTCTGTCCGAAGACCCTCAGCCTCCACAATCCCTGGGCCTGCTTGCCTCTCCCTACCCCACCCGTTTTTTGTGTGTATTTGTTTGCTTTTTACCTGCAATAGCTCAGGAATCTGGAGGGCTTGGAAGCCTCATTAGAGCTGCTTCAGGTACTATCACATCAGAGAAAATAGACAGGTCCAGAGCCAAGCAAATTAGAGGCTTATTAGGAGTCAGGTCATGGTGTGTATTGTTTCTCCCAATTCTACCCTTGAAGGGGAGAGACACTCTGGTTGTGACCTGTTAAAAAAAAAGAAAGAAAGAAAAAGAAAAGAAAAAAGAAAAAAGAAAGAACAGGCCCAAATTAGAGTTATTTGCCTCCATGACAGCAAACCAAATTTAATTGTAGTATTCAACCTCTTCCAAGAACATGACTTTTAAACAGTCCACCTGAAGTCCATCTGAAATTTCCCGATTAGTATTAGTGAGGCAATCTGTATGACAACACCCCTGTTGTTCCCTTCCCCCAAAAAATGTCCTGGAGCGAAGCAGCACTTTTCTTTCTTTCTCTTTCTTTCCTTCCTTCCTTCCTTCCTTCCTTCCTTCCTTCCTTCCTTCCTTCCTTCCTTCCTTCCTTCCTTCCTTCCTTCCTTCCTTCCTTCCTTCCTTCCTTCCTTCCTTCCTTCCTTCCTTCCTTCCTTCCTTCCTTCCTTCCTTCCTTCCTTCCTTCCTTCCTTTCTTTCTTTCTTTTTTTACGATAACTTTCTTGTCCTGTCCAGTTTCTGCCTAAAAACACCTTCCATTTGGTTATTACTCTTTGGAAGCCCCTTTCTAGCTTGTACATAGGATGCTATCCAATTCATTAATCATTTAATAAAGCCAATTAGATCTTTAAATTTACTTGATAAAATTTTGTGTTTAACAGACCATAAGACCTGTCATAAGATTCATGGGAATAAACCCATCCTGACCCATTTGAAGAGAAGGGCTCATGTGAAATGTGCTGCACATGAAAATGACCTGAAGAGCCAGCCTTCCCAGGGAGACCAAGCCTCCTTGTTAAGCCAGTTTATTTGTAAAGGAATGAGTACACAGGAGAGTTTACCAATAGCTGTTACCTTATTCTGGGTATACTCCCGTGTTTCCCTGAAAATAAGACCAGGTTTTATATTAAGGTTTGCTTCAAAAGACGCCTTAAGGCTTATGTTCAGGGGATGTCATCCTGAAAATTCATGCTAGGGATGATTTTTCCGGTTAGGTCTTATTTTTGGGGAAACACGGTTTGTAAAGCATCTCAGTTAGTGCTAAGAAACTCTGGGAACTAGGTTTTCTTACCTCCATAATGCAGATAAGAAAAGTAAGGCACCGAAAGATTAAATGACTTGCCTAAGCCGCACCTCAGATTCAATACAGGCTTTAACATGCTGCCCAAACACTCAACATTCCCCACTGCTGTGTCGTCGATCATTTATTAGTCATATTAAGAAGGAACTACTAAAGAACAAGAAAATCAGGTCGAGGTTTTCTTCAAGTTTGTTACTCTCTTTTGGGGGACATCACTTTTCACATTTGTTTTTAAGTTTGGAAGATAGTAGAGGAAGAAAAGCTGGGATGGTTAGTTTTATAAATTGATTCTGAAATAATGTTTTCCTTTTAAAAAGAAGAGACATCTGTGTATAGAAAAATAATTTTTTTCCATAACTGCCTTTCTTTCTTTCTTTCTTTCTTTTCCCTTCCTTCCTTCCTTCCTTCCTTCCTTCCTTCCTTCCTTCCTTCCTCCCTCCCTCCCTCCCTCCCTCCCTCCCTCCCTCCCTCCTTCCCTCCCTCTCTCCCTCCCCCTCCTCCTTTTCCAGGTTTCTCTAAAAAGTTTTTTTTTTTTTGTATTAAAAAGTTTGAAAAAGTACAGGAATGTAGGAATAATGTGTATTTCCCCGAAAATAAGACCTAGCCGGACAATCAGCTCTAATGCATCTTTTGGAGCAAAAATTAATATAAGACCCAGTCTTATTTTACTATAATGTAAGACCAGGTCTATAATATAATATAATATAATATAATATAATATAATATAATATAATATAACATAATATAATATAATATAATATAATATAATATAAATAATATAATACCAGGTCTTATATTAATTTTTGCTCCAAAACATGCATTAGAGCTGTTTGTCAAGCTAGGGGAAACAGGGTAATTAATAGCCATGTATGTACAAATTCTCCTTTGTAGATTAATAGCAACTTATTTCTAAAAATACTTTTTCCATGCCCTTTCCCACCAGCCCCTAAAAGAGAGAAATCCTCTCCTGAGTCTGACTTTGAATTAAAATCTGATTTTAGCTCCTTCACTGGCAGACACTTTGTTTCTAATAAGATGGCTCTACCTAAAGTTTTGAGTTCTCTTTTTTGCATCCACTTACTTCCCTTTCATTCTGAAACACAGCTCCTTGGTAGCTGTCTTCTGAGGAATGTTTCTAGAATTAATGAGCCAAGATGCCATTTTGAGCTCCTTTGGAAAAAAAATTAATGTACAGCCTATTTTTCCTGCTTCAATGTATTTTTAGAATAAGAGACTATCTTATTCTCTTACACATACATGCACTCCACAGACACCACTCCAGCATTTACTGAAGGGTGGAAACTAGGGCATAGTTTCTAATTAAATAATTATAATAAGAAAAGATTCAGAGTCATTCTGAAACATGAAGGTATGAAGAATAATTAACTGATAAGGAAAATGATAAAGCCAAACTAGTTCTCCACTTATTAATTAGCAAGCAAATACAAAGCACTATGAAATTATTTTTTACATCAACTTGCATTTGCTCATTTATTTTGGGCTTTGTAGTTACATTTGAATTGCTTTGTATGCTGCAAGGAAATAGCAAGAGGAAAGGTGTCCCATAACTACGTTGCTCAGATTCCCCTTCCAGCTGTGGGGAGTGTGGATAACAGTCTCCAGCTGTTTCAGGGTTTGCTCATCTGCATGACCTGCCTTACCTGAGGGTACCCCTCCCCAGGGAAGCCCACATCTGGTGACTGGATGACACGGGAACTTTTCGGCCCAACATGGTAATATTTTGATGGTCACCGCTGGCTCCGGAGCTCCCCCCAGGTTGACTGAAGTCTTATGGGATGTGCGCTAAGTGCTTTCTTAGTGGCAAAAGCCAAATGGAGGCCTTTGAAATGACTGTCCCTGGATAAGAAAGTAAATCAAAATCCATATGGCCTCCTGGGGGTGGTGGTAGAAGAGACTAGTACCAACCTTAGGGAGGTCAAGGAGGCAGGGGTGGTGGCCCCCACATATCTCTCGCTCCAATTCGTCAGTCTGGTCCTGCAGAAACAAGATGGATCCTGCAAGTTCAACCAAGTTGGCACCTCCATCCCAGCTGCCATTCGAGGTGAGGTATCTTTGCTAGAGCAGAGTACTGTAGCCTTGGGTACTTCGTCTATGACTATTGATCAAGCCAATGCATTCATTTCTACCCCAGTTACAAAAGAGGATCAGAAACCGTTTGAAGTCTAATGGAAAGGACAACAACATGCATATTTACAGCTTGCAGCATGACTATACTAACTCTTTTGCCCTCTGCCAATAGCTAAAGAGATTGCGATCATCTGGACTTCTACTTATCAAAAAAATCTGTGTAAATTGTTCTGAGGAGCAAAGGGAGCTAACACGCTAGAGATAGCAGTGAGAAGCATGTACTCCAGAGAGTGGGAAAGGAACCCTCAGGAGGTCCAGGAAGTGGTCACATTCATTATATTTTTAGGTGTCAAAGGGTCACCGGCATGTTGAACTCTAAACTAAAAAACAAATAACTGAATCTTGTACCTCTTATCAAGAATAAATGAGTGTAATACCTGGTGGACCTCTTCAATTTTAAAGACAGCAAGATCCATACTACACTGGGTGACCCTAGTGCTGGCAGCTTTGAATATAGAGCCCTGGGCAGGAAAGAGCTCTGAGAAGAACCAGACTTCGGTATAAGTGGCCCTGATGATGGGCCCATAGATATATCAGGGCAGAAAATAAAATGCTGCATGGAGTTTGTGACCTGCTTCAGGGGCAGAATCACGATGCAGGCCCTTGGAGTTCTGGAGCATTGATCTGCCATCTGTAACAGACAATGTTCGGGCCTTTTGAAAAACAATGCCTGGCACCCGTTGGGCCCTGGTAAGGACAGGCAGACAGGTATTGGCCCTGACCATGGACTTGCTCATGGTGAGCTGGATCCTGCCAGACCCATCTAGTCATACTGGCTTCTGGATACCTCAACATGTGACAGCACCTGTTTCAATTTGGAGCCATGACACAGATGAGTTCCATGTCCCATCCGCCCTCCATTTTTGTTCTGTCTTTTCTAACTTTGTGGTATATGATTGTATTTCTTACTCGTAATCATTGGCTAACTTTTTTTCTCCTCTCTATCTGATTGTTATTTGCAAGAATCCTATGCAAGGATTCATATGTGTGTCGTAAGTTAAGAAATAGAAATAAATTCTGGCCAACTAAAGAAAAAGAGTGGGAAAAATTCAAAAGACTCTGGTGCAGCCCACAGAATCCAAGAAAAAGATAACCAAACTGCATGCAGGGCAGGGATGACCCAGTGGGAGAGCCAGGGTGTTTAGGGGTCAGAGTTCATAGCCCTCGTCCCCCCAAAGCACTGCCATCATTACAACTTCCAACATCATGTTTCTCCATTTCAAGTTTCAGATTCACAGGAGAGGAAACAGGATTTGACTGGCGTTGTCTGCCTCAGACTAGGAAATACAGAGAAGCTGTTGGAATCCATGGCAGAGAAGGGCCTGTCACGCAGAATGGAGAATCCCTGTGGCAGCCATTCCAAGAGGCATTTAATGAGTTTGGGAATAAATCGATGAGTGGAGAAGGTGAGTTTCAATGAGCACTTCATTGTCAGAAACTTTGTCAGCAGAGCTGGAAAAATTATAGACAGGCCAAGTTTGTGTTTTGATGTTTATACTCTATCACAGCTCTGCCAGCCTCTCTCTTCTTTTCGTGGTCTTGGTGACTTTGGCCATAGTCTTCTGGCTCTTTTGATGCCTAGAGACAGTGTCTATCCCAAGGCCTGGTGGCCACACTGTGGAGGGCTGGGTTTTCCTTCCTCTCTGCGTGAGTGACCAGTCCCTTCAAGGTCAGTAAATGGGGGTGGGGGTGGGGGGGAGAGAGCTACAGCCCCTCTCATCCATTCCTCAGCTCTCACTACAGAGAGGATTCTGAGAACCTTGGATGCTCCAAATAAATTTGATGGAGGGAAACAAGGTTTCCAGAGGGAGCTCTGTTGTTTCAAGAATAACTGCATTTCTGAAGATAAATTTACTAGCTGTATTGTATGATTTTATAAAACTAAAGCCAGGTAACCATGACATGTGTCTCTTTTCCCTCTAGTGGCTTGAAAAGTTAGATGGTTAATAATTTCCCAAGTATACCAACTTGTTCATCTGTGGCATCTACTGGTACTAACTTTCTTTGCCCTTCTTCTGGACTCTTGTTTGCTCTGTGTATAAATATTCTATTGTGCCTTTGTGCTATGGGTCAAAACTGTGAGCTGGCCTCAGGTCCTTCTGGAACCACACAGTATATACATCTTCAAATAAATGAAGAGAAACCATCTTCCCTCCTCCTACTTCCAAAATAGAAATAGCCATGATGGTTTATTTTCGAGATAAGGAAACTGAAATGTTGTGACTGAAGAAAAGTGACTGCATTGAAGATAGCAGAACAAACTCAACACTCATAGATCGCACACAGGCTCTAAGCACCGAGAAGTAGTTTCACAGCTCACAGCCTTTGCTCTGGGACAAAGAGGCACTACCAGTTCCATTGAACATAAAGGGGTACCCATGTCTCCCCTCTATTTTTTTAAATCAGTTGAGTAAAAGATTTACATTCACCTCAACGTCTTTGACAGTTAAATCTCTGGAAAGGGGATACTTTACTTAATTGTGCTTTTGACAGAAATCAGAGTTGTATCGATCTATAAATTTTCTCTGGTGAAAGATTTTCTTTTTTAGGCATATGCTTTTCAAAGGAAATGACAACTTGTATTTGCCTTCCTTGGACTGTTATATATCGGTGGATAAGCAGTGTAAGGGTTGTTTCCATGTGTAGGACAGAAGCCTCTGTCCCAGGGTCTCCCCGTTCTGTTCCATTGTCAGGGAGTTCACCTAAGTAGTCCTAAGTAACCATCTGGTAAATAACAAGATGTGGAGAAAATTCCCAGTTCTCCACTTGTGTGAACTCCAGTAGCCTGAGGCCAGTCCCCCAAATGCACTGAAGGTGTGAGCTGTCCAAAGCAAAAGCACATCGAGGCAGAGGGGTCCATAAGGACAGTAAAAGGGATCCAAGGGATCTGGATGGAACACTGACATCCCTCCCTGTCAGATCCACTCACATATCAACAATACGTTTATTCCATCCTGCCCCCAAATTCTCTAAGATGGCAGTTGGACACAGTTTCTGGGGGAAATTTTACAAGTGAAGGGTTTAGTGGGTGTTATTAATCTGCTAGGGCTGCCATAAACAGCAGCACAGACTGGGTGGCTTAAACAACAGGCATAGGTTGTGTTGGGGGAAAACTGAAGCATGGGAGGCATCACTATGGTAAAGACAGTCTGCGGCATTGCAGGTTAAATGGCGCCTAACCTGCTCCTATATGCTAGTTCCAATTCACTAGGGGCTACACAGTTTCTACAGAATGAGGGCTCTGTTTTCTGTTCTTCTGCAGTTCTCTCTTTAGTGTGGCTAATGTTCATGTGAAAGAAAGAGGAGAGACCATTGGAATTAGGTAGTGTGCTTGCTACAACTCCTGGGCATTAGATTATTCTGAATGATGGGTTTTCCAGGATGGCTGAGAATTTAACCCTGGCCACTTCCAAACTTGAAAACAATTTAAAACGTTTTCACTGGAAGCTTTCTAAGTTATATTAGAAAATACCTATGTCTGTCCTCAAGGGACATCTTTCAGAGAAAACAAAGTGCTTGCAATCTGTTTCCTCTATAACCTATTTTTACTAGCCCTGTGCTTCACCGTTTCCTTGGGGGTCTCTTTGGCTTTAAGGAATGCTAATGAGCTGAAGTTTCCAAGCAGAGTTTAATCTGAAGTATCTATTTCTATGTGAGTAGTTAAAATCCAAGGCAAAACTGCTTTCTCATAATCTTTTCAGACCACTGTTTCCTTATCTTTTCCACGTTTATAAAACTGCATCCTAAGATAGAAAGGGGCATGAACAGAAAGTGATTCTAGAAGTAGTATGCTATGAAAGGAAGGAAATAAAAAAACAAAGACATTTTCCTCTAGGAGAGAAAGCCTCTGGTTCACACTGAAAGGCCCTGGAAGTAGATGTATGGTTTATTAGTCCTCAAGAGATTTTGTTAAACAAATGCCTTTGCCCTGGACTTGTAGCTAATGTAGGCAAAGGGACTTCAGGACAAGTCACATTTGGAGAGATTTGGTTGGTTATTTACTGTAGATCAAAGAAAAGGACTATTTTCAAATCTAGGTGGTTGATCTATAAAATGAGCTAGGGGTGATTAACTGATCCTTTCATTAATTTATTCAACAAATACATACTACGGACTTACCATGCCCTAGATTTGAATAGGCAGAGGGGACTCATTAGATTAGCCAGAAAGATCACTGCCCACATGGAACATTTTTCTAGAAAAAACAGCACTAGTAACGTCTGATGAGTGTGGTGCCAGTGTTTAAGGAGGTGGAAGCTAGAAGAACAAAGCAAGTGTCCAGCACTGGGGAAGTTTCAACTCAGCTGCTTCTCAGATGGTGGGGGAGGAACTAGTTGTAAGAAAACACCATTTTGCTAATGCAGTTGCTCTGTTAATGTCTAAACTCTGTACCCCATCCTGACGGTTTCCTCTGGGGCTTGTGTGGAAGGTGGAGATCTAGCACTGATAAGCAATGAGATCAGAGGAAAGGAAGATGACTAGTGTTCCCTGCACCTCTCATGGGAGGTCATGTGATTTTGCCACTAGACGAGCTGGTAGCTAAAAGCAAGACTTTGCTGATACAGTCCTTCCTTTCATCTTCTTCAGATAAGCACTGAGCCATTAAATTGTTTCCCAACTCATCTTTAAGACATTCTCATAAATTTGGGGCCAATTTCTCCTCCTGTCCCTGATTTTATTTCCCCTGTGCCACATTTCTTTCTGGATTTGGCCCTCTTTAGAGCCTTCCATAAAAATGTCCCATGACTTTTTCTTCCAGTGTTTGAGGACATTTCTTGAATGCCCCACTCGCCCTCCATTCTGAACCTGCTTACTCTGTGTTCGGGTTTCCTGTTACTGGCCCTCTCCTGGTCCCGTGATTTCTGTTTCTCTGCCTGACCAGTCCTCCTGGATTAATGTTGCATTAGGGGTGTATTCTTGAGTCTTGGCTGTGACTTTGCCTCTAGATACCATCTCTGGTTGTCTCTTGGCCACATTCTCCATCAGCCCTCAGCCTATCCTAGTCCTAAAGCCAGCCCCCTCCCAAAACCTCTGCCAAGATCAGCACCCTCCCACAGCCCCCACCTATACCAGAGGGGTTGGACAACGTCAGCTGCACTTAATAGAGACATACAATTCACACCATACCAAGCAGTTAATGACTGAAAAAGACATAGTGTATAATCTATACATGAAGATTTACCTTTTAATAGGGGCTAATCATTTAAACTAAAGCAATAAATAGCTGGTAGTTGATTTTCAGGCAATTTGAGAAATTAATGAACAAAGAATGAGGGGAGAAAAGAAACGAATGGAGGGGATATTTTAGTGCAAGATGGTGATATTCTCCCAGAGTTGGTCACAACCGAAATGTCTTTCTTTTTTAATATACAGCTGGGTGTAACTTAAAAATTACTTTCTTTTCTGTAGTCATGATGGAGGGTTTTCAGATTCCCATTCATATTACTGACCATCAGGTCATACTGAAGAATTCAGCCATTCAAAAAGATCCATTTTTACCCATGTGAATTAGAATATAGCGGCTATTGGTTCACCAAATTAGGTTAATAGCTATCTTTGTGGTGGGGAGATTGTTTGAGTGAGTAGGTATTTGTGTGTGGATGGAGGTACGTGTGTGTAGCAAGAAGGTGAGGGAAATGATGAGAGCTGGGTGTGATGAAAATACTGGGCAGGTGCAGCCACACCTCAGAGTGTCCCCTGCTGGTGGACCCTACTGGGCTCTTAGGTGGTCAGAGCTGTACCTTGTCATCTGTTATTTCTCCAGTCCCTGGGACAGAGCCTGGCACAAGCTCAGAATTCAGTAGATGTTTATAAACTCAATGAACTGGTGAGAATTAGAGGAACATCATAGAATCATATGGGACCTAAAAGAACTTCTAGATTAAATCTACATTTTGCAGAGAGAAAAATGCAGCCAGTAGGGAGTGTGTGAACTGCCCAAGCTTGTTGGTCACAGATCAGGTATCAAACCCAGATTTTCTGACTCCAAGCTCAGTGCTCTTTGTGTTTCCTACACTGCTCAGTCTGAGGGCCTTTTTAAAAGTAGTTTGCAAAACTGTGAGTCAGATAACATGTAATATAATAAAGCTCTATTTTTGTTTAATTTTTGGAGCCTAAAAATTTGGGATTTTTAAGCCATTGAAAACAAGTGCAATATTTAAAATTACCCCTTTTCTTCTAACAAACACATTTCCTTAGGGAAATATACTAGAAATCCTAGTGTAGCCTACCTGAAATTGCTTCCTGGTGTTGCCAGATATTGCTTCATAAGCCTGGGAAGGTGGTTTAATAGCTCTTGAATGGCTTGACATTAACAATTTTCTGTGACCTACTTTTATATAAAAGATCATGTTGAGGGTGAGGAAAGAAACAGACAGACACCTAAATGAAGAAATAGCTATTAATGGAAAAAAGAGATTTGAACTTCTTCATTTTAAAATATAGTGAGGGCACTGCCTAAGAAAATGAGAGGATGTGTAGTATTCTAATGAACAAAACTGAATATAAATGAAAGTCACCTGAAAAAATTTTCATGCTTTTTCTATCCTTGTCCCTGCTTGATGGGGTGACTTGAAATCACAGTCCAGTAATATTTTTGTTGAGATAAATGTCATATTTACTCAGATGTGGAAGGATGGATAAGAGTGATTAATCGTGTGTTGGGGGGGGGGCTGAGGATTGGAGTGAGATTTTATTTTTAGGAGTCTTACTTGAAAAAAAAATTAATACACTTAGGAAGAGTATGATGTTGAATTCTGGCCAAAAATTATTGTGTGACATAGTGAACATGACCACACCCAAAACACCATTAAATCTGGGGACTGAAGTCTAAAAGGCACTAGGTACTAACCAGAAAAATCCTGATTGCAAAGCCATGAGCTTTGGAGCATTTACTCACATTATGCTCTATATTGCATAGATATTCCCTTGGTGTCTTTATTATTGCAATTTACTAAAAACAAATCACCAAATTATATTCATATTCAAGAATTCTGAAGATGAAAGTAATTCTAAAAATTATTTTTTTTTGCAAGGAATGTGATGGTTATAGCACTGAATCATTAGATTCACCAAGTACATAATCATGGTATTTATTTTCTTCTGACTTACAGTTTTTCTAAATTTTTGGATTGGACTGAAAAACAATAACTTCATTTCTTTGCTCCAGAATAATATCCAGTCATTTTTGTTCTTCATTTGCTTAAAAATGGAGCTTCCACTTGTCTATTGATTCTTCCAAATTATGATGGTAGGTAGGGGCACAAAAAATTTCAGATTCTCAGTTCAGCATTAAGTGGAATATGCCAAATAGGCTTCTCCAAAATGCAATTATGCTTTTTTTTTTTTCAAATTTATAGGCTGTTTCACAACATGAAGGATGAAATGATCTAACTTTTACTTCATAGAAAAATTATCTCTCTGATCACTAAGATTTGCGGAGTTATTCCCCATAAAGGTTAGTTGGCAAGATGCCACTGGTTGATGTAAGACCCTAAGAGAGGAATAAAAGTCAATAATGTGTTCTGTGTGTCAGATAAAATGGTGGTTTAAAATGATTGAAATCATTCCTGGAAATTTGTGTTAATCAGCAATCAATATTTTCCCATTTAAATGCCATTGAAGAAGTTCATGGGTTTGTCAAAGGGTTGAAGGGTTGAGCAAGAAAGAATCTTAAAGATAATCATAAGCTCCTCCTTTTTATAAATCAGCAAATACAGAGATCAACATTATATAACTTGTCCCAAATCCCAAACCCACGGAGTAGCTGGGACAAGAATTTAACTCTCCTATCTTCGAGTTATTTGTTTTTCACTTAAAATAGTTAGTATAGTCTTTCTTCACACAAACTTCAGTAAACTCTATTCTCTCACTTGTACATAGTCTGATAAATCTAAGCCTAGGTTTATGGACAGGATACACAGGCAAAAAAAACCAAAAACTCAAAAGGCCAACTTTGTCTGACTTGATTTTTCCTTATAGACTTTATTTCAGGCAGGTCACTGCATAAATAGACCCAGAAGAGACAGAAACAAAAAAGTGGCCAGAGTGTAATGCTAGGGTGGGTGTGGGTAGATTGAATTAATAAACTTCAGATTTACATTTAGAACTGAATAAAGTCTAGGGTGTTGGCTTTCAATGTTTCAGCACTGGACAGCACCCCTACTCAAAAATAGGACTTCAGAAAAGGCGTTACCCTGCTAAAGCCTGAACTGGAATTTTCTCTTTCCAGGATACCAAAAAAGAAAGATTATTTCCATCGCAGAGCTTTTAGAAGTCTTGGTATTTAAGCCAAGAATGTGAACCAACACAATTTGGCAATGTTTTTAACCACACATATTGAAACAAAAGGAATTCTCTGGTTAATCCAGAATTAATCAGGGCATTAAATTAGTCAAAATACTCTCAGCATCTGGATTAATTAAATTTTTAGTAGAAGAGAGATGCACATACACTGAAGGGGCCATGTGGATGCACAGTGGGATTCAAAGCAAGATGTGTTGTGTCCTGAATTTGGAACTGGGAAAAAATCTGGCAAGTGCTAAATGTCAAAAAAGTTCTTATCATTGGGGGAGATTCTCAAGAGGATAAAAGAATGTACTCGTACACTAGGTGACATCATGATAATCAGTAAATCTATTGGGGATCCAAGCATAGGACATTATACCTGACACTAGCTAATGGGAAAAAATCAGCCAGCTAGTTATTTTGTCTGTAAGGAATGAAACAATGCATTTGACTTTGATGTTCAATGCTTTCTCTGAATTAATTGGCATGTTGGTGGTGGGTAGATGTGACATAACTTTATGTTTACCACGTATGGAGCTCCATATCTTGAAGTTGTGAGTGGGGCCAGTCTTTCCTATCAGGTTGATGCTGAGCTGCTGCACACTGAGTTCGTTTGGGGATAACCCCACAAGCCTCCTCCCTTAACCTGTATGAGACAAAGGCATGGCTGCCTCATTCCTGTATTATCTAAACATCATCGGTCAACATCAGTTTTTAAAAGATTTTTCACTAAGTAATAACAAAACTTGAGTTTTATAGTTTTACTTGAATTTCAACTAAATTAAAATTAGTTGTTTTATGAAATATATGCAATCTATAAAGTTTGTTATCAAGCTTGAACATTGAGTTAAAGAACCTATTTCCTTTTCAGCATAGAATTATGGCATTTGGGCTCCTTCTGTTCCTAGAAAAGTGCTTAGCTAGAAAAATCAGGAGACTATGTATAAAGTTCACAAGTTATCATGTGCTCAAAAGCCCTGGTTGCCTGAATAAAATTTCCATTTAACCCCCCAGCCTTCTTACTGACATGTAATAGGGAAAAATAAGTGTCATGACAACTGTTTGGTTCCCAGACATCTGCCCTGCCTGTGCCTCTTCATCCTGAAGGTTAAAGAAGGTCCCTCTCATGTAGTTTGACAGAAACAATTTCAAGGATGGCATTTAATCCCAGAACTGTTTGTAGATGTCTAGAAGCAAAAGGCCACCAGCATGGAGGGATAAGTATCACTGGGTCCCCACCCCAGCCTTTGGGCACTAGTTGTTTGCAGCACTGAATGGGGAATTTATGACAAGGCGGCTCATGTGCAGTATTGCCGGCACACTGTTCTTCCTGGGGTCAGGATCTGCGAAGTCTTATTTTGGTTGCCAGCTCTCCAAGCATACATTAGAGCAGAAACCAGCCATTTTTTTTCTATGTTCTTTAAATGGTAGGGGAAAAATTATTTGTCCCTGACTAAGATTTTTATTGCAAAAAGGTAATGAGATTCTTTTACACCATGCCAGCATGATATACGTAAACACTTTCAATAAACAGTAAGGCCACTTAGATTAGGGAAGAAAACTTAGCATGAAGAAAGCTGTTAAAATGTTTCCTTCCAAGTATCAAGGGGCAGCAGTGATAATAATAGTGGGACAACACTCTTCCATGGAGAGGGGTTGGTTCTCACAGTCGCTATGTCAGTAATGCCTTCTCTTTCTTTCTTTGTTTCTTTCTTTGTTTCTTTCTTCCTTTCTTTGTTTCTTTCTTTGTTTCTTGTTATTAGCTTCAGGTGTACAAAAACATAATGATTAGACATTTACACACCTCACAAAATGATCACCCCAAAAAATCTGCTACCCATCTGATACTGTACATAGCTATTACAATAACACTGACTATATTCCCTATGCTGTGCTTTATATCCCATGAATGAATATATATATATAGTTTATTTTGATAGAGTTGATTTTTGATAGAGTCCTGCTTGTTTATATATATAGTCTTTTCTTTGGATAAATACCCAAGAGTGGAATTGAGTTCTATTTTTAATTTTTTGAGGAAACTCCATACTGTTTTCCCCAGTGGCTGCACCAATTTGTAATCCCATCAACAGTGTACGAGGGATCCCTTTTTCCCACATCCTCACCAGCACTTGTTGTTTGTTGATTTATTGATGATAGCCATTCTGACAGGAGCAAGGTGGCATCTCATCATGATTTTAATTTACATTTCTCTGATGATTAGTGACACTGAGCATCTTTTCATGTCTATGGGCCATCTGTATGTCCTCTTTAGAGAAATGTCTATCCACGTCCTTTGCCCATTTTAGAAATTGAGTTAGTTGTTTCTTTTTGTTATTGAGTTGTGTGAGTTCCTTATATGTTTTGGATATTAACCATTTATCATATATAAGGTTTGCAAATATTCTTTCTCAATCCTTAGCTTGTTTCTTCATTCCGTTGATCATTTCCTTTGCTGTGCAGAAGCCTTTTTAGTTTGAGAGTCCTGCTTCTTTATTTTTGCTTTTGTTGCCTGTGCTTGTTGCCTGGTGTCATATCTAAAAAATTACTCTCAAGACTCGTGTCAAGGAGCTTTATTTCTGATTTCCTCTAAGAGTTTATGGTATTGGGTCTTATGTTTAAATATTTAATCCATTTTGAATTGATTTTTGGTATGGTATAAGATAAGGGCCCAATTTCATTCCTTTGCTTGTGGATATCCAGTTTTCCCAGCAGGATTTATTGAAGAGCCTATTCTTTTCCAACGTGTGTTCTTGTCACACGTACTGAAGATTAGTTATTTCTTCTTCAATTTCATTCATCAATATTTTATAGTTTTCAGAGTACTGATTTCTCATCTCCTTGGTTAAATTTATTCCCAAATATTTTATTATTTTCGATGCTATTGTAAATGAGCTTGTTTTCTTGATTTCCTTTTTGGATAGTTCATTGTTGGTGTAAAGAAATATTACTGATTTCTGAATGTTGATTTTGTATCCTGTAACTTTACTGAATTTGTAGGTTAGCTCTAACTGTTTTTTTTATGAAGTCTTTAGGGCTTTTTACATATAAGATCATGTCATCTGCAAACAGATAATTTCACTTCTTCCTTACTTTTCTCCCTCCCTCCCTCCCTCCCTCCCTCCCTCCCTCCCTCCCTCCCTCCTTCCCTCCCTCCCTCCTTCCCTCTCTCTATCTCTCTATCTCTATCTCTGATTTGAATGTATTTTGTTTCTTTTCCTTGTTCAATTGCTCTGCCTAGGATATCCAGTACTGTGTTGAATGGAAGAGTCCAGAGTGGGCATCCTTGCCTTGTGCTGGATCTTAGAGGAAAAGCTTTCATTTTTTCCTCATTGATTATATTGTTGTGGGCTTTTTATAGTTGTTATAGTTATGGGCTTTTTATAAATGGCTCTTATTGTGTTAAAGTAAGTTCCTTCTATACTGATTTTGTTAAGAATTTTTATCATGAATGAATGTTGAATTTTGTCAAATGCTTTTTCTGCATCTATTGAGAAAATCATGTGTTTTTGTAATTTTCGTTATGTTAATGTGGTGTATTACATTTACTGATTTGTGTATGTTGAATCAATCTTGCATCCCAGGAATAAATCCCACTTGGTGATGGTATACAATCTTTTAGATGTGCTGTTGAATCTGATTTGCTAATATTTTATTGAGGATTTTTGGATCTATGTTCGTCAGAGAAATTGGCCTGTAGTTTCTTTTCTTATAGTGTCTTTGGCTTGGGTATCGGGGTGATACTGCCTTATAAAACGAGTTTGTAAGTGTTTTGGCTTCTGTTTTGTTTGTTTGTTTTTGAATAATTTAAGAAAGATTGGCATTAACTCTTCTTTCAATGTTTGTAGCATTTATCCATAAAACCATCTGGTCCTGGGCTTTTCTTTCTTGGGAGGTTTTTGATTACTGATTTAATCTCATTTGTTTTTGGTCTGTTCAGGCTTTATACATAGTTCTTGACTAGTTTTGGTGGATCTATATTTTTAGGAATTTATCCATTTCTTCTGGTTACACAAATTGTTGACATGTATTTGTTCATAAAGTCGCTTATGATCTTTTTTTATTTTATTTGTGAGACATACATTGTACTGTTTCCATTTTATTTATGATTTTATTTGAGAGTTCTCTCTTTTTTTAGCTAGTCTAGCTGAGAGTTTCTCAATTTTATTTTTTAAATAAAACCAGCTCTCCCTGGGTGGTGAACACACAATGTGATAAATTTAATAAAATTTATTAATCAATTTAATACAAATAGTTTGAATTTAAATAAAATAAATAAAAACCCAACTCTTAGATTTATTGATTTTTTCTATTATTTTATTAGTCTATTTTATTTATTTATTATTAAATAATCTTTATTATTTCCTTTCTTTTGCTAACTTTGGGCTTTATTCTTTTTTTCTAGTTCCTTAAAGTATAATTTTAGATTCTTTATTTGAGATCTTTCTTTTTTTAATGTAGGGCAGTTATTGCTATAAACTTCACTCTTCATATTGCTCTTGCACAATCCATAAATTTTGGTATGTTGTATTTTTCCTTTTCATTTGTCTGAAGATACTTTGTAAATTGTCTTTTGATTTTCTGTTTCATCCAATGGTTATTTAAGAATGTATTGTTTAATTTCCATATATTTGTAAACTTTTTTATTTTCTCACTGATGATCTCTAGTTTTCTTCCATTCTGGTCTGAAAAGATACCTGGAATAATTTCAATTTTCTTAAAAATTTTAAGACTTTTTTTGGTGACCTAACATGTGATCTATCCTGGGGAATGTTCCCTGTGCTCTTGAGAGAATGTGTATTCTGCTGATGGGTGGAAAGTTCTCAATATGTCAAGTTCATTTGTTCTATAGTGTTCTTCAAGTTAGCTGGGTTTTTACTGATTTTCTCTCTGGATGTTCTTTTCATTATTGAAAATGGGGTATTGATGTCTCCTATTGTATTATTGTATTGCTGTTAATTTCTCTCTTCATATCGATCAATATTTGCTTTATATATTTAGGTGCTCTGATGTTGGTTATGTATATATTTATAATTATTATATCTTCCTTTTGAATTGACTCTTTTGTCGCTATAGAATGCCTTTGTTTGTCCTTAGAGGAAGTTGTTAACTTAACATCTATTTTTCTAGTATAAGTATAGCTACTCCTGATTTCTTTAGTTTACCATTTGCATGGAATATTTTTTAGGCATAGGATACTCTTGATTGGTTCGGGGAAGGTTCAGTGGATGAAACTTTTGCCTTTCCACCCAAGGGGCCCCTAAAATAGCTCTACTTATATTTGCCTTATTTATTGGGTTTCAATATTTCCTTAGGAAAAAATTAGTTCTACTTCTTACAACGTAGAGAATTCTTTATGTAGTCCACTGATCCACATGACTCTTCCCCTGATGCACTGACAAATATTTCATGTTCGACTGGTCTTCAATCCATGCTCTAGACTAAATCCTACTATGTTCACAGAGGTCTTCTCTAGACAGGCCACTCAAGATATAGTCAATTACACTTTGGCTTACTAAACTTTACTCCCTCTTATAGGTTGAATTGTATCCCTCCAAAGTCCTGAGACTTAGAAGTCCTGAGACTTGGAAGGGTAAGATTCAAAAGGACAGCAATAAATGATTAGAAAAGATCAAGAGCAAAGATGTGTCATTAGAGACCAAGGTTAAGACCATTAACACTATGTAAAAATGCAAAAGTTGGAAAATACAGAAGATTGATAGGAAAAATAATTGACTTATTTGAAATATGGTGTTGGAGGAGAGTGCTACAGATTCCTTGGAGTTCAAGAAAGATGAACAATTGGGTCCTTGAGCAAATTAGCCTTAAATATCGTTAGAACCAAAAATGACAAAACTGAAGCTGTCCTACTTTGGGCACATCATGAGAAGGCAGATCTCTTTGGGAAAGACAACAATGCTGGGAAAAATAGAAGGCAGGAGAAGAGGAAGACCAAATATAAGATGGATCAACTCCATAAAAGAAGCCATAGGCATGAGTGTACAGGAGTGAAGCAGGGCTGTTGAGGACAGGACATTGTAGACATGACTCATTCATAGTTACCAGGAGTCAGAGCTAAGTCAGTGGCATGGAACACACAAAAGTTCTCACCCTGGTACCTGTGAATGGGACCTTATTTCACAATAGGATCTTTGCAGGTAATCAAGTTAAGATGATCTTCTTAATACAGTATGATTGTGTCCTTATAAAAAGGGAGACATTTGGACACAGAGACAGCTATCCACACAGAGAGAATGCTATGTGAAGACAAAGGCAGAGATCAAGGTGATGCATCGATAAGCCAAGGGATGCCAAAGATTGCCAGCAAACCAGAAGCTAGGCTAGAGGCATGGAGGAGATCTTTTCCTCACAGTCTTCAGAAGGAACCAGCCTGCTGACACTAATCTGATTTCAGACTTCCAGCGTCCAGAACTGTGAGACAATACATTTCTGTTGTTTCAACCACCCAGTTTGTGATACTTAGTTAAAACGGCCCTAGATAACTAATACAAGCCCATATTTCAACTATCTGAGTTCAGCCTCATGCCACTGAGACTGGAATTTTCAGTGTCCTCAGACTTTGTAAATTGCGCACTGACAGCTCATGTTGGAGATTATTTTTACCTGCAGATAATCTCATTCATCAGGGGTGAATTTTTATTAGCTTTACTCTAAGTTGGCAGCTTTATTTCCAAACTCTTGTACAGGTATTGGGCGTACATCTCATAAAGTCTTTCTTGTACCAAGAAAACAGCATATTCCTGGTGTTTTGGTCTCTGAAACGCAGAGCTGAGAGAACACCGATGAGAAAATCAAGTGAGAAGCTCTCAGGGCTACTTAGGAAAAAAAAAAAAGAGTTGGGTCACAATGAGCTCATACTATAAAATAAGGTCATTTTGGCTTATTTTCTTTCAGAATAATATTATCATTATTATTATGATTGCCAAAACATCAAGGGAATAGAAGCATCAGAAATTTCTTAATTATCAAATATCCCTGGTCTTAAATTGGGAAATGAGTTGGAGAAACAGCCCTTGACAGTGAGAAGTTCAAATAAGTTGCAAGATTAATATATTTCTAATTTCCCATTTCCATGCAAAAAAATAGTTAAGGCAATAATTGTTGGCACCCTGAGCTGCAGGTTTATGCATTGTTCTTTAAGACTCTTGGAAGTTTTGCAAGTCATCAGGAGTTTAAAAACAATAGTTACATTACAAAGAATTTTTAGTCTTATCATGGTGGGGCTCAATATTGCTTGCAAAATATTAAACCTGACTCTCAAAAGACTCCAGTAAGTTCACAAATAAACCCAAGCAGACTACTCTAGCAGACTACTACCCTCTTCCCCACCCCCCGCAAAACAAACAAACAAACAAAAAACCCCCCAATATCTCCACATTGGACTTCTTCCAAGATTTTCTGTGTTAAAATTGACATCTCATCCATGAAGTTGCCCAGACTCCCAGGAATCATCCTTGAGGTTGCCCTCTCTCACTGTCTCATAGCCAGCCAAGCCATTCCCAAGTGCTGTCATTTTCAATTCCTAAATATCTATCAAGTCCATATGCTTCTCCTAACTGTTGCCACCCTCCCTGAGACAAACTGTCACAACCTCTCACTTGTAGGATGGTAATGTCATCCTAACTGGTGTCCCTTCATTCCTTCCATCTACTCTGAGACAGGCCCTCCCGTACAATGTTGCCTGAATAAATTTGATTGCATTCTACCTGCCTCCAGATCCCAACTCCAGTTCAATTGCTTCTACTGATTTAATCCCCAAGTATTTAATGAGCTTCTATACTGTCAGGAACTGAAGTGAAAAAGAGAGAGACAGTCCTTGCCCTCACAGAACTATCGGGGGAGGAAAACCCTTAATGAAAGGGTTATGTAATTTTAGTCTTTACCGGCCCAGCTCTTCTTTAATCTAGGTTGCATTAAATCCACAGCAGCCCTTTGTATCAGCAGGGCTCTATTTTAAGTATTACAAGATACTGTATATTCTGTACTCTGTCAAGAATGTTGGAATTGCTTAGCAAATACGAACTCATTTAATCCTCATAATAATGTAATAGGATAAAAAGTAGTAACCCCGTTTTACAGATGAGAAAATTGACACGCAGAGAGTTTCTGTTGTCAATGTCACAAGTGGCAGGTGTCGGGGCAGGAGTCAGCCCTGGCAGAAGGGAGCCCGGACACGTTTTTCCTACTCTCCCGTGTTGCCATTCTGATTTTGTACACATGAGAAACAGAAAGGAAAACATTGTTGGATCCCAAAGCGTTACATACCCCTTCTCTTCTTCCTTCTCTAATATTCCATTTCCTCCTCATTATTCTCCAGCGTTACTTTTCACAGTCCCTCTCTGGAGACCCTCTTCTTGGACTAATGGTTATCTTTCCCCCAGGGGCCCATTCCTTTCTTTATGCCTTTGCTCACCCTTCTTCCCTCTACTTGTTTTTTTCTGCTACAGTCCTTAAATCTGTCCTATAACATAATCTGGCTCAAACCCCACTTCTGGTGGAGTCACTGGGTCATGCAGTGTGGCTGAGCGTGCCTTTGGCTTGTATCCTTCAGAACTTGAATGAGGCTTCTTGTGATATTTATTCCTATGTTCTGCTCAACACACAGATTTATTTTCATATTGCTCCCTCTGTTTGATTCCTCTGACCAGTTACAAGACAGCACTGGCTCCTGCTCCCATAGCTCTGGGGAGTTCTGGTTCAGTGCTGCCTCCAGTGACTGAGAGTCCATAGACCATGGCTGTGAATTGGAAGCTTGCTTCCTTCTCTACCTTTCAGCCGACAGATTTAGCTACAAACCCTTCCCACTCACCCATGAGAATATTTTCCTTTTTGAAGGCAGTGTTTATTATTCTCTCTTGCCCAACTAACAGGCTCGTATAAATTAATATTTAATTACCAAAGACAAAAAAATGCTTGCCAAAGAACTGCCCAGTTTTGTGAGCAATGGAGTTTTAAAACCCCAAATGTCACCTGCATTTGCTTTCTCTGAAATATCTCTTCTCTTCCCTGCAGTTTTGCATGAAGCAGAGAGGCAATTTTATATAAGGTTAAAGCCCTAGGCTTCCAAGACAGCTTGTTTGAATCCCAGCACTGTGGTACCTTGAGCATTTTACCTCTTTAAGTTGTGCCACTGCATTTGTGAAAAGGAGATAAAAACTACTACCCCACAGGGTTGTTTGTGTACTAAGCGAGATAACGCCCATAAAGTCCTTAGCACAAGTGCCCAGATCATTAGAAGCTCTCCATAAATGTCAACACTGTTACTCAAAGACTTAATGTTATTAACATGCATTCTCTTAATTTTACAAAGACAATCATCATATAATTTGACACATTTCCTTTCTCCCAATTGCCTGCACTCTTCTGTGTCTCCCTAGGGCTTTGAGACAAATGGTTGTGCTAGCAGGAGATCATTCTGTGTATATTGCACAGCAATCAAATCACTGGTTTTAGAAAAGTCCAATGTGCCCCTGGGGGAGTTGTGTGGGCTTTGCTCTTGATATGATATGAAATTTTCACATGATTCTGTTTCCCTTGATTGTTGTATTCTTTCAATGTAAGCTGAATGAATGAATGGTCCCTTGAAAAGTTTCTTGGGGCTTGGTAGGATTAATGCCTAGTTTCATAAGAGTCGTACCCTAAAATCGCAGGATTTTAAAATGTTTCCACACTCTGAAGTCTCATCTTGCTCTGGCTCATATACCTTGAACAAATTTTGACATTTTGCTACACTTTCTTTTCCTAAAGATAAGATATAACTCATGTTAAGCAAGAACTTCAATTATGTTTATATCATGGTTGACGAATAAATTTTATCTTTTGTACCAACTCCTATCGGTTAGTAATGGAAAAACTGGAGTACTGTATTGAAAAATATTCTGAGGCATTGCTTCCTGGTGGGAAAGTGTATTTGCCCAATTATTAGTATCTATGTGAACATGACAATCCAGGTAGGATAGCATGGTTGTCTTGTGTTTGCTGAATTTTTACCATTTGCCAAGGCCTGACTCCTGCATCAAAGCCCTGTGTGGTAAATCAAGCATCAAAATTGCCTTTGTTCTGCCAGGAGTCATAACTGAGCTCACAAGCCTCATCACATAGACACAGCTGAGAAGTCTGCTTCCAACCCAGGGAGATCAGGGAGAGACCGTGGCCAATAAAACCAGATGAAAAGTGACAAGGATTTTGGGTCAAGATGGCAGAGTAGGTAAATGCTTTTATTTGTTCCCTCTCAAAATTAACATCATAATTTTGATGTTAACATCAAAATTAACACTAAACTACAGAACAACCGTCATGAGAATCACCTGAAGTCTAGCTGAACACAAATCCTACAACTAATGACATGCAGAACAAGCCACCTCAAGACTAGTAGGAGGGGTGGAGATTCAGAACAGGCTGGTCCCACACCCACGTGTGCCAGTTAAAACTTAGAAGGGATATCTCAGCTGCCAAGGTACCCCTGGAAGAGAAAAGGTTCTCAGCCCCCCACCAGGCTCACCAGCCCAGGGTTCCATTGCTGGGAAGAGAAATCCCCACAATGTCTGGCTGTGAAAACCAGCAAAGAGAGTGGCTGAGTGAGACAGAGGGTGGCTGGAGCTGCAGGCATTCCTTTTAAAGGGCCCATGCATGAACTCACTCAGTGATGGATTCAGTCATTCTGAGCTCCCGTGTTAGGGCAGCAGGTTGAAAAGCACCAGGGACCTAAGGAAGGAACTGAGTTGTCTGGTTTCTGGGAGAGGGCTTAAGGGGCAGCTTTCTCCCAGACAGCAGTGCTGGAAGAATCTGTTGTTTCTTTGTTGAGATCTCCCCTCTTCCAGAGTGCTGTTGCAGGCAGCCGCCATATGTGAGACTCCATTAAACTGGCTGAAACCATTCACCCTGCCCTTGTGATTCCCTGAGATCCTGCCCCACCCAAATTTTGGGCACACCCAAGCTGCTTCCAGTGGCTTTTGCATACAAATATCCTGTCTTGGCTCATGCTGTACACTTTCCTAAAATCTCTCAAAGGTTCACAAAACCCAAACAAGCAGCATCTGGCCTTGGCATGCCCGGTAACTTGTGCTGAGCAGCCCCAAGCCCAGCACTAGTGACAGCCAGCCTCAGTTTGGGGTTTGGACTCTTGAGGCACCTCCAAGCCCCATGTGGTTGGCAGCATTATGTGGATTGCTTTAGGGCTCATGCCAGGTGGCCCTGGATGGGGCACAGGCTGTGGATGAACTTGGCCTACAGCAGAGCCCCTTCCAGGAGGCCCCAGAGCCAGCATGTCCAATGGCCAGGTTTGGACTGAACCAGAGCACCACCTAGTCACCTCTGAGGATGACACCCCCAAAGGGCCCACTGGGCAAGCACCAGAGACCTTCAAAAGCAAATCTTGTTCCAGAGGGAAAGCGCCTGCACCACAGCTCCTCCACTGTAGTGAGAACCAGGCCTCACAACCAGTCAGGCTGAGGGTCAATCCCTCCCACTGACATACAAACAGCAACCAAGGCTCAACTAAAACAAGAGGGCACATACAACACACACAAGGGACACACCTGGAATACCAGAGAAAGGTAAGTAACTGCCTTTCTCTCGATGCTTTTAAGATTTTCTCTTTGTCTTTAGCCTTTGGCATTTTAATTATAATGTGTCTTCATGTGGGCCTGTTTGGGTTCATCTTGTTTGGGACTCTCTGTGCTTCCTGGGCTTGTATATATATTTCCTTCACAAGCTTAGGGAAGTTTTCCATCACTATTTCTTCAAATAGATTTTCAATTCCTTGATCTCTCTCTTCTCCTTCTATTACCCCTATGATGCAAATATTTGGATGCTTGATGTAGTCCCCAAAGCCCCTTAAACTATCCTCATTTTTTTGGATTCTTTTTTCTTTTTGCTGTGCTAGTTGGGTGTTTTCTGCTACCTTATCTTCTTAATCTCTGATTTGATCCTCTTCTTCATCTAATCTACTTTTGAATTCCTCTAATGTATTCTTCATTTCAGTTATTATACTCTTTATTTCAGACTGGCTCTTTTCTATTTCCAATTTTATGTTTTCTATCTCTTTGTTGAAATTCTCCCAGAAGTCACTGAGTATCCTAATAACCAGTGTTTTGAACTGTGTATCAGGTAGATTGCTTGTCTCTATTTATTTAGTTCTTTTTCTGGAGCTTTGTTCTGTTCCCTCCATTTTGACTGCCCCCCTGTGTTCGTCTCTATGTATTAGCTAGGGCTGCTGTGTCTCCTGATCTTAATAGAGTGGCGATATGATAGTTGTTCTGTAGTTTAGTTGTAATTTTGATGTGGTCATGAGAGGAGGTAAACAAAGCATTTACCTATCCCACCATCTTGACCAGAAAATCTGACACATCTGATTTTAGTGGCAGATTTTCTTGTTTTCAATGATATCAATGTTATATTGACATTAGCCAGGATCTACTTCCTTTCTCTCTTTTTTTTGGGAAATACACTCTAGATACTGACATATTAGCATTGTCAAGACATCATGTAATTTATAGGGGCAAGTAGAACAATTACTTTAGCCCCACCGCACCCTACTTAGTGTTAGACACCCAGTTCTATACTCGTCCTCCCTCCCACGTGGACGCTCTCCTCACCTCCTTTGTCTTTAACACACTGCAAAAGGTCTTTAAAACCTATGACTGGCTACCCTTCTTACTGTGCCTGTCTCCAACACCCCCACCAGGCTGTCCCTTTGTGAGGATGCCCTCTAACCCTGCTTTGTCTCCTGGCCCCTAGTGTGGACACCACCTTACCACACGAGGACCCTGAGTCCCAGTACTAGGCTGCCCTTTGCAGAGGAGCCCTTCCATCCTTGGTGTGACTCTGACCCCTCGTCACACCACACCTACCTCATGGACAGCTCTTCCCCTAAGACTCTATCTCATGCCAGGAATCCTTCCTATGTGATGCCCTCGTCACCCTATGTGGGCTTGGATATCCCAGTTTGATGCACTGTGGCCCATCCCTCCCCTACCAGTGCATATGCTCCACCTTCACTAACAGCTTGAGGACTGGGTTGTTCAGGAAGGTAAGGAAAAGAGAAAGCAGTTAAAAAGTTGTATTATAAAAGTAGTCACTGAAAATACGTAAAAACATAAAAAGCAAAAAGTAGAAAACTCAAATTGATCATAACATCTAGAGATACCCCAGGGATGATACAGTGATCATATTTTACTATATCTTATTTATTATCTTTTTCTCTACCTATATATCTATATTGGAAACTAATCTATATTCTCATCTATATCTATATTCACCTTGTATCTTTCTAAATGTCAGGTATGTTAGTCACTCCTGAACTCAGAAAGCAAAAGTGATATGGAACTTTAGAGAATGAGATATCTTGGTATTTTTAAGGCTTAGATTTTATCTCTGGCAACAGGACGATTTTCTATAGACAAGGTCTGGAACTCCATCTGTTTGTTGTTGTGTTTTTTTCCCCCGAAGGATTTTGGCTAAGCTGGCAGAGTAGTTAAGCCAGCCTATCTCAACCACTCTGCGTAGAGGCATCCCATCTGTAAAAAGAGGATAAAACGCTTATATTTGAAATGCTCTTAAAATGCCTTGTGAATGCGTTTTATGAAGATGGTAAGTGTGCAAGATATATTTAAATAAAAGAAGAAATGACTTCATGCATTTTTCCTATTCTTCTGGGGGTAGAAGGCATCTCAATAAGCATATAATCAACTTTAAAAAAAAGAAAAATCATTAAAATCTTTAAAATATTTTAATTATGAATTTAACCAAATTTCCATTAGAGCTCAAAAGATATAACATCTTCTAGACAAGAAAATGGAAGTGCAAAGCCAGGGTTTTAATAATGTTTTACTGGGTCTAGCTAGGTCTATTTTGCTTTTTGTTTCTGTTGGGGTGTGTGTGCCTGTTTATAAATATTTAAGTTTATAAAAATATATATAAGACAGGAATATAGTTCCTCTTCTGTAGATCTGTGGATGCTCTTTTGAGTAAGACATATGCTGTTGGTGCTGAGGGAGAGATGGAATCGGATACAGCTTTTATAAGCTTGTAGGAGAGGAGGCAGGAACCAGACCTGGCAGTCTAACTCCAGATCTGAGCCTGTAAGGCATATCGGCCCACAGCACACAGCTGGGGGTAGGTAATACATTTCTAATGAAATTTCTATCTGGCACAAATGTATAGATGGTCCGTTTCAGAATTGTGAATGGGGAAAATGGTTCTCCTGAATTCTGTGGAGAAACTCACACACAATATCAAACAATTGCCAGCTGTAAATGACATGAGTTGATAAAAATAGCCAGCTCTGTAGACCCAGCAACGCCCATTTTGTGCAGGCTGTCGTCAGCAGAGTCCACTGCCTGAGCACATAGCTGGCTTTGAGAGGCTCAGGGAATCACAGTTTTGAATGCTGGTCCTCATATTCCCTCCTGCATCTCGATATCGAAATAAATACAACTATCCTTACTAGCTACAAAAATATTTATGCCACTAAGTGACAGAGCCTCAGGGCTCTAGTCAATCTGTAACCTTTATGGTGCTCCTCCTAGCTCTCTGTGAGTAGGTGTGAACGGATTACATGCCCAGGGCCATTGTAGAGTTCTGGTTGGTCACCCGAATATTAGGAAATGATGCTCTGTGCTAGAGAGGTGGAAGTAGGAAGCACCATGAGCACGAAGTATGTGAGACATTGCAAAAGACTGGTAACAAGTCCTAACTGTGCCTCCGTTTCCAGGACCTACTGGATCGATTCCTCACCGTGACAGATGGATCTGTTTGCCATACTCCCTCTCCTTCCTTCAAGTAGTAATTCAAGTTTTACCTCCTTAAAATTTTCTCTGCCTCCCGTCTGCCAAGCCACTGCTGACTCACAGGATAATTCTCTTTGTTTTCATAGTTCTTGCATTTCTAAATGTTATTTGTAGTTTAGGGCCAATCACTCCATTATACTATAAGGAAGTGTAGAGAAAGGACTATCTCTTCACCTGTGAACTCAACAAACAGGGTACAACTCACACATTGTGATTTCCTGACAAGTAATACGAAAATCACTAACAAATACTGACCCAGTTTTGTGATATTATATTTTCCTTTGAAAATCCAAAGTTTGGATAAGTATATTTCTATATTTATAGACACTTTCAAAAGTAATAAAACATTTAGAAGATCTAAAAAAGTTATCTATTTAAAAAAGAAATATCATCCAAGATTAAAAGCATTGTTTTCTTCTGGAGAAATTCCCATTTCTTTTTCTCTCCCCCCCCTCCTCCTTTAAGAAGAATAACAAAGTACATTTAAGGACACATTGCTCCAAATCAAGCTAACTTTTGCACCCTATGCCATCCCTGTATCATCTTGATTATTATCTCACCCTATTCTAACTAAGCCCCCTCTATGCCTGTGTGATAAATGCAAATTTTCAGAGACAGATGAGTCTGTGGCCAGGAGGACAGCTCAGGGCCAAGGAGAAACTCCTTCTGAATTCATGTCAAGTTTGACTCAGAGAGTTTCAAGAGTGTCGAGGGAGGAGGGGCTGAATAAAGAGGAAAATGAGAGGAGCTAGGTTTTATGTATATGCCCCCTTTCCTGAAGAAAGAACAGGACTATCTAGAGAATATTTAGCTATTATCAGAGAGGTGGGTGGGAAACCAAGAATGAGACACTGAAAGGGAAGTAGATCTGCATTCAAAGCTGATTTTGCTTTTTACATATTTTCTTAAGGTCTTGGTTTGCTTGCAAATGCTTGCATTTCATATTTTGGTATTGAATCAGTTAAGAACCCTTATCAAAACTGGCTTAAGCAAAACAGGGAATTTAGTGGCTCACAAAACTGAACAGATGAATCAAAAAATATGGGCCAAGCCCTCCTTTTCCTTGCTTCATTTCTAGTTCTACTTGCTGATGTTCTGCCTAGGCTCAAGGCAGCTCCATCTTTGTGGTCCAAAATGCCTGCCAGCAGCTTCTGGAGCTGTAATCTTTCTTTATTGGGTCCTGCAAAACACAAGCTTAATCCTGGAGTCGAATCTAAATGGTTTTGAATGGCTTCCCTTGGATCACATGCCAGTTCCCAAAACAATCAGCGTAGTTGAGCTGAAGGGACTCTAAGAATTGCTTTAAGCTAGTTGGGCCCCTTTTGTGGATGTGGGCAAATTCAATTCTTCCTAAATGACATGACACTTAAATTATACAGTGGAAAATGTATTAGGGTTTGCAGTAAAAAGACTTTGGTTCAAAGTTCAGTCTCTTCACTTTATAGCTATATGATCTTTGTGAATTGCTTCGAGTCCACTAACTTCAGCTTTCCTTTTTATTTCCTAATTGGGGATAATAATAATAGTTATCTTATAGAAAAACTGTTGTGAAGATTAAATAAGATAATCCATAGAAAATGCTCAACACAGTGTTTGGCACACAGTAAGTGCTCGGATTTCCTTTCTCCTTATGTCCTTAGTAGTTGCTGGACCTTTGCCAAGTCCACAAGACATCTTTTGACAAAAATTCCATTTGGAAGCTTAGGAAGATATCATTAGGTCTCTGACAAAAACCTGGGCTGCAGTTTGTGCTAGTAATGAGCAATTTTAAGTCAGATTCCATTCTGATATTTGAGACCTATTAACTCAATGTCTTACATTCCCAATTCCATTAGACATTGCAAACTTCTCTTTCTACTTGGCATTCCCAAATAGCTTGAAAATTCCTGATCCCTGACTCTTCCTTCAACTATTGTCCTCCCTACCAACAATTCCCTCCATCCTTCTGGTCCTGCCATTACCCACATGCATGTGGATATTGGAACTAAATGGCTCATCAAATATCCTTGCAGATATTTGACCTCTTAAACCTCATTATCCTTTATCACAAATCCATGCCAGCCCACCTGAGGACTTCCATATTCCATCATTCCACAGCACTTTTCCACTGCTAAAAATCTATCTGCAATATCCTATTTACGAGGTCTGACTATTAAGTTCGCGAACTTGTTGCAACGAAGTTGCTAACCTTTTTTGATACCAGAGGGATTATTCATTATGAATTTGTACCAACTGGACAAACAGTTAACCAGTTTACTATTTGGAAATGCTGAAAAGTCTGCATGAAAAGGTTAGATGACCTGAAATTTTTGCCATCAATTCATGGCTCTTGCATCACGACAATGCACCAGTTCACACAGCACTGTCTATGAGGGAGTTTTTAGCCAGTACTAACAAATAACTGTATTGGAACACCCTCCCTACTCACCTGATCTGGCCCCCAATGACTTCTTTCTTTACCCGAAGATAAACGAAATATTTAAAGGAAGACATTTTGATGACATTCAGGACATCAAGGGTAATACGATGACAGCTCTGATGGCCATTACAGAAGAAGAGTTCCAAAATTGCTTTGAAGGCTGTGGCATTGGTGCATAGCTTCCCAAGGGGAGTACTTCGAAGGTGACCATGGTGATATTCAGCAATGAGGTATGTAGCACTTTTTCTAGGATGAGTTCACAAACCTAATTGTCAGACCTTGTATGATAACAATCTCACATTTTCAGCTCTCCAAATCTCATTTCCCATCCTATGTGTTCTTCAACCTCATATATATTTTAATTCCTTAATTCCTCATTTTTATCTCTGTTAGTGAACACTTTTAAATCTTCACATTTTTATAGATCCAGTGGCTTATCAGGTCAACAACTCTCTTGTCCCTGTGAGTTTCCGCTAGTGTTGGCCTCATCCCCAATCCCCAAGACCAGTCCAACCAATTGTCATCTCTGCTCCTTCATCCATGTTGCTAAGGATTTCTGAGGAAAATCACATAGTTATGCCAATTTTTGCCATTATGATGTCATTGTCTCTGACCACAGATAAGCCCTCAGCAATGCCTTTCAACCCTCAGGGGGAGTTTCTAGACAATTCCTTATACAATCTGTTTAAAATGTTCACCATTCTTTTAATCCCTCTTCTGCTTACCCCTTCTGACTTGTATCAGATACCTCCTCCTTCATTGAGAAAATACTAAGTTCTTGATCATCTCATTAAAGAAATTTACCTTTGCATTTATAAGTTATTCTTTCCTTCTCTGAACTAAAGCGAATCTTGCCTGCCTCTCTATCCCCTCCCACACCTACAACTAATAATTGCATCCACTATTCTCACTCCTCTGGCATCAGCCTCCTCCTCTCTTATTTCATCTCCATCGTCACTGAGACATGACCTTTATCTTCCAAATGTAGCCATCAACCAATCTTTCTCTTTCCACTCACAGCCAAGATTCTCCTAATTTTAGTTTACTCTTAGGAGTTCTCATTTATTTAATTGGAAACATTTTTTTGCTGACATTATCAGTGACCTTCCAGTTATCCAATTCAAGGAAATGTTTTTTCAGTCCTTTTGAACTCCTGCAACATTTGGCAATGTTACTCATTCCTTATTTTGATCTAGTTTTTTAGTATCATGGTATTGTTTTTTCTATTCAATATATTTCAGTTATAATTAGTTCTAATTGATATATAACTAAAATTTTATTAAATCAGGACATCCCAAATAAGACTAGGGGGTGGGATCTTCGCAGCCAAGATAGCCCTCCCAATTTTTAATGGTCACACACAGGTGTGGGACCAGCCTGTTCTGCCTCTCCGTCCCGCCTACCAGTGTTGAGGTGGCTTCTTCTGTATGTCCTTAGTTGTAGGGCTTTGGTTCAGCTAGACTTCAGGTGATTCTCTAGGATGGTTGTTTTGTAGTTTAGTTATACTTTTTTTTATAATTTTGGTCATGAGAGAAGGTAAGCACAGCATTGACCTATCCGCCATCTTGACCGGATCTGGATCATACCTTGGCGGTATTTTAACCCCAGCTGTAAAAAGCAACAACTAATTGTAAGTCCTGAAACTGTGAGCTAGTGGTATTTTCCTCAGGTTGGTAGAGAGGCTGGGAATACAGCTCTAGTTTTCTGATTCCCAACAGAATGCTCCTGATTCACTGTGACTACAATTATAGTCTAAATTAGCCTTCCTCATTTTTTTAACCCAAATAAGTAATTTGATATAATTAAGATAAATAAGGTAACCTAAAAAAGAAGTAAGACTGAAGCTCTTTGTTAATTAATGAGAGAGACAGGAAGAGACCCAAAGACATCGGCCATGGTCTATCTCTGTTGACATACTTCCCACCTGTCCTCTACAATGCCATTTTCTCACCATTTTGCAATCATTTTACTAACCATGCCATCTTTTTTTCAAAAACCTCCCTTTTCTTTTGTCTGCCTTGCGTACACATTCATGCTTTAAGTCAGCTAAAAGGTCACTCCTCGGGAAAACTTCTCATGCTCCCCACCAAAGAGCGAGGCTCTACCACCTTAGAGATTTCTCCATGGTTATCCCCACTTCTGTCAGAGAGCTCACTATACCCTAATCATGAGAAGACCTGTCTATCCCGTCATAGACTGCCAAACCCTCAAAGCCCGAAGCTAAACCTTCATTTCCACATTCCTATCAAATAACCTGGAGCTGTTGGGATGTCCAGGACGTGCCCATGGAAGGAATAAATGGTCACTGGCAAGCCAGTGGTCACTTGGGTAAGTGTATGATGCCAAATTCAGAATGAAATGAAAATTGAAATCTAGGATGCTATTACTGGATTTCCTGTTTCCTTCATTATGGTGTTTATAAGATGTCAAAACTAGAGGAAAAATGAAAAATGCCATTCAGCATCTGGTGATTTTGTATATAATGACTGTTGACTCTTTGTTCCTGTGAGTTTATAGCTTCAATTTAAGCTTAAGGGGTGTGTGTATGGCAGATATTTTTTGGGGAAAAAAAGGAACCTTGACCTAAACTTCATATCTTACATAAACATAAACTCAAAATGGATCTTGAAAATGAGTGTAAATGTAAAACTACACAATATTTAGAAAAAAAATAGAAGAAAATCTTTAAGATCTAAGGCTAGGCAGATTTCTTAGACTTGCTACCAAAAGCAGGATCCATAAAAGAAAACAATAGGTAAATTAAACCTCATTGAAACTAAAAATTTATTATCTGTGAAAGCCCATGTGAAAAAGATGAAAAGACAAGCTACAGACTAAGAGAAAATATTTGCAAACCCATATTCATCAAAGGTCTAGTATCTAGAACATATTTAAAAACTGCCAAAACTGAACGTTAAAAAACTAAATAATCCAGTTAGAAAATGGGCAAAAGATATAATCTGACAACTCACCAAAGAGGATATCCAGGTAGAAAACAGTACATGAAAAGAATTTCAACAGTATTAACCATCATGGAAATGCAAATTAAAACCACAGTAAGTTAGGTTTAGCTACACCTATCAGAATGACTAGCATAGAAACAGTGATACCACCAAACCTGGCAAGGGTGCAGGGTAACAAACTCTTCTGTTGCAGGTGGGAACAGAAAATGGTACCGCCATTCTAGAAAACAGTTTGGCTAGTCCTTTTACAACTGAAGATGTGATTACCATATGACCCAGCAATTGTACACTTGGACATGTATCCCAGAGAAATAAAAATTCCTGTTCACATAACAACCTTTACCCAAGTATTCGTAGCAGCTTTATTCATGATGGCCAAAAACTGGAAACAGCCCAGAGGTCCTTCAGTGGGCAAAATGGCTAAACAAAGTGGTACATTCATTAAGTCAGCAATAAAACTCAGTAATAAGAAGGAACGCACTATAAATACACCAACAACTTAAATGAAAGAATTATGCTGAGTCAACAAAAGCTACTCTACAAAGGTTTCATAGCGTATGATTCCATTTGTATAACCTTTTAGAAATGACAGCACTTTAGAAATGGAAAGTAGATTAGTAGTTCCCATGGGTTAGAGATGGAAGGAGAGTTGGAAGGGAATTAAGTTTGGTTATAAAAGGTTAACACAGGAATTCTTGTGGTGCTGGAACTGCTTTGTATCTTGACTATGATGATGGATGCATGTACCTACACATGTGATAAAGGTAGATAGTACCTACGTGTGATATAGGTAGATCGTACCTAGCATGCGTGCGCAAACTTTGCACACACACAAACTCATGAACACAAGTAAAACTGGGGAAATCATATCATAGTTGTGATGTTATACTATAATTTTGCAAATTTGACCATTGGGAAAAATTGGTAAAAGTGTATATGGGATCTCAATGTTCTATTTCTTATAAGTGCATGTACATCTATACTATATTCTAATTATCTCAGTAAAAATTTAAACCAGAAGGGGGGGGGGGTCTTTTCTATACCCCTTATATTTCTCCTCTAGCAACTTCTGTCTTTTCTTAGAGAAAATTTGTCAGAAAAATTTCGGAGAAGATTGTTTATCTCTGTTAAATTGGGAATCACAGACCTGAGGAAAATGGCACCAGTCAGATTTGACTGAGCTACCATGAAATACTGGGAGGAAGTGGTTGTCCTTTTACCTAGAACTTCCTTTATCTGTGGTGTTAGATCAACAGTACAAATTTAATCTCAGTGTTATGTTTACAATATAAGTAGAACAGGCTGTGGTTTTAGAAAACTTTTCTTTAAATTATTGTTTGTGCTTTTGTTTAAGAAAAGAGGTAGAATGATTACTCTAACCTCATGTTTTGTTTTATTTTACAAATATGTGCAACATACAGAAATACACAAAATGAATCACCCCAAATAAACAAATAACAACATTTGCTTCAAAGATCGTTGGGTTTCGTTTTCCAATTCCATATATTTCCCACGTTTCTCAGAGTTAGACATAATCATGCATTTAGTGTTTATCCAGTCCATGTTTTTTAATTTTACTATACACAAACACTCATATACATAAACACAATATATATTAGTATTTTTTAAAAATTACACATGTAGTATACTACATGTAATAGTCTTCAGTTTTCTTTCTTTACCAAATATTCTGTTTTAGATATATGTTGATATACATGGATCTAGTTAATTTTAACAATTGCAAGTTATTTTATAATATGGATATACCATAATTTATTTATTCTCCTATTAATTATCATATATTTGATCTCCAATCTTTTACTATGACAAATATAAGAATGTGACACTTGCAGCAACCCTTACTTAGAGATATCAAATCAAATGCTATGTTTCACAACCAGTTCTCACAATCTAAAGCTGATTGGTGACTAGAAACTTGGGGTGACCCTCAGTGATCCAATTAAAGTCTCTTTCCTGATAAAAAGGGAAACAAAAGTCCCCTTGTTCTGAGGAAGTAAGAAAGAAACATTGGAACTAGTTTCAAATGTATTTATTCAATAGCCATGATAACAAGTAAACACTAGAACTGGTTTTAAATCCCTCTACTAAATCAATGGCAACTCCGGTTGAAAACACCTCTGAAAGACAACCAATCAGTGACAGTCTCATGCTTTGAAAGGCAGCCAACCATCATCAGACTACTTCAGTTAATATGCACCGTAGGCTGATGTCTACCTACTCTCACTCCGTAACTAACACAAAACATGTTCTGTAGCCAACAAAACCCATGCTTCCTAGACTAACATCAACCTACGCCTGCATCTGTAACCATCGCTACCCAAAGTAAATTCCCCAAAGAAACATATATGAGATGAGCAGTTTGCTTTGTTTAATGACAGTCTAACTGACCAGCATAATTGCCCCTTTCTTAAGTAGACAATAAATTCAGCTTCTTGGTTTCAGATATTGATAGACATTTTCTATTTTCGACATTTACTACTGACTTGTTTTAATCGATTGTGTATGGATACAGAGTCATTTACCTTACCTAGAGGGCAAGCTTCAATCCACAGTTAGCACAGCTCCCACCAGCCCTCTCCTCATCTCCCTTATTGAACTACTCAGTGAATTTCTTAACTTCCACGGCTTCTCTTTTCTGGCAAGGAGATAAGCTTTTCACTGGTCATTATAGTGCCCTTGTCTTTCTTTTAATACAAACAACATTTCAATGAACAATCATTTCCATGTGTTACCTAGAGGTAGAATTGCAGGGCTGAAGGACACATAGCTTTACTTGAAATTTCAAGATTGCTCTCCAAAATGGTATTACCAATTTATAACCATCCCATCAACAATGTTCTTTCCAACACTTGCAGACTTTAAAATGTTTGCTAATCTGAAGAGTACGCAATGGTGCCTTAACGTTTTCTCTTACGTTCCTTGATTACACAAGTGTGATGGAACCCTTTTGGCTGTTGTGTGACGTGTGTGTTCTTAAGCCATTTTTCTATTATAGTATTTGTCATTTTCTTATGAAGTTTGTGAGAGTTCTTTGTGAATTCTGGACATTAATATTTGGCGATGTATGCTGCATCTATTGTCATTGTCTCAAATTAATTTTTTTATTTAAGGTGACCATTTACATTGTTATGGGATCAATTTAATCAGTCTTCATCTTTGTGATTCATGATTTTTTGTCTTAAGAAATATTTCTGATTTCTGGAGCTATAAATACATTTGGCTATACTTTCTCTAATAGCTTTTACCCATGTTTAGTTTTAAACATCAATCTAGAGTTTATTTTTGAGTAGGGTGATATGTTGAGATCTAAATTCATGTTTTTATGTCAAAATACAATTTTTTCATGAACGAACTATGCATAACATGAATGAATCTTACCAAGCTGATGTTGGGCGAAAGGAGCAAAATACAGAAAGTAGCACTGACAGGATTTGCCAATAGATTGGGTTTAGAAGTCCCAGGCAATTAAGAGATGCAAGGAAACATGTTGAGGCCTGTATTACACTCTATCTACAATGGACTGTAACCTGGTTATTTTAATAATACAATCCTGTTTATTGTAATACTTCATGAAATGCCTTATCATTTACAAGGGACTTTCACCAGAATTTGTGCATTTAAAAACAGTTCTTACAGTAGTGTTTCCCCAGTCATGGTCACCATCACCTGCGAGCTTGTCGGAAGTGCAGAATCTGAGGCTCCAACCCAGACCTATAGAACTAGAACCTGAAGTTGAATAAACACCCTCCCTGGGGGATTATTATGCACCTTGAAGATTGCAAAACCCTGGGAGGGGATTTATTTTTAAGAAGCTTCCCAAGTGTTCCTAATGATGAGCCAGGCTTAGGGACAAATGGCCTACAGCCTCTTCTTCCAAAAAGGTCAAATCCTTGGCATACAGTCTATCAATCTTCAAAACAGCTTCTTTCACCCACTCCTCTCTCCTGTAGAAAATAAATTGGCCATGTCTGCTTGCACAGAAAACTAGTTGCTCAGATGCAGTGTGGTCAGGTTTCTCTGGTCAGCTTTTTCATTCCATTAAGTTCATTCTCATGGTCTTAACTGGGGAAATATATATACGAAAATCAGCTTCTTTACCAATGAACCCACACCTGAAATTTCCCAACGATTCCAGACTAGTTAGCATGCCGCTTGCTCCAGTATTTATAGGGTGAGCTTCATGGACACAATATTTTGCGGATTAGTAATAAATCTGTGAAATTTTCAAACTCTACAATAAAGTCCTGAGATGTTGCCTACAGACCCAGCTCTTCAAACAGAAGAAATATTTCATTACTGCTCTTTCAGGTAGGTCAGTTTTTTAAATTAATAAATGCCTTGAGATTGGTGTAAAAGGAGGAAGAGACAGCTAATGGGTGTCCTTTTGTTTGGGTTTGTCTATTCATTTTGATTCAGATCAATGCTGAACTAGGCTCTCTGTATTCTGATGTGTCACCCACTGTGTTGGCAAATCATTAAATAATTGAACATGGGCAAGTCCTTATTGCTAATTAGTCTTCTGCCTAAAGAAGAGACCCATTATTTTCTCATCACTCCAGGGCTTCATGTCCCAGAATATCCCATTTGACCAATTATCAACTATCACCCAGAACTGATTTGCTAACAGGACGAAGCTAATGATAGGTTGGGATTGATGACTTACTGCCCACCGGACACAATGACAAAATGGAAATCCACTCTCTGGCTAATTAATATCACATTATTTGCTGACTTTCATCTTAGAAAAGAGATGCTGAATGAGAATTGTAGCGAAACACAAACTAACATTAGATGATTAAAGAACCATTTCATTCTTATTTTTCCTTTGATGATTTGGCTGACCAATACAGGTCTGTGTTTCCTGGGCCCGAAGTGTTCCATAGCCCATTTAATAAATGCCTGCAAATTTCTTGTGTGTCCTGCCATTGTTTAATTGTTTTCTCTTCGTTTAAAGAAGAAGGTGTAATAAATTAGGCAAGAAAGCGAGTATTTGGTATTACCATTTTTAACGCTTGTACGTACATTGTTTTTAGTGAAGGGGAGGAATGACAGATTACAGTTCTAAAATAAAGACTTTTGCTTCTTCAGGTTAGGGGCTAACGACCTAGCTCAGGACAGAAGGATACAAGAAGCGATCACAAATATTGTTATGCATTGAGCCACACCTCACTGCACAACAAGTACCTTCCTCCTCAGTTACACAGATGTCTGTAGGCAATAAAGTGAGTGAGTGAATACATGACTTAGTTTGATGAGTACGAGAGACATCATTTGGCAATTAATAATGCATTCTTTTTATTATATTGCCATCAAAATGATCTTATTCTATATCACTTCACAGAGAGTATGATAGGAGAGGAAAACATCAATACTTGTGTAATACGTAGGACATGTGGGCAAAGTGTGGCCATGGTTTTTTGGTTTACCTTTTACTGGCTGATGCCTCACTCTTCATTTAAAGAATTTGAAAGAAAGGTTTCCAAGGGGAAATGTAAAATAGCCTTCCTCATCCTTATTATCCTGTCATGGAAGAGAGATTTTAGAGTCTTCTACATCAGGAATGACTCATAAGCATCGCATGGCAACAGAGATTCTTACTGAGTGGAGCTCAGCCAGTGGCACTCGGGTGACGTAGGGTAGAACACCAGGCATTTGTACCACTGCCACACAGCTTTCAGGTTTGGTGCAACATTTTTGTCATAGCTACACTTCACTTTGTGACTACCTTGTTTTCTCTTCCTACAGGCTCTTCCTTTACAGATGACCAGCACAGGCTCCTGAGTCTGATCATGTGATGGTGAAGGACAAGGGTTGACCGAGTTATTCTATGGACAGTGCTTCTCCAGGCAAGGTTCTGATGTCCCCCGCACCAGAGTGCACAAGCCTTGGGAACAGCAAACCTAACAAGCTCCCTACATGACCCAGGTGCACATTACATTTTGTGAACCACTGCTTTAGGAAATAGCAGAGATCCCCAGTCGTCCCGGATGGATGGCCACCCCCAGCGAGAATGTTTGAAACCTGTGGGCATTAGCGGCAACCCCGAAGGCCCCCCATGCTAGTCACTGCCTCCTGGTGATTCCATGGTGTTCTTTCGAGGATCACAGCAGGTACAGTGTTTGGGGCTTAGCTCTTGGGTAACGTGCTATGGACTGAAAGTTTGTGTTCCCCCCACATTCATACACAAGTCCTAACCCTTAATGTGATGGTGTGTGGAGGTGGGGCTTTGGGGGGTAACTAGGTGATGAGGGTGGAGCCCTCATGAAGAGCTTAGTGCTTTTCTAAGGAGAGAAATGAGAGAGATAATTACTGTACCACGTGGGGATGCAGCGAGAAGACAGCCACCAGCAAATCAGAAAAAGGGCTCT
Organism: Rhinolophus sinicus; assembly: GCF_036562045.2. Taxonomy (NCBI): domain Eukaryota; kingdom Metazoa; phylum Chordata; class Mammalia; order Chiroptera; family Rhinolophidae; genus Rhinolophus; species Rhinolophus sinicus. The sequence goes on along the minus strand of NC_133761.1, from coordinate 50,925,718 downwards.
CACCAGAGCCCCACCAGGCTGGCACCCTGACTTCAGGACTGGGATAAATATATTTCTGTTGTTCAAGCCACTCAGTCTATGGTGTTTTGTTCTAGCAGTCTGAGCTAAGATAGTAAACAATAAAACTGGGCTAATGCAAAAGGGGGAAAAAAGTCCTTTGTATGCCATGTGTCTGTCTATCTATCTATCTATCTATCTATCTATCTATCTATCTATCTATCTATCTATCATCTATGTGTAATCTATCATCTATCTAAATTATTTTCCTTGTATGTCTGAAAACTCAACTGTTTAGGTTAGTTTTACTTGTTAAGGCAGACTAAGGCTCAGTGTTTCTGATTCTCTTCACTTTTTCTCTCTAGTATTAGGACTAAAATTTTTTTCTGCTCTGCTTCGTTTTAAAGACCTAAAGAGAGCAGCCAGTTTCCTCCATGATCTACTGGGAGCAGCTGTCAGGAACAGACCGAAGCATGCTCCTCCTCTTTGGAACCACTTTCTACTTTTGGTAGGACCTTCTCTGGTTATCTGTCTGGAATAAGCTACAAAATGAAGAGTCTGGACTAGATGAGATAAAACTATTTTGTGAAGCAGTTCCCTTGGCTGCGTTTCTGAATGGCCTTTGGCTTTGGAGTCTCATTTCTTTCTGTGACCTTATCAATCTGACTGACAGGTTGTCACAGGGTGGGTGACTCAACAGAGAGATTGTCAGGAATTTGGACTCTTCTTGTATCATTTACATAGAAAAATATTTAAACCCTTTAGCCACAGCGAGCATGGCAAGGCCTGTCAGTGGGTGGATGCCCCTGCCCAATGTTATATAAAGGGGCCAATGATGCCTCAGTATATTGGCCTCTGGGTTGTTTATTTCATCACTGCAGACACTGACCCATTAGCTCAAAAGCTTGCTGGTGACAATCTCAAAGTTTTACACAACGAATTGTTTGAAAAATAGCCAAGGGGAGATGTTTAGCCACCTAGAAACTACCTACTTTGATACCTCGTGAAACCCCATCCAGCACTGCTGGCCATTGATAAGAGAGGGCACAAAAGTGCTACTGCCCTCAATCCAGAGACTCCCTACTGTGCTGCTGAGAGAGTTGAGAGCTGAATAAACTTCTTAATGAGTGGACATTTGAGTTGAGGTCTGAGCGATGGGTAGGAATTCACCAGATTCAGGACAGAGGAAATCTTCCAGGCAGAAGATTATCTCATGCAAAGCTATGAGCTGAGAAGGAAGATGGCTGCTTTGGGCTGCAAGGCAAATTGTGAAAAGGGAAAGTGTCAAACGTCAAGACCAGGGAGAAGGCTGGATCAGGTGGACCTTGTCAATAGCGAGGGACTCTGTGTGTGTGTGTGTGTGTGTGTGTGTGTGTGTGTGTGTGTGTGCATGCACACACTTTGCACTTTGAAATGAGGAAGAGGTCGAAGCATGAACCTATTGCCTCTGGAAACTGCCTGGTGGCCCAGAATCCAGGGAGTTTAACCCGACTGACTTAGAAGTGATCATTCAGATTTGAACACAGGAAGTCATCAGGGTCTTTGGTGAAAGACCACAAAACCAAGTAGAGCAAAGGTTGCAAAGTCCTGGCCTGTAGGGCCTAACTGCTGCTCAAATGCATTTTGTTGACTTGCACAGCATTGTTAAATACACTTGGACTAGCTTGCTATCATTTAAGAATGGGGATATTTCTTTTAAAATGTGAATATCTGGCTTCCTTTGAAAAGGTAGAGACATGGAAACATTGATATCACATTCTAGCGTAGAAGCAATTTGGTAGAGATGCATAATGGCAGTCCCCTTACAAATGCCTGCTGAATTCCTCTCTCTCCAGCCTTTCCTTCTCCCCCAGCACCCTGCCTGGTGCCATCTGCACCACCCTGTAGGCATTTGAGTTGATCCCAGAATGAAAGGATTAAATCATCTCTTCTACTGGGGAGAACAGGGACCATGGTCACTTGCTGCCATATTCTTGGTGTCTAGCACAGTCTTTGGCACATAATAGATACTCATTAAAATATGTATTAAGTCCATGACCTGAGCTATGATGGGACAATAGGAAGCATCTATGTTTTTAATAAGACAAAATTGATCAAGGTCAATATTGGGGGGTTGTCAGACTCATTCATAGAGGTGTTCAGTTAGAACTTTAAATTACCAATCCCCGCACTTGACTTTAAGACAATTTTGGAAGAACTGAACACACTGAAGGTGTTAGTGTAGTAGTCAATTTACTAGTACCTTGTCAAGAAATCTGACAGTTTTGCTGGAAGTTATCAACATGAGCAAGGAAAAAAACGTACTCTGCATAGTGAGAAGTTTAAACAGGTTCCTTGAACTAGCTGTTTCTCAGGAAGAAGCAGGGTAGAATTACAACAGAAAATAATTAGGAGGCAGCATCAGCAGATGTTTTTCCTCCATAGAAGCAGCATTATTTGAAGCATTTAAAAACAAAGAAACTACTGTGAAAGTGTAAATTATATGATGCAGCATGAGTGTATACTGGCTTTTTCATTCTTCCTCTTATGTTTATGTGAATTTCATATCCTACAACCAAGCCAAAAGTGCATTACTTTGCTTTCCAAAATGCATTGACTTGATATTTGATTTTAATTGTAAAATGTGCTCATTATAAAATATACAGCTCAATTTATGGTTGCCAAGACATGGAAACAACCAAAGTGTCCTTCGATAGATCAATGGATAAAGATGTGGTACATACACACAATGGAATATTATTCTGTCATAAGAAAAGATGAAATAGTACTATTTGCGACAACATGGATAGATCTTGAGATTATAATGCTAAGTGAAATAAGTCAGACAGAAAAAGCAGAGAACCATATGATTTCACTGATATGTGGTATATAAAACTGAAAACAGCAAAAGAACAAGACAAACAAATGAAGAAACAAAAACTCATAGACACAGACAATAGTCTAGTAGTTACCAGAGGGTAAGGGGGGTGGGGGGTGGGAGATGAGGGTAAGGGGGATCAAATATATGGTGATGGAAGGAGAACTGACTCTGGGTGGTGAACACACAATGTGATATATAGATGATGTAATACAGAACTGTACACCTGAAATCTATGTAACTTTACTAACAATTGCCACCCCAATAAACTACAGTTAAAAAAAATATATTACACACACACACACACACACACACACACACATATATATATATATATATATATATATATATATATATATATATATATATATATTTCAAAAAGTACAAATAAAAAATGCAAAGCACATAAACCCTAGCCTAATGTAGTTGTTATGAGCCCAGATTCTGGTGTCAAGCCTCAGTGGCATCATGAAAATGAGGATCATGGTTCATATCTCAGAGGGTTGTTATGAGAATTACATAAGGGAATATTTGTAAAGTACTTGGCAAATAGTGTATGCCACAAAGTCAATAACATATTTTGTTAAATAAATGAGATCGAAAAATAATTTAAAAGTTTCATTTACATAATTCCAGACTTTTTTCTATGTATGCACAGATACAATTTACACAAACACATTTGTAAGTGAACAGCCTTATTTCCAAATAAGATTTTGTTACCTGTATGTTTTGGCGACTTTATATATAAAAATTTTTACCCCTGATAATTTTATAACAATTTTTTAAAAACTAAAGTTTATTGGGGTGACAATTGTTCGTAAAGTTACATAGATTTCAGGTGTACAATTCTGTAATACATCATCTATATCTCACATTGTGTGTTCACCACCCTGAGTCAGTTCTCCTTCCATCACCACATATTTGATCCTGAGGTTTACCCTCTTCTAGAGCCCCCCTCCCCTCTTACTCCCTGGTAACCACTATTGTCTATATCTATGAGTTTTTGTTTCTTCATTTGTTTGTCTTGTTCTTTTATTGTTTTCAGTTTTATATCCCATGTATCAGTGAAATCATATGGTTCTCTGTTTTTTTTGTCTGACTTATTTCACTTAGCATTATAATCTCAATATCCATCCATGTTTTCGCAAATGGTCCTATTTCATCTTTTCTTACCACCAAATAGTATTCCATTGTGTATATATATCACAACTTCTTTATCCATTCATCTATCGAAGGACATTTTGGTTGTTTCCATGTCTTGGCCACAGTAAACAAAGCTGCAATGAACATTGGAGCACATATGTCTTTATGGACAAATGTTTTCAGATTTTTTGGGTAGATACCCAGGAGAGCGATTGCTGGGTCATAAGATAATTCTATTCTTAATTTTTTGAGGAACCTCCACACTGCCTTCCATAGCGGCTGCACCAGTCTGCATTCCCACCAACAGTGTATGAGGGTTCCTTTTTCTCCACAGCCTCTCCAACACTTGTTACTATTTGTCTTGTTGATGATAGCCATTCTAACTGGGATCAGGTGATATCTCATTGTGGTTTTTATTTGCATTTCTCTGATGATTAGTGATGTTGAGCATTTTTTCATATGTTTATTGGCCATTTGTATGTCCTTTTTGGAGAAATGTCTCCTCAGGTTCTCTGCCCATTTTTTAATTGGATTGTTTGTTTTATTTGTTGTGAGTTGTATGAGTTGCTTATATATTTAGGATATTAGCCCCTTATCGGAGGCATTGTTTGCAAGCATCTTCTCCCATTTGGTTGGTTGCCTCTTTATTTTGTCAATGGTTTCTTTTGCTGTGCAGAAGCTTTTAAGTTTCATATAGTCCATTCATTTATTTTAGCTTTTACTTCCCTTGCTTTTGGTGTCAAATTCATAAAATGCTCTTTGAACCCAAGGTCTATAAGTTTAATACCTATGTTTTCTTCTATGCAGTTTATTGTTTCAGTTCTTATGTTTAGGTCTTTGATCCATTCTGAATTAATTTTGGTATATGTTGACAGATAGCAGTCTAGTTTCATTCTTTTGCACATGGCTTTCCAATACTCCCAGGACCATTTATTGAAGAGGCTGTCTTTTCTCCATTGTATGCTTTTGGCTTCTTTGTCAAAAATGTCTGCTATATTTATGTGGGTTTATTTCTGGGTTCTCAATTCTATTCCATTGGTCTGTGTGTCTATTTTTCTGCCAATACCATGCTGTTTTGATTATTGTGGCCCTGTAGTACAAGCTAAAGTCAGGGAGTGTGATACCTCCAGCATTGTTCTTTTTTCTTAGAATTGCTTTGGCTATTTGAGGTCTTCTGTGTTTCCGTACAAATCTGATGATTTCTTGCTCTATTTCTTTAAAAAATGCCATTGGGTTTTTGATGGGGATCGCATTAAATCTATATATTACTTTGGGTAATATGGCCATTTTAACTATGTTGATTCTTCCAATCCATGAATATGGAGTGTCTTTCCATTTCTTTGTGTCTTCAATTTATTTTCAAAATGTCTTATAGTTTTCAGTATACAGGTCTTTCATATCCTTGGTTTAAGTTTATTCCTAGGTATTTTATTCTTTTTGCTGCAACTGCAAAAGGAATTGTATTTTTTATTTCTTTTTCTGAGATTTCATTGTTAGTGTATAGGAATGCAATGGACTTTTGTACGTTGATTGTGTAGCCAGCAAATTGACTGTATTCATTTATTGTTCCTAATAGCTTTTGGGATTAGGTGGATTCTTTAGGGTTTTCTACATATAGCATCATGTCATCTGCAAAGAGTGACAATTTAACTTCTTCATTCCCAATTTGGATGCCTTTTATCTCTTTCTCTTGCTTGATTGCTCTGGCGAGGACTTCCAACACTATGTTGAGAAGCAGAGGTGATAGGGGACAGCCCTGTCATGTTCCTGAACGTAGGGAAAGGGCTTCAATTTTTCACCATAAATTATATTAGTTGAGGGTTTGTCACATATGGCCTTTATTATGTTAAGGTATTTTACTTCTAACCCTATTTTATTAAGTGTTTTAATCATAAATGGATGGTGTATCTTGTCAAATGCTTTTTCTGCATCAATTGATATAATTATATGATTTTTGTCCTTTATTTTGTTTATGTGATGTATCACTTTGATGGCTATGCATATGTCGAACCATCCTTGTGCCCCTGGGATGAACCCCACTTCGTCGTGATGTACAATCTTTTTAATGCACTGTTGCATTTGATTTGCAAGAATTTTGTTTAGGACTTTTGCATCTATATTCATCAGAGATATTGATCTGTAATTTTCTTTTTTGTGTTGTCCTTTATAATAATTTAAGAACATAATATTCTTCTTTATTTTGTATTATAGAATATTTCATTAAATAATTTAGAAAATGCATATGTAAAGAATGAAATAGTATAACACAGCTTAAATTTTTTCAAAAAAAGTCTTACCCATATTTGATAAGGTGTATTCCAATTTACCTTTATGTTGGTATCATAATTCATACTAAAAATTACATTTTCTAAGTGATTATTAATGTGGTATAAAAATATAATACATTTTTTTATATTCATCATCTATCCTAGTCCCTTACTAAATTCTGTTATTAACTATTGATTTTTAGGGTTTTCTGCATAAACCATCATATAATCTGTAAATAATCACAGTTTTATCATTTGGGTTCTTTTTTTTTAATTGAGAAAAAATTGACATCACATTATGTAAGCTTAAGTTGTATGACGTGATGATTTGATACATTTATATATTGCAATATGATTACTACAGTAGCATTAGGGAACAACTTTATCATGTCACATATTTGTCATCTCTTTTTTTGGTGTTGAGGACAGTTCAGTTTTAGCCTCTTGTACTTTGAAGTATATAATACAGTATTGTGGACTATAATCTCTGTGCTGTGTATTACATCTCCAGGACTTATATACTAGTTATAAGTTGGTATCCTTCAAACGTCGCCCCAGTTCCCCTGCCCTCAGCCCCTGGTAACCACCATTCTACTCTGTTTTTATAAGTTCAATTTTTTTTTTATTTTTTTTTAAGATTTGGCATATAAGTGATATCATATAGCACTTGTCAGTCTCTGTCTGACTTCTCTTACTTAGAAGAAAGCCTTCAAGGTCCATCTATGTTTTCACAAATGGAAAGATTTTCTTTCTCATGGCTGAATAAGAATCCAGTAGGTATGGAATCTTCTTTATCCATTCATCAGTTGACTAACACTTAGGTTGCTTCCATGTCTTGGCTTTTGTGAATAATACTGCAGTGAACATGGGGGTCCTAACATCCCTCTGAGATACTGATTTCAGTTCCTTCAGTTCCTGTAATTGCTGGATCATATGGTAGTTCAATTTTTCATTTTTTTGAGGAACATCCATGCTGTTTTCCATAATGACTGCACCAATTTACACTTACACCAACAGTGCATAAGAGTCCCTTTTCCTCCACATTGTTGCCAATATTTATTTTAATAATAGCCATTCTGACCAGTGTGAGGTGATATCTCATTGTGGTTTTGATTTGCATTTCCCTGATGATGAGGGATGGTGAGCACCTTCTTCATGCACCTGTTGGCCATCTGTATGTCTTCTTTGGAAAAATGTCTATTCGGGTCCCTTTCCCATTTTTAAATGGAGTTATTTTCTTTTTTGCTATTGAAGTGTATGACTTTTTTATACATTTTGAATTTTAGACCCGTCAGATATGCGGTTTGCAACTATTTTCTCCCATTCTGTAGGTTGTCCTTTTAATTCATTGTTTCCTTTGTTGTGCAAAAGCTCTGTAGCTTAATGTAATCCCAAATGTTTATTTTTTGTTGCCTTTGCTTTTGGTGACTTATACAAGAAATCATTGCCTAGACCAATGTCAAGGATCTCTTCCCCTAGTTTTCTTCTAGGAGTTTTACTGTTTCAGGTCTTATATTTAAAACTTAAATCCATTTTGAGTTAATTCTTGAAATGGTGTAAGATTCATTTGGTGTCCAGTTTCATTCTTTTGCATGTGGATGTCCAGTTTTCCCAGCACCAGTTATTGAAGAGACTATCCTTTCTACACTATGTATTCTTGGCTCCTTTGTCAAAAATTAGTTGACTATATATGTGGAGGTTATTATTTAATTTATTTAATTACTCTTAATGTGCTGCTAGGACCGTTAGCACGTTGTTAAGGAGGGCAGCTTTGTCTTTAGCTTTTCGTGTTAATCATTTTTAATTAAAAACATTTCTTTTGACATTTTACCATTGAGTTAATCTTTGTTGTTATTTTTGTTTGTTTGTTTGTTTTTGGTAGATATCCTTTATTAGATTTAGGAATTCCCATAGATTCTTAATTTTACAAGTTGTATTTTTTTCTATTTCTGTCATGCATGAATGCATGTGGAATTTATATATATATTACATATGTAATACAGAGGGTGCAAAAGGAATGTATACACATTTTAAGAAAGGAAAAAACTGTATTAAAATTGTCATACTCAATATATACCGATAACAAAAGATGAATATAAGTCATGTATATACATTTTTGCACCCCTGGTGTGTGTGTGTGTGTGTGTGTGTATATATATATATATATATATATATATATATATATATATATATGCCCCATTCCCCCGGCTCTGGTCAAAAAACTACACTTGGTCATTCTTTATTGTCTTTTATTTTGTACTAGGATATTTGCGTGTTTCACATGGATGTCATTGGCCTACAATTTTTATTTTATGTACAAATCTTGTTGCAATTAAGCATTAAGAATATATATCTACATCATAAAATGAGTTGAAGAGTATTCTGTCCTTTTTGCCTTCTCTGGAACTTTTTCAAAAAGTTTTCACTTCCCAATTTCTTTAAACTGTTTTACCTTAATATCTCCCAATATTAGTACACATTATATTCTAAACTGTTCTTTATAATGGCGGCATAGTGATTCATTGATGGGGTATGCTATAATTTGTTTAACCAATCCCCACTAAGGGACATTTCAGCTGACTTCAATTTTCTTTTCTATCATAAACAAAAGTACATTATTCCATATTGAACTTGCTCTTTCTCCTCTGTTTTAGATGGTGATTTCTAAAGAATGAGTTTACTTCACTTTCACTTCTCTCCATTTAGTAAATAATGTGCTTTTACTCTAGTACCTTTCCCTCAGGGACTTCTGATGCACCACTCTAATTCTAAAGGCCATAGAGGCATAATGCCTGCAGAAACACAATTTTCAGATTTCTGATCAAATAGCCTCCAGAGGAGTGAAGAGAATGGACCTGAAGTCATTTATAACCTAGTGTTTACTTTTTAGCCTGCCCTTCTATCTTGGTAACTTGTAACAGCTTAACAGCTACCTCCCCAACCCCTATTGTTGTTGTATAGTTACAAGAAGCAGAGTACAGCATTAGGAATATATATATATATATATATATATATATATATATATATATATATATATATATATATATATATATATATATATATATATATATATATATATATATATATATATATATATATATAGTAACTATATATATAGTTACAAGAAGCAGAGTACAGCTTTAGGAATAGAGACAGTGGAAATGTAATGGCTGTGTGCGATGTCAGAGGGGTAGTGGATGGGGGGAGGGGGGTTGTCACTGTGTGAGGGATATAAATGATAAATGTCTAACTATTACACTGCTTTGTGCACCTGAAAGTAATTAAAAAAAAAAGTTAAAAAAAAGAAGTGGAAAACAAGCAAAAAAATTTTGCCTACAGTTTCTGAAATGAGAGAGTTTGTTAGTTTGAGAGCACCACCCAGTTTTAAAATAAGAAAACTTCTCGGAACTTAAAAGCTATCAGTAATTCTCACATTGGTGTAACTTAGGTGCTAGTGAGTTTATTTTCCAGCCTCTCTAGTATCATTGAAAGACTGAAAGTTTGGTTGATAGGAATAGGAAAGGTTTTGGGAGCATCTATCTAGGAAGATCCTTTGATACCTCAAGTGGACTCAAATTCTTACATTATTGGGGCTTCCAAGGGTAAAGAGGAGAGAAATACCACAGAAGAAGGGAAATCTAAAACACAAACCTGAACTACCCCAAAATTTTCTTAGGGTCAGCCCTGAACAAGTCACCAAGTCTCTGAAGTCTTTTTCTGCCCTTGATATAATAGCAGCTAAAACCAAGTAATGCAACAAATCTGGTGTATTTCCAAGGCAGACGTGGAGAACAAGAATGATTCTAACTTAGGAAAAGGGGACAAGGTAAGTGTCTCTGAAATTGTATGGTGAAGATGGTGGGTGCTTTTGCCAGAACCAAAACATTCCAGAAAATTCATTCAAATTTGACTCAGAGGAGCAGCAGACACCAGTCTTTGCACTATTCAAGGTTGGGTTATAAGTCACTTAGGGAAAGGGAAAATAAATAAATTCAGCACACACAAATCATCAGGGAAGCCTTGTTGTTTTTCCTTAGAATAATGTCTGGAGACTTCAGCCAAATGTGGTGCTTGAACTCTAAGATTTTGCTTACTTACAACTTGGGTTTGTCAAGGTGATGTTGGAATTATAGCAGGAAGGGCAGGCAAGGAAAGTTTTGTACATTTTATTGTTTAAGGTCTGAATATCTGTGGGTTGTAACAGAAAAATAAGTTGTCATATGTTAAAAACAGCTACTGTTTTAAACCACATTATTATGGTATGTTCATCCAATATTAGTGGATCTCAGGCCATTGCCAATATTGTGCTCTTAGGAATGGTGTCCAGCACAAAGATTATCCTAGAGATCAAAAGGCAGGATTAAATAGTTGAAAACTACAGCTCTGCACACTTGGGTAGAATCCAAGAAATTTACTAGATATTCTAATACTTGCAAATTAAGCAAAATAAACTAGCTTGCTTTTTATTTTACAGAGATTTTTAAAAAGCCAAATAGAATGCATTTAGAGAGCAGTACAGTGAAATAAACTATGCTGTAGAAAACCATTAAGCTAAAAAACAACAAAAACAAAAGAAAACAAACCCATAATTTTTTATACATTGCTGGGCTTACAAGAAAATAAAGAAACCTTTAAAGCTACCTCTTTCCCTCCCTCACCAAAAAAATTAGTTAATCAGAGAAGAGAGGTATAAGCAGTAAACAAACACAAATGTGACATTTTTTTAGGACATTCAGCTTTGTGATTAAACGACAATTCTCTGGGCTAGCAGCAACATGAGAGAACTTGGCCAGGGAATTTCACATTAATCCTGGGAGGGGCCTGAAACGGTCTAGGTCAACGGAACCTGGGCAGAAGAAAACACAAATCCTTCTGGAAAAAAGGATTCCAAGATTCCCATGGATAGATATCAACCCAAATATTAGCTCACAAGCATTCATCAACAGATACACAAGGGAACAGGGAACAGAGTAAGCAGGACATAAAACATTTAGATCCCAAAGACTTTGGATATCAGAACTAACAAATACAGAATAAAACAATTGCGTTTAAATGTTGAAAGATATAAAAGATAGGCATATAAAAATAAGCAAGAAACAAAAGACTTTATAAAATGACTAGACAGACTATAAAATAACAAAATAGAATTTTAAATAGTTGTTGAAACAAAAAGTTTAATTATTAGATTAGATACCACTGTAAACAAAATTAGTGGAATGGAAGACAGCTTGAAAGAACTTACCCAGCAGGCAGCAGGGAGAGCAAAAGAAATAAAAAAAAAACATAAAAGAGAGGGTAAGAGCTATGGGAGAGAGCGTGGGAATATCTAAAAAACCCAGGAAACTAATAATGTCCCAGAAAATAGTGAGAATGATGGAGGGACCCTATATGAAAAGATAATAGCTGAAAATTTTCCAGAATAATAATGTTTACACAGAAAGATAAATTTAAAACAAACAAACAAACAAACAAACATAGTTTATAGGAAACACTCACGCCAAAGAGGAGAGCATAAAAGCAGATGGGGAGAAAGGACAGATGACCTAAGTACAAACTGAAAGTAGGCTGACTGAGGTGCTGTGCACAGCAACAGTGAGATCTTGCAAAAAGTGGATTAATATTTCATCATGCTAAGAGAAAATCACTACTAACCTAGCATTGTACGTCCAGAAAACTCTCAATCAGAAACTAGTACCAAATAATGACATTTTCAAGAAGACTGTGTTGAGTTTACCACCAACAGACTTTCACTGAAAGAACTTGTAAAGGATGCTTTAGGAAATCACAAGATCCTGGGAGGATTTTTCTGAGATGCGAGAGGTATGGGAGTAAAGAAATGTCAAACCTGTAAGGAAATCTCAAGTAGCATTATCCTTACAAAGTAAATGTAAAAGTTATATCTATAATTTGTAAGATTTAAAAATGGAGTGCTCCCAAGGATTGTTCAACATCCGCAAATCCATCAATGTGATACATCACATAAACAAATAAAGGACAAAAATCATATGATTACATCAATTGATGCAGAAAAAGCATTTGACAAGATACAACTTCCATTTATGATTAAAACACTTAATAAAGTAGGTATAGAAGGAAAATACCTTAACATAAAAAAGGCCATATATGACAAGCCCTCAGCTAATCTCATAATTAATGGTGAAAAACTGAAGCCCTTTGTTTTACATTCAGGAACATGACAGGGCTGTCCCTATCACCTCTGCTTTTCAACATAGTGTTGGAAGTCCTCACCAGAGCAATCAGGCAAGAGAAAGAAATAAAAGGCATCCAAATTGGGAATGAAGAAGTTAAATTATCACTCTTTACAGATGACATGATGCTATATATAGAAAACCCTAAAGACTCCACCAAAAAGCTATTAGAAACAATCAACGAATACAGTAGAGTTGCTGGCTACAAAATCAACGTACAAAAGTCCATTGCCTTCCTATATACTAACAATAAAATCTCAGAAAAAGAAATACAAAAAACAATTCCCTTTGCAATTGCAGCAAAAAGAATAAAATACCTAGGAATAAACTTAACCAAGGATGTGAAAGACCTATATGCTGAAAACTATAAGACATTTTTGAAAGAAATTGAGGAAGATACCAAGAAATGGAAAGGTATTCCATGCTCATGGATTGGAAGAATCAACATAGTTAAAATGGCCATATTACCCAAAGCAATATACAGATTCAATGCAATCCCCATCAAAATCCCAATGGCATTTTTTAAAGAAATAGAACAAAAAATCATTAGATTTGTTTGGAACCACAAAAGACCCCAAATAGTCAAAGCAATCTTAAGAAAAAAGAACAATACTGGAGGTATCACATTCCTGACTTTAGCTTGTACTACAGAGCTACAATAATCAAAACAGCATGATATTGGCAGAAAACCAGACACATAGACCAATGGAATAGAATTGAGAACCCAGAAATAAAACCACATAAGTATGGACAGATAATTTTTGACCAAGAAGCAAAAAACATACAATGGAGAAAAGACAGCCTCTTCAATAAATGGTGCTGGCAGAATTGGATAGCCATGTGCAAAAGAATGAAACTGGACTGCTATCTGTCACCATGTACCAAAATTAATTCAAACTGGATCAAAGACTTAAGCATAAGACCTGACACAATAAACTGCATAGAAGAAAACATAGGTACTAAACTTATGGACCTTGGGTTCAAAGAGCATTTTATGAATTTGTCTCCAAAGGCAATGGAAGTAAAACCTAAAATAAATGAATGGGACTATATGAAACTTAAAAGCTTCTGCACAGCAAAAGAAACAATTGACAAAATAAAGAGGCAACCAACTGAATGGGAGAAGATTTTTGCAAACAGTGCCTCTGATAAGGGGTTAATATCCCAAATATACAAGGAACTCATGAAACTCAACAACAACAACAAAAAAAACAACCCAATTGAAAAATGGGCAGAGGACCTGAAGAGACATTTCTCCAAAGAGGACATACAAATGGCAAATAGACATATGAAAAATGCTCAACATCACTAATCATCAGAGAAATGCAAATAAAAACCACAATGAGATATCACTTCACCCCAGTCAGAATGGCTATCATCAACAAGACAAATAGTAACAAGTGTTGGAGAGGCTGTGAAGAAAAAGGAACCCTCATCCACTGTTGGTGGGAATGCAGACTGGTGCAGCCATTATGGAAGGCAGTGTGGAGGTTCCTCAAAAAATTACGAATAGAATTGCCATATGACCCAGCAATCCCTCTCCTGGGTATCTACCCCAAAAATCTGAAAACATTTATCCATAAAGACACATGTGCTCCAATGTTCATTGCAGCTTTATTTATTGTGGCCAAGACATGGAAACAACCAAAATGTCCTTCGATAGATGAATGGATAAAGAAGTTGTGGTATATATACACAATGGAATACTATTCGGCGGTAAGAAAAGATGATATGGGAACATTTGTGACAACATGGATGGATCTTGAGAGTATAATGCTAAGCGAAATAAGTCAGACAGAAAAAGCAGAGAACCATATGATTTCACTGATATGTGGTATATAAACCAAAAACAACAAAAGAACAAGACAAACAAATGAGAAACAAAAACTCATAGACACAGACAATAGTTTAGTGGTTACCAGAGGGTAAGATGGGTGGAGGGTGGGAGATGAGGGTAAGGGGGATCAAATATATGGTGATGGAAGGAGAACTCACTCTGGGTGGTGGTCACACAATGGGATTTATAGATGATGTAATACAGAATTGTATGCCTGAAATCTATGTAATTTTACTAACAATTGTCACCCCAATAAATTAAAAAAAAAAAAAAGGAGTGCTCCAAAATACTTCTTAAAAAGAGCAGGGAGAACATGAGAATTAAAATTCATCAGGGAATATAGGAAAATTTAAAAGTTCTAAAGTCATTGTTCTGGAAGGTGTTATATATTAATTTTTTAATTTTGTTAATGGAAGATTTTATGGTAAATTTTCTTTTTTTAGGACCACTAAAATAGCAAAAATAACTAAAGAGGAAACATGAAAATATGCTAAGAGAGTAGCTGTTTCACTAACATGGGATGAAAATCTCCCTTAAAAAGAAGCCTTTATAGATTTGTGATTTCCTGTTTTTCCCTCTTTAATCCTGCAAAAAAGACAAAAAAATTTAAAGTGAAAGGCCAGCCCTTCTTACAGAAAGCCAAAAGACGCAGTTATAAGGTGAGAGAATCATTATTTATAAAAGCAAATTGTTCATTTTACAGAAAAAAATAACCATGGAATTACTGCTATCACCAAAGCCCAGTATTTAATTTTACCCAAGATATTTTTTAAAGTTGTGAAATATAGATTATAAAGAGAGCACATAAAATATATATGTAGAGTTTAAAGATCAATAATAAAATGAACAGCATGTGCCCAACAACCATGCCAGAAAATGAATTATCATACCCAGGACCTCTCTGAGTGCCCCCTCCAATCACATTATACCCCTTATCTCCGCGAAGTAGTCACTCAGCCAAATTTTAGTCCCTGTTTTTTTTTTTCAGTGTTGTTACTGTATATTTTTATATCTTTATATAATATATTGATTAATTCTGAGTGTGTTATAGAATTGGAATAATACCTATGTATTGTTTTATGACTTCTTAAAATTATGTTTTTAAAATTTATCCATATTGATTTTTATCTGTAATTCATTCATTTTCGTTGCTATGTATTATTCAACTGTGGATGTAATAGAAGTTACTTATTTATTTCAACATACAACTGATGAACATTTGAACTGAGTCTCATTTTTTTTGCTGCAAACAATTCTATTAAAAATACTTGTACATTTCCCTAATGAATATGTGCAAGAATTTTTATGATACATGTATGAAATTGCTGTGTCATGCATGGGGTAAGCATATGTTCAACTCACAGTCTTCATATAACAAGAACTCATTTTTTCACTCAAGCTACATGTCTAGTACATGTTAGTGCCATGCGGTTCTTTACTTCACGTTGTCTTTCTACCAGAACCTTTATTCTGACCTTTCACCATGTGGAAAGTTAGCTGTCAACCTGAAAGATAAAAGGATTGCAGAAAATTGTGCTTTGGCTCTGAAATTCTAGCATCTGGAAATAACAGATATCTCTTGTGCTCACATTTCATTGGCTTTAAGCAATTTACATGGTCACATCTAATTTCATGGGAGCAGGTAGGTATAATTCTACTGTTTGTTTGGATGGAAGATAACTGGAATTATTGGTCAGAAACTCTAATGTCTACCATAGCCCACCATTCTAGTCACAAAATACTTGGTTCACTCTCCTTCACCCATGCAGAATATATAAATATATATTGTCACCCTTCCCATGGGAGACAATACACAACTCCTATCCAGTCACGGCATTGAGTTCAAAGTTCATGACCACGAGGTGATGGGCAACAGTGTCTACATGAGAGGTTTTAGGGGGTGGTAGATGGTGTCATGATTGAGTTGTGTCCTACCCCCTGGTGCTTGTGAACGTGACCTTATTTGGAAATAAGGGGTTTTGCAGATATAATCACATTAACATGTGGTCATACAGGATTAAGGTGGGCTGTGAGCCCTAATCCAATGTGATTTGTGTCCTCATAAGAAAAAGAGAGGAAACAGACATGAGAGGAGAATGTCTTGTGACAACAGAAGCAGAGATTAAAGTGTTGCTGCCACAAGCCAAGGAATGTTCAGGATTGCTGGCAAACCAACAGAAGCTAGGAAGAGACAAGGATTCTCCCCTAAGGTTTACGAGGGAGCATGGCTCTGCTGACACCCTGACCTCAGACATCTAGTCTCCAGAACTGTGAGACAATAAATTTCTGTTCTGAGCCACTCTGCGTGGTATTGTGTTATGGCAGCCCTAGGAAACAAATACAGATAGGTCATAAACACTCATTTCTATGTTAGGTCAGATGTAATTCTTCTCGAACTCAAAAACTATGATCTGGAAAGATCCGTTTTCACTCTCCCTTTCCCCAGCACATAATGTACCCAGTATTCAGTGCTGGGACCGGGCGATGGCAGGTGAATGAGTTCTGCACGAGGGATGAAGAGGAAGTGAACAAGAAACCAGGGGAGTGGCATGTGGGAGATGTCGCCACCTCCACTGATACACTGTTTCCCTGTCCTCCCAGCTGTGTGAGCATTGGCCCTCTATGTCTCTTTGAAGTCAGGTACAGTCATGCGACAGGGATAGCTAACGGGTTTGGGTGGAAATCGTGGACTTTGAGTTACTGGGCCAAGACTTCCTGAAAATGCTTGTTGAGATACAGCCTCCATCATGCTGATTCCCACACTGACTCTGATGATCAGACCTCCCTGTTCCCGCATTGGACATACAGGTAAATCCTGTTGTTTTCAGGCCCTGCCATCTGGGGTTGTTTGTCACCACAGCAGAATCTAGCTGACCCTGACAGATAGAACAAGCATATAACTCAGTGGCCTATTCTTGTAAATATTGTATTCTAATAAAATAAAGGAAATAAGTAACTGAATTTAATTTCTAATATTCTACAAACCCTTTATTCTTTAGACCAGAAGGGATCTATGAGTGTAATGACTCTCCATCTACATTTCTGTTCAGTTCTTTGGGCCATATTGTATTATTATTAATTATTATTATTATTATTTTCATTCATTCATACAGTTATTGAATGCCAACTATATATCAGGCCCTCTTTTAGGCATTAACAATTAAAGATAAAATCCACATAGTACCTGACATGAAGTAATTCACAGTGTAAGCTACTTATGCTGTTGCAGTGTGAGAAGTTCTACATAAACCTTTTTACTGTTTGGTCCACCTGGGTGAGTCAGGCCTGCTGTGAACTGCCCGGTGTGAGAAGTCACTGTGAGGTGCAAATGGCCAGAGTTTTTAGGTGGAAAATAAGGGAAGGATCATAACACATGATTAATTAGTCTGTGGAGAACCTATGTCAGAAAGAAAAGACAGAAGTGAGAATTCAGAAATCAAAAAGTCTAAGTCTTGGAGAAGGTCAGCAACAGGATGAGAGATGTGGGAGGCCAGATTTGGAATCTGTGAGACAGAGCAAGGACTAAGCTGATGGAGAGGCTGGGTGAGGTTATGCCTGGGCAATGGGACAAGAGACCAGCAGAGCATAGCAAAGGTACCAACGTGGGCGCCACACTTTCACAAAGTGTCACACAAGTTGAGAGGAAATGACATTTGAATTGCTCTTGAAGGATGGCCAAGGATTTCCCAATAATCAGACAAAAAGAATTTATTGCCCCGTGGATGAGGAATGCCAAAAATCATTTTGGGCAGAAGATAGCAATGTGAAATATTCCCTGGAACTGAAGTAGAGTTCATGGGGATGGAACGGGGTCTCAGACAATTCCAGAGAACGTTGTACCTGAGGGTGAAGAGCTTGAACGTGATTTCAGAGACAACGGGAAGCCAGTAAAGATTTTAAGCAGGAACAGGGTGTGATCTGAATTGTTGTTTTGGATGGGGTGGTTTTGCAGCCTCACAGGGAACTAGCTGGTGTGAAGGGAGTCCAAGAGTAGGACAGCTGGACAGAAGGGCCCTGAATTGGTCCAGATCGGGCATAGGGAGGGGCTGGATGAAGGCAATGACCACAGGCCAGAAAATAAGACATTTCTAAGGTGGAAAGGTGGGATTTGGTACCAGTCTGGAGGCAGGGGTGAAGAAGCCATAGGTAAATCCTGCAGACCACGACTTCATAAACTGCTGATAAAAACCAGGGGTGGAGTCGGGGAGCTTGGTTCCAATTCCACTACTGTGATTAACTGACTTCTGGGTGCTAGGAAAACCACTTCCCCTCCTCGGTTTATTTATGAAAAGAATGGGTTAACTGGGAAATGTAAAGTTTCTTCCAGCTTGAAGATTCTATTATTCTAAGCTGTTTTCCCCCTTCATAATATTAGTTCCAAAACCAGAGATGCATAAAACCCCCACAATTTCTAAAGTAAACTTAGAAAATATATATCTTGCATTGCCTTTCAGACCCTAAGGGTTCAACATTTATTGAAAATGTTATGAGGCAAATGCTGAGGCAGACAACTTGCCTTTGGAATGTGACCTTGGCAAAACCTTGCATCATAAACAGATTCAGAGGGAGGAGATGAGGGGAACGCAAAGATAAGTCAGGAAATTTGAATAGAGAATAATTAAAAATTGAAAACAGTTTTCCTTGCTTGCTACGTTTGTTTAAAGCTTCTGGGGTATAGGAATATTGAACTTCAATACATGAGCAAAACATGTA
The DNA here is from genome assembly GCF_036562045.2 of Rhinolophus sinicus. Classification (NCBI taxonomy): domain Eukaryota; kingdom Metazoa; phylum Chordata; class Mammalia; order Chiroptera; family Rhinolophidae; genus Rhinolophus; species Rhinolophus sinicus. The sequence goes on along the minus strand of NC_133761.1, from coordinate 50,906,695 downwards.
ACAAAACCAATTGATTTTTGGCTAGTTGGTCATTCTTATCTTCTTTCTTTCTTTTTTTTAATTTTTTAAATTTATTTATTAAATTTATTGGGGTGACAATTGTTAGTAAAATTACATAGATTTCAGGTGTACAATTCCGTAATACATCATCTATAAATCCCATTGTGTGTTCATCACCCAGAGTCAGTTCTCCTTCCATCACCATATATTCGATCCCCCTTACCCTCATCTCCCACCCCCCACCTCCCACCCCCCTTACCCTCTGCATTCTTATCTTCTTAATCATTAAGAACACGTCTGGAAGTTTCTAGTTCCTTATAGTAGGTAGTTTATAACATCTTTGGATATAGCCTCAATGATCTGAGGTAAGTTCCAGAATAGACACAGTAAAAATGGTCACAAACCACATATTCAATGGGAATTATTCTAATAAAAAATGCAGCCACTTCCTTCTGTGCTGCCAGCAGATCTCCTGATGAATGTTTTATGTTAATGTGCAAATGTTCTTTTTGTCTGCCTGGGTTTAGTAAAGCAGCTTGAAAATATTTCATCCCACATTTCAAATATTTTGTTCCAAGGATATTGAATAATAAAATGTGCTCACTAGCATCTTGAATAAGAAATCCATTTATTCAGGAGGCAACTAATTTTATAAACTTCATGTAATTTAGGTTTTTCTGAGCTGATGTGAGATTTTCCAAGAAAGAGGAAGGATGTAGAGTCAATAGACTCTGGTCTTTTTGCCTTTTATTTTTCTAAGTGTAACATGAAACCCAAATATGCCACACAGGCTCTTGAAACTGAAAAATTCGATATTTCACTCAAAGGCCTTTAGGCTTTAGGCTTTAATATCCATAAAATCAACAATGGGCTTATGTCAGTGATGGGAGACAAATAGGTAACTTGGGAAAAACAGCGCTTCGCTTTCAGTTGTGGAACATATTTTAAAGCTTCTAGTGCTATGACACAGCCTATAAGTAGGGGAAAGGAGAAAGAGGCAAAAATTGTGGGATACTGCTCCTGGGGCTCTTGGAGAAGAGACAGAACCTATAATTAGCATTTTGGAATCACCAGGCCAGGTGCTAACAACACTTTGACTTGGCCTGGAATCTAGTTATGGGAAAGTAAAAAACAGTGTGATATGGATATTGGTCGCTGGTAAGTATTAGGGAAGTGAGAAGATGGTTTTCATTCATTCATTCATTCATTCATTCATTCATTCATTCAGTAAGTAAGTAAGTAAGTAAGTAAGTAAGTACTGAGACTTAGTATGTTCCAGGCATTGCTGAGGATAGAGCTGTGAAAAATACAGACAAAAACTCTTGCTTTCAAGGAATTTATACTTTAGTGAAGGAAGATAGACAACAAACAAACAAGCAAAAGATATAGCATGTCAGAATGTGATAAGTGTTATGGAGAAAAATAAAGCAGGAAAGGGGGATAAGATGTGCTGATGGGGATTCGAATGGTGTTTTGAACAGAGCGGTGAGGAAGGTTTTGCTGACAAGGTGACACGTAAGAAGTGAAGGAGGTGATGGCCAGCCAGCCATCTAGGAAGAGAGGCTGTTTAAGGAAAAGAACCCCCCAGGAAGAAGACAAATAGCATGAACAAAGGTCCTGGGACAGGAGGATTCTGGCTTGTTCACGAAAGCAGATGGTTGGAGGGAAGTCGACCCAACTGAAACAGTAGGAGAGAAATTCTGCAAAATTGTGTGAGTTGGGGGAGCTGCTCAGAGCATGTAGTGTCTTGTACATTCTTACTCTGCCTGTGATAGAAGCCACTGAAGTGCTAAGTTGTTGAGTAATGTAACCTGACATGGATTTTCAAATAATCACTCAGGCTGTTGTTGGGAATAGACTGTGGGTGGAGGCAGCACGAGGACAAAAGCAAGGACACAGATATGTGATCTTTCCGTCATGAAGATGAGAGATGACGGTGGCTTGAGCCTGAGTGAAAGGCGTAGAGATGAGAGGTGGTAGGATTCTGAGTATATTATGAAGGTAGGACCAATAGGACTTGGAGATAGATTGGATATGCGTTACAAGAGAAAGAGGAGACGTAAATGACGAAAGTAATTTTGTCTGAGCAGCTAGAAGGGTAACACCGCTAGGCTGGGAAGACAGCAGGAGGTGTGAGGAGTAAGGTAAGGAGTTTCGCTCTGACCCTGAAACATTTGGAATGTTTCAAAGTATGGAGGGAAAACTAAGAAAAGTAACAAAACAGGCTCCCTCTCCGATTTTAATGTGTCAGTTAGGAATACAGACACGTGTGATACATGTTGGCAAAACACATGGGAGTGATAAAATGCAGGTAGCAGCTTCTGCGTTTGGGGGAGAAAAAGGCAGAGCGATGGAGTAGGGTAGGAACACAAAGGTAAATGCAATGAAATTGGTGACTTTCCTGTTTTCAAGTGGAGTGGAAGGTTCACTGGTGTGCACTTTACCATTATGTTTCATGTACATATATTCTCTTGTGTTAATGAAATACCACATGACAAAAGTTTAAAAGAGAATGAGAATTGGAAACAGTTTTGAGGGGTGTTTCCATGAAGGGGGGGGCAGAGAAATTGGGTTAAAGCGGGGTTAGGAGAGGGTGCTTCAAACATTGAATTAAAAAAAAAAAAAGGATGGGTATATGCTGATGGGAATGATCCTATGCTGATGGCATAGGAGGAAAAGTGCACACGTGCTGCAGAGATGTCTTTGAGTAGAGACGGACGTGCGGGGTTGCTGCCTGCTGTTTGTTGGTTTGATGGAGTTCCTTTTTTTTTTCTTTTTTTACCTATATTTCACTGTTTCTATTTTTTTAATTCAAGTTTATTGGGGTGACAATAATTCGTAAAGTTACATAGATTTCATGTGTACTTTTTATACTCTAGGTCAGGGGTGTCCAAACTGCGGCCCGCGGGCCAGCTGCGGCCCGCAATCCATTTTTAATTGGCCCACAGCAAATTATAAAAATGTATTTAGTTTACTTAAATAAACCAGGTGAGGCAATACGTACTTCACCTCGAGTGAGTGGCCCGGCTCTTTGTGTATTTTACCGCATATGGCCCTTGGTGAAAACCGTTGAAAAAAGTTTGAACACCCCTGCCCTAGGTAGAAGCCCGTGATTTGTTTTAGATAGTGAAAATACCTTCTACCCTTCTCTCATCTTATCTTTGATGCTGTCAACTTAATTAACATTTTGCCTGTGGCATTGTTTTTCAATTTTGTTTAAAGAAGTCCTTCCCTGCCTCCAGGTTATGGAGATGGTCTCTTAGGTTTTATTGTATTAAACTTATAACTTGACCTTTCAATTTTAAGTCTTTAATCTTTCTAGCGTCTGCCCTTGTTTGTAGCATTAGACAGTGATCCAACGTCAACTTTTCAAAACAGAAAACCAATTTTTCCAGCACAATCTACTAACACAGTCCACACCTTCCCCACTGGTTTGCGGAAAAATAATTATCAGCAGGTTTCTCCCCCCTCCGCATAGTTGTTTTCTCTTAATTGCCTTTTTGCTTTTAATATGTTTTCGCTCTGCTTTTTTTATCAGAAGTTTTTACTCAAATGTCTGGTGAGTCTCTACTGTGTGTTCATACATTTTAAGATTGTCACAGTAAAGAGGTGATTGCAAGCACTGTGCGTGGCGGGGAGGATTGCATACCTGTAGGTACCTTGTAGGAAGGTCTGGGGGTCTGTGTCACTGGGCAATCCTTCACGTCAATATCTTAAAGTCTCTTCACTTAAGGGGTCAGATTTCCCCAAGAAGGCTCCTCCAATATCCTGCTGGGAGGATATCAACCAGCGGCTTGCTTTTTAAAAAAGGTGAAGAAAAGCTGGGATAAAGAATATTGTGGAGGGAGGTTTTCAAAATAGAATACACAAATTTTTTTTGCATAAGCCCCATTTTTACTGGGGGAGCCCTGACCTACACCATGCCTGCACATCCCTAAGCCCAGAGACTCTCAGTTTTGCACTAGCAAACAGTAAACATTAGTGTTCTTTGTGGGTTCAGGTAGGGGCACTAGGTCAGGTTAATCAGAGTTGGGGGAAATATCTGTGCTTCTATTAGGTTGGTACAAAACTAATTGCGGTTTAAAAGGTCAAAAATAATTGCAACAACCGCAATTACTTTTGCACCACCCTAATAGATTTCTGCAAAGAGACCTTGGTCCAGTCCTCTTGTTTCAGCCTCACAATCACTGCGGACATACTCAGAGCTGCTGAGCTTATGGAGTAAATCCTGTGTCGTCTTGGCTTGCTGCTCTTCAGGCTAGAATTCAGTTTTTTCAGGACTTCTAAGTCACCATTCATCCATCTAGCTCCCAACTTCCAAAATTTCGGTGCACTCATTTCTTCTCCTTTTCTGTGTCTTTTTGTGTGACCAGAGAATTTCCATTCCCTGTTGTTAATCTTTCTTGAGGATACGCCATTTCTGCACCCCTCAAAAATGAGGCATCGGGCTGAGGACTCACAAACCTTCTCGGCTGAGTGCTGAGCTACCTGATATTGATGTGAAATGCCACCTGCACTGATGAGAGGAAGTTAAGTCACCTGCATACGGTAAGAAACAGAACAACACACCTAACACCCCAGAGACTTACCAGAACAGGCGTCCCCACTCCCTTCAGCTCTGCCTCCTCTTCTCTCCATCCCTGTCCCACAGAAGTGCTTTCCTCCGAAGCAAACTGAGCACATTCCTCTCTGGATTGAGCTTGGAGAATGTATTATGTTCATGATATGACTGAGAAACCAGGAGCCCAGCTGTGCAGCAAGAAGCTGCGTGGCAAACACATTGCTTGGCAGAACTCTCTAACCCACCAGTGCGCCAAAGCAGCTGGTTAGAAAACAAAAGGCCTTTGTGTCCTGCGTGTGTGTTCGCACCCAGCATCCTGGCTTGGAAACAGGTGGCTGTGAGTGCAATGCTTTCTTTTGAGAAGGGAGAAGCTCGATATCTACGTCCCTGCTAAGAGGAAGGCAGTTCTTCCTGATTCTGTACCGAGGCTTTCACAACATCCTGCCTTGGACTATGAGATGGTCTCCAGGTTTGTATCATTTGTCTCCCAAAAAGCTTTGAAACTCACCCAAACACATCTTTCAATCCCACCCCACCCCCAGGTTGTAAATATAAAACCAGAGGAATAGAGACATTCAACAACATGCCTCCTGTAACTCGCAAGTCAGAGACGGGCTCTGGAACAAAGTCCAGGCTGTTTGTCCTACCCGCCTCTCTCAGAAACCCTAGTTTTGCTAGGAAGGTAGTGGGAGCGAGCAGATAATTTTCAAAATGCTGTAACTGTTCCTTGGAATTTTCAATGTTTATTAATCTTTCTGACTCAAGGACGTGGTGATGGATTTCCAGGATTTTTTATTTATTTAAAAAAATAAAAACAGTTAAAAAGGCACTAACGATTTTGTTGGCAAAGCTGAACATGAGCAGGCTTGAAAGTGTATAATTTGTCATGAAGGGACAACTTGAATGATGAATTAATAATGAACTAATCATATTAAGTTCCAGGATGGAAATTGGATCCATTGCATCGTGGACAGGGAAAGCGGGACAAGGTGAATCAATCAATTACCTATGATCTCACACAGAATTCTGATTAGTAAATTTCTTTCCAATAATCCTAACAAGAAAAAAAAATGCCGAAACACTCTTTAAAGGGGCGACAGGCACAGTATGGTCATTGTAAATTGCCCCCGTTTAGTATTATATTTCATAAAACGAGAGATACGTGAACAGAACATTCATAGCCTACAGAGGACCCATAGTCTTGCAGTGATGATTCTAATGACAGGCCTCCAACCTCTGGTTTTTCTAAACTACTGTTTATTATGGTACATTTTTTTTCATGGTCAAAGATGTCTTTGGATCAGTCTCAGGTCAGCAAATATCAGGGGGAAACAGGGAGTGATATAATTGGCACCATGTGCCTGACTGAACTAGGTCACGATGTGCAATGTAGTTGTTCTTCCACACCCGTGGCCCCACGGAGGGTGCACCATACTTGCCCGCCCTTCCTTAGGGCTCAACCATGTGATTCACTTTGGCCAAATGGATGTTTGCCTTTGTTCTCGTTGCTGTGCCATTGTTTTGGGAAGAACATGTCCCCAATTGCCCAGTGGCCCCAGAAGAATGAGAGGCACGTAGAGCGAAGCTGCCCAGCCAATCTGTAGACAAGTGACCAGAAATAAATGCTTACTGTTATATGCTGCTGAGCTTTGGGGTAGTGTGTCGCACAGAATTATTGTGGTTATAACTGACAGATCTATTCAACATTGTATTTTATTTGCCAAGCAAGAACAACAAAGGACAAACATTCTTGTTATTGCCATCATTTCATAATAGAACATCTTATAACTAAAAAATAGAACAAAATTTGGAATACAGGACATTCTTTCAAATTGAAATATTTAACTCTATGGAAAACACATTACAGAAATCTCATCTTCCTCATTTTTTAATGAGACCTGTGAAAATGTCATCATTGGCTTGTAAGAGTCCGGGGGATAAATAACTAGGAATTTTCACGTAGGAGAAGAGTCTAGGCACAGGTACCCCCGTAGATTTCCTTGATCCCCCAGCCATATATAGGTCAAATTTCCTGCATATTTCTTTGCCTGTATCTCAGGGTACCATTTTGGTGTGATACATCTTTCATAAAAATCTCCTTTCTTTAACTCTTCAAAAGGCAAGCCGTAAATACCTCTTGAATTTAAAGTATACTGTTTCTGAGGGTGTAGGATGGGCTGAAATAGCCTGATGGAGGTGCTACAAGGAGGGATGTGAGTGTCTCTAAATGAAGCAAATTGTTTCATTTGGTGTTTCTGGCTGCTGACACCCGTAATGTCTCCCACAGCGGTCCTCAGTGAAAGCTGACTGATCAGCATGGCTTAGGGGGTGTGAGGTTTGATTTGTTTTTCCCACTTTGTTTTCCTTATTAATAGCACCACTGTTTACAAAGAAAATAAGGATAATCATCCAAAAGATTGAGTATCGAATCGCTGGTTGCAGGATATAAATTATAGCCCAAGAGAAGAATTTGGCACTTCCTCTTGCTATAAAGCATGAAAATGGCTATTTACACAGGAAATCATGGTCTAGGGACAATAGCAACCAAAGAAATTCAAGTGGAAGAACTTCCCCAGGCAGGTGGAAAGCTAACTGAATTCTCTAGACCAGAGTAAAACCCAAACCTATTGGTTTCCACCAGTCCTGCTGCTCAGAGCCTGTTCCAACGCACCCCAGACAGTGATTAGACGCGACTGTAGTGGGCTCTGCATTGCAAAGTTCTCAGATCCTTTTGGTTCTTGCTTGTGAAATTTAAGAAAAAAAGAAACTCAAACTATGTATACTTACATAAAGGAATGCATGTGAAAATGCAGTAAGGCCTGTAGTCTAGTTTTCAATATTGTACCAACGCTAATTTCCTAGTTTTGACATTATACTTAGAATTGCCAGATTTTAAGAATAAAAATACTGGACATTGAGTTGAATATGAATTTCAGATAACCAAAAATAATATTGGGACATACTTATATTAAAAGGTGATTTGCTATTCATCTAAAACTCAAATTTAATGGAATATCCTGTATTTTATAGGGTGATCCTAATTAGACTACAGTTATTTGCGGCCACTACTAGGAGAAGCTGCATGACATTGACTGGGGACTCCATGGACCATTTTTACAACTTCTTGTAAATCTTTAATTATTTCAAAATAAAAAGTTAAAAAAATCATATCCTCCTCCAGCTTCCATACATATCAAACTATAATAATATAGGCATCTTCAGATAATCTGGGAGTGAAACGGATTTTTTGCCTTGATCATTTATATGTTTTTCATTGAGCTACAGTAGATTTCAAGAAGCTAGGTACATTTCTCTCAACTGTGGGCAAAAGCAGTTATGACAATTAGCAAGGAAAAATTGTGTGTGGCAAGCTTCTCTTCCTATTCTGTCCAGGGTTTGAAGGTCTCTCATCTGCTGACATCAGGGCAGCAAACAGCATTTTCACTCTGATGTGTTTTCACTCTTTGATGTCCTGCATCCCCAGTGACAAACGGTCATGGCTACCAAAGTGATTTGGCTCAATTCCATGGCCCAAGATCAGGCTAAACAGAAATTAGGAGCTGACTTATCCTAGAGAAATTGCTTTTCGGACTGCCAAATGTGTTAGGATGCGCTGAGGCTCAGTATCGAGTTTCATCAAATTCCTGAATTCTAATGGACCAATGCCAAGGAGACGCTCTTGGGTAATATACATTGTCCACCTGGTTCACCCTTTGGCCCTGCATCTTGGTGGTCTCCTAGGCTGATGAAGTCTGAGGTTCTTTCTTATTCCTATGGTTTAAAACCAAGACAAGGAATCTGAATCCTTGGCTTCTTTTCTCATGAAATCATTTACTAGTCATGGAGGTCCAAATGTTAGCCTCAAAACGTGGCTCAGATTTGAAAAATGAGGACTGAACATCCTTTTTCTAAGTAGTCCTATTTGAACACTCCCCCCCCTTTCCTGTCCTAGTATTTGGAGATGACAAACATGACTAATGAATGCCTGATACACCTATAATACTTTCCTGTATTATCAGCTTGCATTCTCTATGATCACCTCTTTATAGAACAATTTTACAGTGTTTTCACCAAGAGAATAGATAATCCAGTCTTTACTCTTGCATGTCTAACTAAAAAAATTTAAATAATGTTTATAGTTTAGAAAATTTTCTTTCAGTTTCTCAACTCACTATGGGCAGTATCTTTCTAATACTTTAAAACTATAGTAAAATTGGGAAAAATCCTATAAAATTGCTATAAAATGAGCAGCAAAATTTTGGGGACTTTTGATTCTCCTGTTCAATGACTGCCAAGTACTCTAAATTGGTGACACTCACTGACAAGGTATCAGACTATTAATGTCAAGATGTGAGTGAGTTGCCCCTAGTGCTGTAGGAGTATCTCTGGGAATAAATCACTTCAGCAAGAAAACTGAGCTATACGTGGAAGTAACTGCAAAGTACATAAATATATTCTATTCAATGCAAATTGATATATCTAGAGTTCAACTTTTATTTTTTATGTTTTCCAAATTGATGTGAAAAATAGTTTTCATTTTTATTTGTGTTGTGAGTCCTAATGAGACGAAGTTCTTTTCATTGTTTGTTTTTGTTGTGGTTGTTGGCTTTTTCATTGGGTTATTGTGAATTTCCAGTTTATATCTTTTAACTATTTTTCTCTCTAACCTCTTTCTTTTTGATATTGATTTGTAAGACTATATATATATATATATTAAAGAGTATGTTTTGTATATATTACAAATATTTTTCTGTTTGAGTGTTAATCTTGTTTATGGTGTTCTGTTGTATAAAACTTTTAATATTTTTAAATTAAATCTACAAATATTGTACTTTATGGTTCTATTTTTGGTCTCATTCTTAGTAAGTCCTTCTCTATTGCAAGGTTGTAACAATATTGACCAAGTAATAGTAGTAGAAATGAGAATAACCATACTAGTAATGATTATAACTGTTATATCTGTTTATTTAGTACCTATAATTTGCAGGAGATGTCACTGGACACTAAACTTATGTGATTATATTTAATTCTCTTTAGCTCAGCTTAGGTGTTGTCAATTTCAACAAAAAACCCTATAGAAATTTGTTTGACATTAGAAATTGAGTCATCCCATCCAAGATCATGCTCTGTCTCTCTATTTAGTTAGGTTTTCTTTAATATTTTAAAGTAAAATTTTATGTTTTCCTTTATATTAATGTGGCTCATCTCATACGGAGAGTTTTATTATATTATGAATGAGACCTTTTTAAAAATTATATTTCTATTGGGTTATTATTGGTATGTAGTAAAAATTGATTTTTACATGTGGATCTTATATCTGGCCATATTACTTGTCTCTCTTCTTTGTTCTAATAATTTTCTAGTTGATCATCTTACAGTTTCATGGTGGACTGGTATGGAGTTATAAAATTTATATCCTCCTGCAGCTTACATTTAAGAGAAAATGTAATCTGGTTTTCCTACTTGTTAGTAAGCAGCAAAAATGTTTAAGTAAAATTTCAGTCAAATTTAGTCCAATCTAGTAATTTAAGTAGTCTGTTTAGAGTATTCTCCGTTTCTCCAGGAGGAAGAAAAAAGCAGTTACTTGGTGAGCTGCCTCTTCCCCCTACATTTTCCCCAAGATGGAGTCTGGATAACTGAGGAAACTTACTCTGTCTTTGTGGTAGTGACGGGAAAGAGGGTTCAGATGAGTGTGTACCCTTCTTAATCTGTCTCCTCTGTGGTGACAACTTTGTCTGCCCTGCTGGGCTCTAGTACTGTAATTTGTGGCTGGTGACTTTCCATCCCTCACTCTTTGTTTTTCACTTTCTTGATGCTCCTGAATACAGTGGTTATACTCACCCCACCGCATCCCCATTCCATTATGGTGTTTTCTGGAAGATCTACTTAAACTGAGAAAAAGCTCTTCTATGTTTAGTTTACTAAGAACGTTCCTTTTTTAATGAAAAGTAAGCAAGGTATTTCAGTTATTTTTTGACTTTTATTGCTATGTCATAGTTTCTCTACCTTTCATCTATCCATGAAAGTAAATTGTATTTCTAGATACTCTAATTATCGTAATTGAATTTCTCTGGTGGCAAACAATGAAAAACAGTCATTGAATATCAATTTTAAGAGGGTCGGATTGGAAATATAGTGAGGGTGTTTTGCAGGAGCAAAGTAAAGCTGAATGATTAAAGCTCATGAAGGACGGGAATCGGCTGTTCTGAGGAATGAAAAAGAGCAACTAGTGGACTGTAGCACCACGTGTAATTTACTCCCACTGCCTTTGTTACCTTATGACTTATTTTAAGAACCAGATTTCAAGCAGAGATAATCTGATTGGTCTGGCTTAGGTCACACATCCACTACATTGTTGAGCAGGAGTAATGTGGGATCTTTTGGAATGGGCAAACAACTCCCTAAAGCAAGAGGCACTATTACCAAAAGAAGGTTAGTTGCTGGTGGTGAGAAAAAAATGCCTTAGGAAGGAGAAACACTGCCTACCATCATATACGCTGGATTGGATTGCCAATTTTCAAAATAATTTTTGCATCTGTATTGTGCACATATATTCTCATTTTTGAAGTTGAATTAGGTTTATATCTAAAGAAAATGTGGCTTAAAGCCAGGATCCCTTCCAATATCTACAAGATTTGGTGAAGGTGGAAACCACCCATTCCATCTTTGTATGACTCTTACAATCACGTCTTTATATTGATCCGACATCAGGTCTACCACTCTATAACTTAACCAATTACTTCTTTTCTGGCTACTTAAATAAAGCACAACCTTAGCATTCATAGATTTAATATTAGCAATTTCACCACAGCCCTTCAACTTTCATAAAATGACCTAACTCATAATTTTGATAGGACCTTAACTTGAGTAATGTTTGCTGCTAGGCTAATCTACAGAATTGAGCCATTTAGCCTGTAAGTGGACCTTTCTAGAAAGTCAGCATTCACTTTGGGTTTTTTTTATCTTTATGTTCACAGTAACTCTCATGAAAGGAGGAAATGGCCTTATAAATTACTTTGGTACTATATTTATTACTTATAAAGTAACAGATTTCTTAAGCTATTTGTATATTTTATGGGAATTTATATGCTCTAGTGGTATTTATGTATTTAGGATATTTGAAGGTCTCAGGAAGTATTCCCGATGAATGCCAGTGGTCTACCATATAATCTATTCATAGGACATGTCTCCAAAGAGCTCTGAGCAGTGCGTTAGCATTTATTACTAGGAAGAAGGTGGGAAGCCCATAGATTTTGACATGTCAAAAACCAAATAGCATTTTAAAGGGAAACTAAAGGAATGCCATCTGGATTCGCATTAGTAAGGAGCTAGCCAGGTAGCCAGGGGTGTGCTATGACCAAAGCATGCCTCGGTTGTGTTGATGGAAATCCCCAACACAAGTATTTGTGCACAAAATTTATGTGATGAAAACTTTAAGTTCAGTAACACTCCTTCACAAAATAAATCTATATTATTTTATTTATACCCCTTTTTGTTCCAGGACTGATTTGAGTTGGCTTATAAGCCTATTGAATTATTTGATAATATAGTCTGAATAAAAATGTAGCAATAATAATATGGGTGACTTTCTATAAAAGTCTGTTTTATAAGCAAAAAGGAAAGACACCTACAAAGAGACTATTAAAGAATATCACCTATATCAGGGTTGGCAAACTATGGCCCATGGGCCAAATCCGTCCCTATTTATATAGAGCAGTCGAGGTACAAAAGGTTTTTATATATTTTAATGTTTTTCAGTGAAAAAAGAAACCCAAACAAACAAAATAAGAATGTTTTTGGCATATGTAAATTATACAAAATTTAAATTTCAGTGTTCATAAACAAAGTTTTATTGGAACACAGCCATGTTCAATCATTTACATATTGTTTATGGCTGCTTTCATGCTAAAATGCCAGAGTTGAGTAACTGAGACAGACTGGATGGCATGCAAAGCCTGAAATATTTACTGTCTGGTTCTTTATAAGTAAAAGCTTGCCGCTCCCTGATGGAAATCATTTAGAAATAATTCCTGTGTAGGGAAGGCTAAGATGACCATCTGATCCTTATTCGTCCTGTAACATGTTAACTGTGCTCTGGGTCATTTCAATGGGGTGGTGGTCCCATGGGAGTCTGATTCATAGAAGAGACCAGGAGGTGATGGGGCAGGGACACTATACAGTTGGTTCTGAAGGTTTATGAGTGTGTGTCAAGGTCCAGCAATGTGATTTGCTCAGAGAACTTTAGCTAAAATGCTATGGAGGGCCTATAGCATGGACAGGGGAGAACAAAGAGCAGAAGAAAGAAATGTGAATGGGAGAGAGGAAATGTGGGACAAGAAGAGGTGAATATTGAAGGGAGTCATTGAATCTGCCTGAGTTTTTTTACTCACCTCTGCATTATTGGTGAAAGGGGTGGTTAGAGTAATGGAAAAGAAAATATACAATGGTTAAAGAGATGATTTTATTTCAGTCAATATCAGTTTAGACTGATTGTTCAAGTGATCAAATATCAGGCAGTCAGATATATTGACCATAATTGGGGAGAAATACTAAAGCATTGAAATTTTTTATGATGTTGGATTAGAGATCTTCTTGAAAGGCCCAAATCTTAGCCAGCTGGTAATTGTTACTCCATCCCTCTCCCCTTGCCCCACCTAATCCATGATAGCTCTAACCTCCTTGTGTTAGGAGTTACACTTAAGGAACAGCAGCCAACTCAGAATCAAGGTGACAAGCCAGCACTCATACTCTGGTGCTGACTGGTAAAAGCTAATTAGGGGATGAAGTTTAAATTGTGGCCTAAGTGGGGACCACCTACATTGCCCTAATCCTGAATGGAAACTCTGGGATCTTACTACCTTCAGGTTCCCATGGTAGAGGAAACTGTTACACAGCCAGCAGTCAGGCATGCATGCAAGCTACACCACCCATTAGTTAAGAGCAGTTCTTTAACTGTCTGGCTGGAAAAAGAAGTTCAAAGAAGAGACAGAAGAGATAGTCTCTGACCCGCCCCATGGGTCAGAGTTCATCGTGGCCATTAATGACCCCTGACACCATCCACTAGTTAAGGGGTCATATCAATGACTAGGATTCTTGATCAGTTAAATTAGTGGTTTTTCTTCCTTTGCCTATCTGTAGGTTGGGAGGAGGGCAAAGTAAAACAGGGTGGAAATAGTAGAAAGTTGTTTATAATAATTATTCCCAAGTTGTTTTGGCTTTAAAATAAAGATGGACTATGTGACTTCTAAGGTAACTTCTTATTTTAAAATTCTATATTTATAACTTTTATAAATAAAGAAACTGCTGCATAATCTATCTCTTACTCTTGTGCTAAGAATCTTTTCCAAAACTGTAGTTGGTTAAAAGCTTGAAACAGACAAATGTGACCCCGAATTATCTCATAAATCTTACCTTAATGAGTTCTGAAATAGCATACTTCACATAGAGTTAGTGATACTGACATGTTGCAATATTTGCAATTCAAAATCTCAAGATATTGATTTAAAATACATTTCATGGCTCCAATCCAAGATAGCAACACTGATGGTCCCTTAACTCCCCTCTTTCCATGGACACACTGAATCTACACTCCACACAAAGCAATTTCCTCTAAAAGAAATCCAGAAAATATGCATAAATTCCTACACAGTGGGCAAATGAGAAAATACCCACATAGGAATGGATTATAAAGACTGAGACACACACTTTCCATAAACCCCATCCTTGGCAGAGTGTCATACAGTCAGAAGGGGATTTCCACTCCCAGATCCTTCTGAGGAGCAAAGGTTTGGACCGCACATCTAGTGCCCCAACTTTTAAGATGTCCACTTGAGAATTGGGCCCCCAAAACACCTAGTTCTGAAAGCCAACCAGGCTGGCATCCACAAGGTCCATAAAACTATGGCAAACAAAGAAATAGTTCTTAACTGACTTGTGAGGACTCCCCATTCCTGTGCCCCAAGACTCAGCATAGAGGAAGCAGGCCCAAAATGCTAATCTCCCAGTCTTTCCTTGACAGGTGCCTATTTTCATATTTTAAAAGTTGCTGCCTAAGTCAAGTTTCTAATTTACTACACATCTAAGGGCTGGTTGTGATCCTCCCCAGAGACAGGGGAAGCCAGCCGATATCACCTCAGGCTTTTCATTCTAGCCCATTGTAAATTGCTAGTATGTCTGTGGCAGGAGCTTGTACACACATCCAGCACCTTAGCTTTTGCAGCTGCCACCCATGAGGTGAGCCCTTAAATTGCCTGGTTCTGAGAGGAAATGTGGCTAGCATGCACAAATCCCACAGACCTTAGCAAAGAATCAGTTCTCATCAGGGACAGGAGCACCCCCTGTGGCTATACACCCAGGTCCAGAACAGAGGAGGCTGACAAATGCCCATTTCCCAGTTTCTCCCTGGAAAGCTGTAACTGCATATTCTCCCAGCTGCCATCTGAGTGTCCAGCTTCCAATCATCCTGCATTTGGTACTGACTCTGATTCTCCCTTTTGGCTTACAGGTCTTTTCATGCTCTCAACTGGGAGCCACTAAGAACAAATAAGGCATCTTAGATAATCCCAAAGGTTTGAGTCAACCGAGAGCTTGGGTTGGCTAGTGGATAAGGTTCATACCCTACATGAGACCACTCAGTTAAGACTGGGTGAGGTGGCGATTTTACTTAATGCACAGAAACCAATACAGACAGTCAAGGAAAATGAAGAAACAAAGGAATATGTTCCAAGCAGAAGAATAAGATAAACTTCAGAAACACACCTTGGTGAAGCAGAGATAAATAATGTGCTTCACAAAGAGTTCAAAATAATGATCAGAAAAATGCTCACCAAGGTCAGGAGAACAATGCCTGGATCAAGTGAGAATTTCAACAAGGAGATAGAATATATAAGAAAGTACCAAACAGAAACCACAGAGCTGAAGAGTCCAACAACTGCACTGAAAAAATTTAATAGAGGGGTTTAACAGCAGACTAGATAAGTGGAGAAAAGGATCAGTTTGTAGTGATAAGTGCCTATATTAAGAAAGAAGAAAGATCTCAAGTAAAAAAACCTAAATTTATACCTCAGGAACTAGATAAAATGAACAAACAGCTAAGCCCAAAGTTAGCAGAAGAAAGGAAGGAAATAACAAAGATCAGAGCAGAAAAAAAATGAAATAGAGACTAAAAAGACAACAGAAAAGACCAATGAAACTAAAACCTGGTTTTTAAAAACATAAGCAAAATAGACTTTAGACTTACCAAGACAAAAAGATATAAGATTCAAACAAAATCACAAATGAAAGAGGAGACATTACAACTACACAAATACAAAAAATCATAAGAGATCACTATCAACAATTATACACCCATAACCTGAACAACCAAGAAAAAGTGGATAAATTCCTAAAGAAAATACAACCCAAAAAGACTGAATTGTGAAGAAGCAGCAAATCAGAGCAAACCAATTAGAAGATTAATAAGAAGATGAATCGGTAATCATAAACCTCCCAACAAAGTCCAGTACCAGATGGCTCCACTGGAAATACTACCAAACATTAGCAGACAATTAATACCAATCATTCTCAAAATCTTCCAAAAAATAGAAGAAGAGGAAACACTTCCAAACTCATTTTATGAGGCCAGTATTAACCAGATACCAAAACCAGACTAGGATACCACGAGAAAAGGAAACAATAGACCAATATCCTTGATGAACATAAATCCAAAAATCCGTAGCAAAATATTAGCAAACCAAATTCAACAGCATGTTAAAAGGATCATACACTATGATCAAGTGAGATTTCTTTCCTGGGGATGCAAAGATGGTTCAAAATCCACATATCAATCAACATGATATGTACAACACATTAATAAAATTAAGGATAAAAATCATATGATCATCTCAATAGATTCCGAAAAAGCATTTGGCAAGATACAACATCCATTTATGATAAAAGTTCTCAATAAAATAGGTATACAAGGAAAGTACCTCAACATAATAAAAGCTATATGTGACATACCCACAGCCAACATTATACTCAACAGTGAAAAGCTGAAAGCTTGTGACAAATGTGTACTCTTTTTGGATAAATCAGTCTCTCTAAGTAGCCTTTCTGGAACACAAATGCATCATTTATGCTTATTATCAGAACTTAATGAAATGACTTCACCTTGATGCAAGGAAAGTTGAGGTAAATATATTTTCTTAAAGAAGTGTGTTGCTCTCTGAATAAAAATTGCAGACCTATCTTAAAGACCAAGCCTGGGTGTTGGATGGGAAATAACAGCCTCTGCTACAATGATGAAGTAAAGAAGGTGAACAGAGAGCTGCTCCTAGCCAGACATTGAAGACACTGGGGATGGAGTTTCTCAGGCCAGTGCATGTTGCAGAATCACTGGCTCCTTCTTTATCCCAGCTGTACTCTCTTTATAGAGTTTGGTTCATTAGAAAGAGTATGGTGCATTGAGAAGATTTTGGTTTCCACTTGGCCTCCACTTCTTACGAGTAATATGTCTTGGACAAGCCACGTGCCCTTTGAGTCTATTTCCTTACTTGGAAATTAAGAATTTTATATAATACCTGCCTACCTTTTCCCAGGGTTGATATAAGACTCAAAAATGCAGTAAGTTAACATTGATCAAAGATGCACTACATTCCAGTCTGTGGGCTAAATGTTTCACTTACGGTATTTAATTTCATTGAGAACTTGAATTCACACTCAAGATTTTACTAAATATTTATTAAGTGTCTATTGTGTGCGAACTGTTTGGATTCAGTGGTAATTAAGACACATGGTGTCTCTGCCCTCCTGGAATCACATTCTGTCAGTCTGACAAGTTCACACTTACAGAATTAACTGCTTCATGACAAATAATCTATGTGCCATGAATGCAAAGTACAGGGTCCTATGAGGGCTGAGGAAGGGTGTGAAGAGGTGTGACTTACTGTGGAGGGTCAGGGAAGGCTTCTTTGGAAGGAGACATGGAGCTGATTCTAGAAGAGGATTGGGGAAAGGTTTCCACAGATGGGACATATATGAAAACTCACAAATATTAGGAATAAAAAGTTACTCATCTTAGTTATTCATCCTAAGAAGAAGCAAAGATTGTAAAGATCTGAGTTTGGAAGGGGAGACGAAAACCAAGCTAAGAGTTGTATAGCCTTTAGTTTAAATGTGATTATTTGTATTGACAAAATGAAGTTCTTCAATCCTAGCCAATCTTGTCCTGCTGCAATCCCACCCAAGTTGAACAAATAGACAATCTAAGAAATAACACCTTGTGCCATTTCCCCACACAGTTGGAAGGCTGTGATGCTTGCTGTCACTTTGTAAATTTGGATGATACCCAGGACCAGGGGTTCTCCTCAAATCTCTCTCTTACTCATGAGGACAGAGCCCGGGAAATGCCTTTGTAGGAAAGTACACGAAAGCTGCCAGTGGGTAATTTTCATTATCAGCAAGCCTCCATGTTTGGCTTGTACAAAATTATTGTCTCAGCCAAGAAAAGATGGTGAAAAAGAATGGAAACTAAGTGGGAAGCCAACCAAATGTCAACATTCTTCATGTGCTGATGGTTTTATTGCCAGATTTAAGAGAAAATAACTTACCTTGAACTTTTTCTGGGAATTTAAAACTTCTCCAGGGCATGTATAGTCCCTGGAAGTGACCTTCAAAATCTTTCAGACAGTTTTATCAAATTCTTTCAAGTGGCTTTTTCTCAGTGTTCAATAGTTTAAGTATCCTATAACAGTATATTCCCAATTTCTCTCTCCTATCCCTTGTGCTGTTTTTGTAACACATTTTGCTTTTCTATGTGGTTAAAAACACAATACATTGCAACTACTATTGCTTTAGACAGTTATCTTTTGGAGCAATTAAAAGTATGAAAAATAAACTTATTTTAAAATTAATTTATTTCACTTATGACATTCTATTTGCTTGTGCAATTTCCTATCTGGTATCATCGGCCTGACGAACTTCTTTTAACATTTTAGTGGTACAGGTCTGATATCTATGGATTCTCTTAATTTTTGTTTGCCTAAAAAAAATAATCTTTATTTTTCCTTTATTTGGGAAAGATATTTTTCCAGCATATAGAATTCTGGGTTGATAAGTTATTGCTCTTTTTAGCACTTTAAAGATGGTGCTCCATTATCTTCTTGTTTGTGTGGTTTCAGACAAGGTCTGTTGTAATTCTTATTGTTGTTAGTTTTTTTTATGTAATGTGTGTGTTTTTTTCTTTTCCTGCCTTCAAGATTTTATCTTTGTTTTTTAGCACTTTGAGTATGATGTATGTAGGTGTTTGGGGTGTTTTTTTTTAAATATATATATTTATTTCTTTGAGTGTTCTGAGCTTCTTGGATGTGTGGTTTGGTGTCTGTTGTTATTTTTAGATTTGTTAACAACTGTAGCTTTGTTCTTACCAGCGTCCAGCTGTGTCTGCCCCATGTAAGCAAGGGACATATTCCATCTCTCCCTGAAGGAGTCCATCCTACAGTTCGGGCTAGCTGGTTGCCTTATAACCTCGGTTCCTGAAGATGGATTTAAGAAGTCATGAACTTACTGTTTGTCATGCTCTCTGTTTTGTTGTAAGGAGGTTAGGAATAGTTTTTGTTTTTTTCCCAGCTCTCTACACCCAAGCAGAACTCATACATCCCCTAATCCACAGAACTAATTTTTCAGAGGAGTAAGTAATGCAACGTGAGCTGATGCACACAGGTTTCGCGAATCTTACCATGCACTTATTTCCTATAAGCAACTGGGCTTCATGCAAATAGAATGACTTATTGAAATCTCAGTAAACATTGGCCAAAAGACTCTTCTTAAGATTGGGAAACTATCCTCCATGGTGAAGTATGCTCAGGTTCAGTGGCCAGTATTTTGTCTGATTTCTGCCATAGTTGGTCCACAAACGTTGCCCAACCCAAAAGTGAAAATAAACTGTAGAAGCACCTCACACTATTTTTGAGAAATGGCCTTCCTTTTCCTGTGCAACTTGGATACTAATTTCTAAAGAGTAAGTGCTGCCACTACACTTGTCACAAATATTCCATAAGATCAGCACTACCTGTTCATTTAGGGCTCCTTATGCCACACCAGGAATATGGAACAGAGAGGGTTACCGTACACAAATGCCTGTCTCTACACTATGGCGGAAAGGAGAGTGTGTCAGTGTGTCAGGAGAAGAGGTGATCCTCTGGGGTGATCCTTGGTGTTGCCATGTCTAGAGGAAAAGATTATGGAAGTCTATGACAAAATACAGACAGGACTGTCAGGCTCTCAGAAATTCCAGGAATAAAGTGTTGGGTCTCCCTACCAGATGTAGAAACCTGACCTCTTCTGGTGCTGGCCTAGGATGTGGAAACTTAGGGAAGAGAGAAAGAAAACCAGTAAACCAACTGCAGCCTTATGAACAGAAGTAGGTATGTAATATTGATCTATATTTTATTTCTTACTGTGATATCTATCTATTATATATATATATATATATATATATATATATATATATATATATATATTCTAGATTTTAACTAATTTTAGTTTTCTTTCTTATCCCTTCCCCCCACTTTTTAAACATAGGGTATGCTGTGATGATTTACTTTGTAATTTAGTTCCTAAGTTATATAATATCAAGATGAATCACAGAATAACTGATGTTTTTTGGTTAGCAGGGCTCATGAATGCAGAATTAGGTGGAGTCAGTGCATGACACATAATCTCTGAGCCTCCAGATTTGTGGTGAAAGGGTTACTGGCAGAAACTGTAAAGCGCTCCGTGTATCCACGAGCTCCCCTTCATTTCCGAGTCTTACAACTGAGTGTGTCCTGTGTAACTAGTTAGCTAATGATCGGTGTGTGGGAGTGGCATTGGTTACTCTTGGCCGTTTAGGGCGGTGCGCCTCTTTCTGCTTTCTTCCTCTACCACTGAAATCTTGGAGGCCATCTGTTCCAGGTAATGTAGCCACAAAAGAAGGCTGAACCATGTGCATATTATTTTTGTGAGTAAGAAAAAAACTTATTGTGTTAAATCACTGAGATTTTGAAGTTTTTTTAAGTCCCATCTAACCTATTCTATCATGATGAAGACTGGAGCATTGATGGAGATATATATATATATATATATATATATATATATATATATATACAATATAAAGTTATGTTTTGTGATATAATTAGACTCATATGCTTCATACAGTTTCGTATTGACTTTTCCGCTTAACTTACTTAACTTGATCTTCTTTGGTGTTTAAATGGGAAGTTGTGAGAAACCCTATTATACATTGTTTATTTGCTACTATGTTAACCTAGAAATCTCCATCTCTGTGCTATGGGTGTGTGTGAAAGTGTGTGTGTGTGTTATGTGTATATATACATAGCATATACACATTTATGTGCTATGGAGATAGATATAGACATATACATAGATATAGATTTATATAGAGAGTTACATAAATATTTAGATTTAGATATGTATAGATATAGCAGATACAGATACAGATAGATACAGATCCTGAATGGTTTCTTTACAGGAAGCTATGATTCGAAAATCAGAACAAGGTAATAGAGCAGGTTCTTTCACTGTTACCAATAAGGCCCTGTGTTTCTTGAGCAAAATATAAATCATAATACCTCCTACATTGAGTCAGCTTGATTCAAGAAAGGACTCAGATAACTGACACAAAGCCTTAGGTGCATTTAGCCTGCAATGTGCTCTAAAAGGCCTAAGAATACCAGCAAGCGCTTAACATTATCGTGATTTTATTAAGATTTCCCTATGGAAAATAAATTTTTTCTAATTAAGTTTTCCTTCGAATATGCAAGACTTTTACTTTTCCTGCCTGTTTTCTCTGTAAGAGCTTTAAAATAGGACAAACATTTTGTGTGTGTGCATTTCTGATGAAAGATCAGGAAACTGGTACAGGTCTAAAATATTTTGCTGGTTACCTCATTTGCAAAATGAGAACAGTTGGATCAATTAATCTCTGTGGTTCTTTTCTGCTCTAAAAGTCTGTGATTCTGCTATTGAAAAAAGGCAATTTTCAACAAGTGTATCCAAGGTTAATTTAATTTGTGGTGACCTTTATTATCTTTAGATTTTCCAGGTGATGTAATAGAACATATTACCCTCTGGAGAAGAGAAGCAGCCACAAGGGTATGGGAGAAAGGAGTCTGAAGTAACCATCACTTAGTTTCACTAATGGTACCCAGATGCAAATCTACCACTTGGCAGCAGGGCTACCTTTGAGGTTCTCTACACCTAACTCCAGGGTGATGGGGAGCCTGCAGAAAGGCCTGTTTGACTAGAAACATTTCCTCCCAGCCCTACCCCAGGCTGTTTGCATATTCCTTCAGTACTGTCCGGCTACCCTCCATTACAAAGCGGAGTACCCTGTTAGGCTAGTAACATCATTGGCAGGAGCAACAACAAAAACAACAACCAAGGACCTATTATTTGGTCCTGCCCTAAATAAAATGTCCAAGAGTAAGAACAAGAATCTTAAGAATGATGGCAAATGGGATAACATCCATCTTGTATTGCATTTGTGTGAATTAATTGCAAGGAATGTAAAAATGCCGGACACAATGCCTGTTTCTGACAGAACTAATCAGCTTCCTTTCCTTCCCCCTAACACATTTGTCCTGTCCTTTTCATCTTGAGACAAAACGAGATCAGCATTTTATCCCTCAGCAGACATCCTGTACAACTGCCGTCTTCCAATGACTTAATAAGATATTTATTGAACACACATTATGTAACAAGCAATTTTCTATGTGACTTGGAGGATACAAGGAAATATGAACTTGAACTCAAGGTATTTGAACATTACAACTTAGATATATGAAACTGCTGAGGGTCACAGGAAGACACTATATATAACAATTCTCTAACTTAAAAGGTGTGGACAGTACGTGAAAGCTCCCAGAAGGTCTGCCCTCATTTCAACATGGTGAAATTAAAGGAGACGTGCTTCATTCTGCTGCATTTGGACAAAGATATCTTTTTGTTCATGATAAGAATTTCCAAGGTTGTTTGGGCTCGTACATATATATGCAGAATCAGTTGATGTATGAGGACAGACGTTTCACTGGAAAAATAAACAACTTACTCTTCCTTCCCACTGATTCTGTACATTGTGTGGCCTCCAGTAGCTGCCAAGAACCTATCTATGGGTCGTCCTATGCGTGACTTCAAGTCTTGCTGGCTGTCAGATTGCTTGAGTGATGGCTTATTTTTCCAGCTAACTAATAAAATTATGATAATTATGCAATCCAAGAGTTTAATATGGATAAAAGATTTGAAGTAAAGTTTAGTTAACTTTTCATCAGGAAACAGATTAAACTATTAAAAATTAAGCTGATGCTAAATTCAGTATATATTAAATGGGAACATAATTTTTTTAAATGGCTATGTGTTTGATTTTAAGAATGTGTGTGAAATTTAGAAAGTTTGCCTGCCCATCCACAGAGGGTGTGTGAAGCCTGTGGAACGAAACTGAAACTCAATAGTTCTTGCAAAAACCACTGGGTTCTGTGCTTGAGTCTTTCTCCCGATGTGGGCTGCTGTGTAGCCTTCTTATAACACAACCACGTCAAAATTGGAGCAAGGTTATTTATGAAAAGATACAGTGTGTAGACAATTTTTATTTAAGGATGAAAAAATTTTCCTGAGAAAGTCACTTTTGAGCTAATAACCCTCAAGTGACTGTAATTTAAACATAAATACTGGATTTTTGTTTAGAGCAGCCACATCCTTAGAGCAAAGAATTAAGTGGCAACAGATTTACTAGTAATAAATATAGTTTAAAAAAGAAGTTCAATTTACAGAATAAATTTTATTTTCATCTGTATTATGAAATATTTGATACTAAAAAATATGATATGGATATATACATACATGAAAATTCACCCATCTGTACATTTAAGATTTGAGATTTGTATACTTTATACTACATGTAAGTTATACCTAAAAGGTAAACATCAGGTAACATAATAAATATTCCAATTACAAAGCATGACAAACAAAAATTTCTATTCCCACCATCCAACTTGAGACAGAACATTATCAAAACTGTGGATTGTCCACTCCTTCTGCATAAATGTACCCCTTTCTCTGTCTTGCCAACAGTTATCTGTCTTGTGGATTTTATGTTTATTGTTCATTTTCATTTCTTTATATTTTATTACACGTGTAATTATACAAAACAGCACCATTTACCTTTGCCTAGTTTTGAACTTCATGCAAATGATATTGAAGTATTTATACTCTTCAGCAACTTATGTTTTTCCCCTCAATACTATGTTTATGAGATTTATTCATGTCAATTTGTGGTTTTGTCATCCTAGCACTCAGAAAAAATGGAATATTTCTATGTCACACAAGGGTAAAGAGATTAGACTACTTGTGGCCAGAGATGACTTCTCTTGGGGTCTTTAGCATTTGGCCATGGGCAGAAGCCCCAAGTGCTTTGTGGTTTTGTGTATAAATATGGAGTGTGTGTGTGGTGTTTTTAGTGAAAGTTTTGCTAGCTTCATAAAGTGAGTTGGGGATTATTCCCTCTTTTTCCATCCTTAGAGTTTAGGAAATATTGGAATGATCTTTTTGTCAACTGTTGGTAGAATTCAAAAATTCCATAAAATCATCATGGTCTAATATTTTAGTTGTGGGGAGATTTTAAATTATTGATTCAAATTAATTTTGAGTTATAGGACTATCCAGAGTTTCTATTTCTTGTCAAATTGGTCTTCACAAATTATTTTTCTAGGAATTTATCTATTTCAATTAGGTTTCATCTAGTTGTTCGTAATATTCTTATATTTCTTGTTATTCTTGGATGGTTCTTTTCTGTATCTCCCTGTCCATCCCTAGAATTATTCATTTGTGCCTTCTTTCATTATTATTGTTCTCTTCACCAGAGATTTAGCAATTTTATTAGTCTTTTTCAAATTTGGTTTTATTGTAATTTATTTCTATTTCATAGTGTCTGCTCTTATCGTGAGTAATTTCTTCATTCCTTCCAAGTTCTTGGGTATTCTCTTAAGATGAATGCTCTGCTCATGAATTTTTAGCTTTTATCATTCTCTGAGTTTATAAAACTATAAATTTCTATGTAATGCTTTATCTGTACAAAGGAAAACCTTCCAAATTTTTTCCCCAGCCTATGTGGTGAAAAAAACAATTATTCCCTACTATGAGTCTTTACTTTCATATTACTACCACACTCACACAGAACACTTTACTTCGCATACTTCTGGTCCCCAAATATGAGGGGGAGGGTGGTTACCATACCAAGCAATTCTCCATGACACCAGCTGAGTGTCCTATAAATTAACTCAATTCCAACACCATCTATCTGAAGATAGTGTCAGATTCCACAGGTTAAGGGCTCAGTCCCATAAGACTGCCACCACACCGCTTCAGATGCACACAGTGGGTCCTCAGGTTACCCATAACTTGTGTCCAACTTGACTATAAATCCAGGGTTCTCATGTCAACCTCCTCAGGTTTGACTAAATTGCTAGAACAGCTCACAGAACTCAGGAAAACATAGACATAAAATTTACCAATTTTGTATTTGTCTTTCTCGGTCTGACTTGTTTCACTCAGCATGAAATTCTCTGGGTCTATGCATGTTGTTGCAGGTGGTGGGATTTCATTCTTTTTTGTGGCCAAGTGATGCTCCATGGTGTGGATGTACCACAGTTTCTTTATCCAATCATCTATTGATGGACATTTTGGTTGTTTCTGTATCTTGGCCATTGTGAATAGCACCGCAATAAACATGGGGGTGCATATAAAAAATTACCAATTTATTTTAAAAGGATAATATGAAAGCTACAGATAACCATCCAGATGGAAGAGATGCATAGGGCAAAGTGTATGGGAAAGTGTGAGGGAACTTTCATGCCTTCTCTGGGCATTCCACTCTCCCAGCATTTCCATAGGTTAACCAACTCAGAAGCTCTCCAAACCCAATATTTTTGGTGTTTTATGGAGGCTTCATCACATAAGCATGAGAGGTCATTAACTCCATTTTAAGCCCTTCTCAAGAATAAGGGACAGGGCTGAAAATTTCAAGTTTCTAATCATGACTTGGTCTGTCCAATGACCAGCCCTCATCCAAGAGCCATCCAGGAGACTACCCAGCGTCACCTCTGTAGAACAAACAACACTCCTATCACCCAGGAAATTATAAGGATTTCAAAAACCCTGTCAGAAACTAGGGTCAAAGGCGAACTGTTAGAACAAAAGATGCTCCTCGCGCTTCATCACTTAAGAAATTATGAAAGATTCAGGAATTCTGTGCCAGGAACCAGGGGCAGAGGACAATATATATCTTCTATTATTTCACAATGTGCATCACACAAATCTTTATATGCGGTTAAGTTGTAAGTAATTTCTAATTTTACTCATATTTCCTCTTTGACTTATAAAGGTGATTTTAAAATGCATCCAAATGTATGGGTTGAAACTTATCTTTCATTATTCATTTCTAAGTTGATTATATTATGGTCAGCAAGTTTAGTTTATATTATCCCAATTTCTAAAAATGCCTTAAGACTTTTTTTTATAGCTTGGCGTTCAGCCAGTGTTCATGAAGTTTGGCATCCAGCCAGTGTTCATGAAGGTTACATGTATGCTTGAAGACAATGTGTGCTATTCACGTCTCTGAGGCAGGATTCTATTCTGTTTATTACACCAGTAATTGTGTTTTCATACATTCATTCAGTTTGGTATTTCCTTGATTGGTCAACTATTTAGAGTTGTGTTAAAATTACCCACTTTGATGGTGAATTTGTCAATTTCTCCTAAATTGTTGATTTTTTGTTGTTTTTCATGACTTGATACTATATTATTAATTGGGTGCCATTGTAGGATCATTATATTTTCCAAGGGAATTAATCTTTCTGTCACAGGCACCTCTATCTATCATAATAACTTTTTACCTTAACATCTATGTTATTTGATATTAATATAGCTACTTCAATTCTCTTTGGCTTGATACATGTTTTTCTTTTATTTTCAAATACATATCATATCATATTATATATACATGAATATTTATCCTATCTAACCATCAGCCAGCCCCAACAACTGTTAAGTTATGCCAATATTATTTATTTTTTTAAAAAATCTAACCCACTATCTTGAAAAGTCTTTTAATATTATTTCATCTATAGCCATCCATGCCTCTCCTGCCTCCCTACCCCCAAATTATTTTGAAGTAAACCTCAGGCATCTTATCATTTCATTTATAAATATTCAATATATATTCTTTTAAAAACGACACTTTAAAACACCTAATAGCAATATCATTACTACATTTTAAAAATTGACCTTAATTTATTAACATCATCAAATATCCAGTCATTGTTCAAATATCCCAGATTGTCTCTTTTTTTTTTCAAATGCTTAGTTTGAACAATCCAAATAAGATCCTTTGATTGCAATAAATTAATATGTCTGTCAAGTCTCTTTTAATTTGTAAATGTCTGCTCCCAACTTCTCTCTTTTTTTCCCATGAATTTATTGAAAACTGCATTGTCTGTCTTGTAGACTGTTCCATATTCTGGATTTTGATCATTGCATCCTCATGAAAGATTTCAGCTCATGCCTTTGTAACCTCTGATACATATTTTCCTATCATTTGATTTTGAAAGTTTATGTTTTGGCATTGACACTTTTAAACATGGTATATCTGGATTTTATAGTCCATGTGCAATTATTTTGACAATGCTATTTTGACTTTATTTTCGTCATGTCATTTTTTGTTTCTTATTAGTTTCACTTTTTCTCTTTGGTCTGTTTTACTCTCATTTAAATTGATAGTAACTTTAAAAAACAACAACAACAACAACAATCCCTTCAGTTAAAAATGTCTGTGAGTTTTTGTTATATGTAATACCTCTCTCTCCCACAATTTTCTATCTCAGAAACATGTGCATTTCCAATTTAGTATTTATTGTAAGTATTATTTTTTGGTTTACTTAAAAATAACGGTAAACATTTACTGAGTACTGTTCCAAGTGAATTTTGTGAATTTATATGAATTTTGTTTTTACTCTACACAAATGGGATATGTTCTACTTGAGGGAACTTTCATGCCTTCTCTGGGCATTCCACTCTCCCAGCAGATCCATAGGTTAACCAACTCAGAAGCTCTCCAAACCCAATATTTTTTAACCTTCTGTTCATTTCACATATGAGGAAACTGAGGCACAGAGCAGTTACATAATTTGACCATGATCACATTGATAGTAAAGGGTGCCATTCAAATCTGAGTCCATGGTTGAACTCCAGAGCCTTTGTTTCTTGCTTAGAATATAAGCTCCTTGTGGGAAGAACAATGTTTTCCATACTCTCCATAGTATCCACAGCACATGCCAACACAGAGCAAGTGTTCACATTTCCTAGTAAATATTTAGTAAATAAATCTGCGCTACATCTCTGTATGTTCCCAATATAGGAAGGATTTGGGGAATGGGAAGCCCTGGTTTCTGGAGTTATATTCTTCCTCTTCTACTCCTCTAATTATCTGTGGTTTCTTTTCAAAATCAGCTTAGTTAGAGGGTTGCCAGATTTAGCTAATAAAAATATAGAATGCCCATTAAATTTGAATGCCAGATAAACAACAACACAATTTAAAAGTGCATTCTATGCAGTATTGGGGACATACAGGTAATAAAAACATGAGTTATTTATTTGAAATTCAAATTTCACTCGTCATCTTATGTATTATCTGGCAACACTACACTGGGATCTCTTGGGAGAAACATAATGCTCTTAATACTAATTCATGGTTCCAGGTTTCTGTCACACAGAGTATAAAAATGGTGGCATTGAGCAAGGTTTGTACTGCCTTCTTACGCTGTCACCTCTTCAGTCACTAGCCTAATTCATTCTCCTGTTTTAATTAAAAACATATATCATGAATGACTATAAATTATAGATTTATTTCATAATTACCTAGCTAGTTCTACTCAGTTATCCATAAAATGACTATGCTTTCAAAGTTTTACTAATATTATTAACAGAAACATTTTTCTATTCTAAAGCCTTAAAATGATCAATTATTTACTAAAGACAATCTAAAAGTAATAAAGAAAAATGAAAAATACATGAAACTGGAAAAAAGAGAAAATTATGATCTTTAATTTCCCTAGTCAGACATAGTCATAGTTAATACTGGTTTTTAATCTATTTTAAACTTTTGAAAATACATAAACAGTGTACAGTTGTATATACTAATTTATATTTTTTGAACATTTATCCTACTAGACAAAGCCTGAGATTTAACCAAACTTTTGTTTAAATTGTTTCTAATTTTATATTATTATCAACAGCTCTAATAAACATCTAATTTTCAGTCCATTTTTTTTGTATTGGTGTGTGTGCTCTGGAGCTACGCCAGTAAATGCGGCAATGTCTCTACCCTCAGACAATTAACAGGGAGATAGAAAACTACCAAACATACAAGTAAATATACAATATATCAGGTAGTGATGATGCTATAGAAGAGAATGAGAGAATAAGATAGTAGGGAGAGAAGGGGGTTGCTATTTTTAAAAGAAAGATGAAAGGAGGCCTATCCTAGGACATTGGACTTAACCAGGGATCTAGATAAATGGGGAGTAAGCCATGGGGTCACGTAGGGATCCACATTCCAGGTAGAAGTAATAACAAGTGCAATTGTCACGAGGTGGGAAGCCACTCAGTGCCCTTTCCCATTTAAAACACAGACGAAAGACTAGCGTTGCTGGACTGTGGTGAACAGGGGCAGGTGGTGAAAGATGAGGCCGAGGTTTGGGTTTCATTTCTAATCACAGTGGAAGTCATTTGTGTCTTACGCGTGGGACTGACCCTTTAAGCATTCTGGCTTCTGTGAGAGAGGGTAATAGTGGGAGTGGGCAGGCAGTCAAGATGCTATTGCTGAAGGCTGAGAGTGGAGTGATGGTGGCTTAGATTGAATTTACAGTAATGGAGATGTGAAAAGTGGATTCAAGCTAAATTTCGAAATTGGTGTTGACAGCACTTGCTGATAGGTGGATGTGGATTGTGAAAGAAAAGGGGAATCAAGATGGATTCTTGTTTTAGGTTTTTGCCCGAATGTGAATGACAGTGCGGTTCTCTGAGACAGGAAAGACTAAAAGACTAGAAGTGCATGGGGGCGGGGTGGGGAGGGAGTGGTGGTGATGGAGAATCAGCAGCTGTTTCTGACTTATTAAGTATGAGATGCCATTTACATATGCAAGGCACGATGTCTAGCGGACATTTGGTGCTAGGATCTGGTTTTAGGGTTGTGCTACCCCCCAAATTCACATGTTGAAACCCTAACCTCCAAAGATGATGGTCTTAAGAGTGGGGCCTCTGGGAGGTGCCTAAATCATGAGGGTGGAGCCCTCATGAATGGGATTTGGGCCTTTATAAAAAGGCTCCAGAAAGCTTTCTCGCTGCTTCCACTAGCAAACAGACTGCAGTCTAGGAAACAGGAGGAATGTCCTCACCAGAACATGACCAGGCTAGCACCTTGATCTTGGATTTCCCAGCCTCCCAAGCTGTAAGAAATAACTTTCTATTGTGTATACGCTACCCAGTGTGAGGTATTTGTTATAACAGCTCACACAGACTAACACAGTTGGAGACACAATTCTGTAGATCAGAGGAGAGGACAGAGCACAGTGCCACGCTGTGCTGAGACTTTGAGAAACGCTGTTGGAGTCAGGGAAAGGCTGGGACCAAATGGGGGATATGGAAGTGCAATCACAGAATTTGAGTGGGTTGAGGAGAAAATGGGAGATGAGGAATACAAGTCCACAATTTCAAGGGGTCTTCTTCTAAAAAAGAGCAGAGAAATGGAGTGGTAGCTAGAGGGCTTTTTCTTTAAAGATGGGTGATGTGAGAGTATGTTCCCATGCTCGTAGAACTGACTCAGTGGACAAGAAGACACTGATGGTAGCAGGAGAGAGACGAGGTTTGTAAGAGCAGAGTCCTCAGGCAGAGGTGAGGTGCGTGTGCCCCGCACGTGGAGGTGTTGGCCTGGGGCAGGGACAGGGCATCTCCTTCCTTGGGACAGAAGCAAAGACAAAGTATGCAGCTACAGACAATGGGGCTTTCTGGGTTAGTTGAGAAAGAAGGCGTTCTAGCGTGATTGTGTCTGTGTTCTCAGAGAAGCATGAGGTGAGCTGTCAAATGGGAAGTGAGGGGGAGGGGTCTGGGAGATTCAAGGAGAAAGGATACTATGTGAACTGGTCGTCTTGGAGAGACAGAAAGTGGGTTTCTGTGCATGGGAGAGCGGGCTTGGCTTTTATCCAGCCACTTCACTAATCTCATCAAATTCAGGAATTTTTCTGCACTATGCCTGGATTTCCCAGATAAACAACCTGTCATCTCTGTGTATAATAACAATTTATCACATTGTCGTTCCTGTTTCATGCTTTGTGACCTCGGAGAAAACTTCTAGAGGAAGAAGATGGTAGGCATCTTTGCTTTCTTTCTTATTTTAATAGTTATTCCTATAATTTTGTGTTGCTAATTAGGATGTTATCTCTTGGTTGGAAATAGATGCTCTTTATCAAGAGATAACAATATTGTCCTATGGCCAGTTTATTAAAATGTTTCATTAGAAAGGATTGTTGAGTATCCAATAATTTCTGATCGTTACATAAAAGACTTATCTTTTTTTTGTTTTAAAGCTTTAATTTTAGCCTTTAAAGCTAAAGACCCCAATGGGTGTCTTTCTCCTGCTTTCCATTTTTAATTTGCTCCTTATTTAGACTTACCTGATATCTGGTTAGGGGCTTCTCCTAAATGCTGCCATAGCTCCCCATGCCAGACCTAGCATAGCTCTTTTCACATTGTCTTATTCATGTATCTGTCTTTTCCACTAGATTTTAAGCTATCTCAGGAGTTGTTTTACTTACCATCATATCATCAGCCCCTGGCACAATACATAATGCTTGTAAATGAATTAATGTCATAGCTCTCTGTGTCCCGGTTCTCTCTATCATCAATCCTCCAGTTAGACTTGCCCTAACTTGTGGGCTGGGAAGATGCATTTGTCATTATTAACACCCACCACTGTACCAAATGCATCACGCTCATCACCTCATTTACTCATTGCAACAATTATATAGAGGTAAGTACTATGATTATCCCCACTTTTGTAGATGAGGACCTAGTGAGATTAAGTTGCCCAGTTTCAGTATAACCTAGAAACCACTATATATATTGTGTTGCATTCTTTTATTTGTACCCATATCTCCCTCTTTATTGTGAAGTTCTCTGTCATTATAGACACAATAGCTTGGTCAGAATAGGAAAATGCTTACTGAATTGATTAGATGGCAAGATGGGCACCTGCTTCGTGGGAATTTTAAGTCATTGAAATATAGTTAACGGTAAGGGCTTTTTCTGGATCCAAAAGACTGGAGTATATTTTGTTTTCATTTCTCCTCTTAAAAAACCCTTTCTTTCCTATATTGGGTGTTATTTACCCTTTCATCTCAGTCTTGCTGTCTTACAGCTCAGAAAGAAAGAAAGAAAGAAAGATAGAAAGAAAGAAGGAAGGAAGGAAGGAAGAAAGGAAGGAAGGAAGGAAGGAAGGAAGGAAGGAAGGAAGGAAGGAAGGAAGGAAGGAAGGGGAAGGGAAGGGAAGGGAGGAAAGAAAGAAAGAAGGGGAAGGGAAGGGAAGAAAGAGAGAGAGAGAGAGAGAGAGAGAGAGAGAAAAGAAAGAAAAAGAATTTTTCCACACTTACTGGTTTTTCTCATGCCATTTCATCCTTAAAACAATCCTATGAACTAAATCCTCTATCAACCTTCTTTAGATGAAACTGAGACAGACCGTGATTAGATAATTTGAGTGAAGCTATAAAGCTGGTAAGTGACTGAGTTGAATTTAATCAGAAAGACAATTCTTCAGCACATTCTACTACCTTCCTTGTTATAACCAGCCCTTATCACTGGAAAAATTGTGTAGTACACACAGTTATAAAAACTTTGGAAGTAGACACATCTCTAAGAGACATTCATTTTTTGGTGCGTCTCTCATATTACCTAATCCCTGTAGAATTGTACACCCATTTGTAATAGTCTGAGGTAGCCAATATTATAATTTCAGGGTTAATGCATTCCTGCAATGACAACACCTGTTTATTTCTTTCAAACCCTGCTGGCATGCCACTTTCCTCTTTTAGACACTGTTAAGTCAGAACTCCGCACCAAACAATTTTCTCAAATTGACCTGGAACTTCTGCTAAGCCTGGCAGTTCCTTTCAGAAGGCCTGGTCAAGGTTTCATGACATCTGAATACGGAGGGAGAAAATTGCTTCACAGAGAAGAAAGCATTTGTCTAACTGTCAACAAAACTCCAGCTGGACAAAATTCCAGGGCCCATCTGAGATACTTTGGCTCCTGCTCAATATCTTTTAAATGATTTTCCAGTAGTTTTTGTCCTCTCTATTAGAGTGTCTGGGTGAATGATTTAATATATTCTCATCTATGGAAATTTGGTCAACTTAGCCTTTCAAAGCCTTTCTAAGTATTGTTCTGAATTTTTTTTCTTTCATTTGTGTGTTCCAATAACCAAAGATCTTATTTCCAGAGAAACTGACCAACTAGCATTTACCATGGAATAAATGAGCCCATCAGCAAGTATGACAATGCCCTCCAGTCCCCCTCTTCTTGGAATGTTTTGTTTTGTGTGTTTTTTTCACCACCTGATCCCTAAGCGATCATATTCTTTTATGGGCATTCTCTTATTTATTTCCTCTTAATGGTTCCCAAATGTGTTTCTTTGGACAGACAGTATCAGAATCACCTTGGTCACTTATGAAAACTATAGATTATCAGGTCATATCCCAGATCTACAGAATCAGATTCTCTAAGGTTTGGCTCAAGAATTTGTATTTCTAATAGACTCTCCAGATGAGTTATTTAAATACCAGGCATCCTGCTCTCTGACCACTACCACTTAATGTATCTGCTCAAATCCTCTAGAATCCCTTCTCCAGGCATCTATAAGCACAGAGACCTCCATTCCATTGACCCCACTTCTTTCCCCCAACCCTCTCTCCCCTCATGTCCTTGCTTTGCTTCTTACCCTATTAGATACCCCAACTCAGTAACCTCAATTTGTGACATCTGTTCCCTCTTCTCTTATCTCTTTTCCCTCCATGTAACGTTTTTAGAAAAATTCAAATTCTGATTTTTGTCTAATCACCTTCCTACCCTGTGCCTGCACCCCAGCAGCGAAATATTTTAGACAAAAACCACAACACTAGGTTGACAGATCAAATTTTAATTTATTGTCATAAATTTCGTGTGGATATTGAATGTTGCTGAATATCCTAGCATCCCTCGCCCACTCCACTATTTCATACCTTTCCCCCCCCTTAAGTCTCTAAGCCTCTCCTCCAACTGTCAGAACAGGGGCACTCAGATGAGAAACCCTTCATCTTGCCACCAAATAGCCCAGCAGCCCACCTGCAGGTTTTACTTCCACACTTGCTGCGCTGGAAGACACATCTGGCTTGTATCCAAAGCCAACCCTTCCACTTGTGCTTGGATCCCATTTACCTTTCCATTTCTCAAGAACATCATTTCTACAACCTCCCCCACAATCCTCCTTTTGCGTCATTATGTTTTCTCCCTCCTCTTGATTATTTCTCTCAGTAGATAAACATGTCTTCATAGTTTATATTCAAATCACTTCTTTGATCCCATGTGTTTCTCCTTCTACTACCCATTTTCAGCTCATGTTACAGAAAAACTTTTTGTGAGATTTGACTTTTTGAGATTGTTTTCATGGTCCTGTCTCATTCCACCATCGATCCTGACCACAACTTCATTGAAGTATCATTTAACAAGGTCCCTAATAAGTTCCATTTTGACAGACTCCCCTGTCAAAACTCTGTTCTTTCCTTTCCATCTAATTGGACTTGGCTGATACAGTGGATTATGTTCATCTTTTAAAAACTACCTTCTTTTTTAGGCTCCACTGATTTCTGGTTTTCCTTCAGTCACAGATTTCTCCTCATTAGTCTCCTTTGGCAGAAGTCTAGGAGTCATTTTTGATTCCATTCTTTTCTTCCTACTCAATATCTGATCTATCCCAAGTTTGGTCAACAGGACCGCAATGTACATCCTGAACCCAATAGCTTCTCACCATCATGTTGCTACAGTTGTAGGTCAAGCCAGTGCCACCTCTTACCTGCAGTACTGAATCAGACCTGCTCCCCTCTACTTCCTTCTAGTCTTGACCCCTTCCCATCAATCTCCACAAAGCAACCATGGTAACCTTAGTTAAAGAATGCATCTAGTACTCTCAGTGCCTCATCTAGTTAAAATCCTTTGGCTTTCTATTTCAATTAAGTAAGAATAGTACAAGGATCTCACCATGCATTCTACAGGACTCTGTGTTTTCTAGTCATTCAACAAAATATATTACCTATGAGCCAGATAGGTATTGCGAGAACATTACTGAACAAAATGAAAACTCTTCCCGTATGAGGCTTACATTCTAATGGGGAGGAAGACAGAGAAAATTAATGTAGGATATCAGATGGTGATAAGTGCTTGGGAAAAAAAATAAAGCAGTGAGTGGGGGAAGGACATAGTGATAGTGCAGTTTTCAGTAAGGTGGCAGACAAAGACCTCTATAAGAAGGTGAAAAGAGCATTTAAAAAAACCTAAAGGAGGAGCGAGGAAAGCCATGGAGCCATCTGAGGGGAGGAGAGCTCCAGACAGAGCAACATTCATTGCAAGGGTCCTGATGTGATGGTTGGCTTGTGATGGGGTCAAGAAAGTGCCAGGAGTCCAGCATTTTCTAGCAAGGGGATGTGAGCAAGGGGACAGCTGTAGGAATAAGTTAAAGTGTTAACCCAGCAGGGGAAAGGTGGGAGATAAAAAATGTGGGGCATCATTGGCCAAACTTAGAACATTGGCTTTTAATCTGAAATGTGAAGATATTAGAAGGTTTTGAGCAGCAGAAATGACTAGCTGTGAGGACCCTATGTTAACAACAGACTAAAGGAGACAAGGTCAGATTCTCGGAGATCAATTAGAAGATTGTTGTAATAATCCACCTGTGAGATGCTGGTGGCTTGCATCAGGGTAGAAGCAGTGAAGGTGGAGACAAGCGGTCAACTCCAAGAAGGTGGAGTTAACAGGATTTGCTGAGAGATTAGGGGTGTAAGAGAAAGGGAGTTGTCAAGGATGCTTCACCATTTTGGTATGAGTAATTGGAAGAATTTAGTTGCCATTAACTGTGATGGGGAGGATGAAGCAAGAGCAGTTTACTGGGAACAACAGAAGTTGAATTCCAGGGATATGTAACTACATAATCTGGCCACTGTCCAACTGTCTGATGAGACTGTGGCCCTGGAGGCATCTTGGCTGAAGCTCTGTGGGATCCTGCAGCAGGAGGGAGACCCAGGTAAGCTGTGTCTAGATCCTGATCCACAGAAACTTAAAAAATAGTATTGTTTTAAGCTACCAAGTTTGTGGTAATATTGTTATACAGCAGTAGATTAATTAATACAGTGAGACTGCACTGTGATTAGTTTGATTGCCAAAGGATTTCATCATTTTAAAGAGTGATCTCTCTAGTACATTCAAAATATTTTATTTATCAAAATTAAATTGAAAATTTATCAGAATAACACATAAACTGTAAGGTGAAGTGTACTAGTCTTAAGATCTATACTTTAGGATTTGCAGAGCTTTTAAAAATATTTTTTCTTTGGAGATTTCCATTTATTCATGTTTTCAAGGTACTTTTTAGAATGAATGTACAGTTCTATAAGCATAGTTCTTTAATCTGGCATCTCATACTGGTCCAGTCAAGGGAAGCTAAAACATCAGGATGGATGTGGTATATAGTACTGGAGAATTAATTTTACCGGATAATTTAAGGAAGTTAAGATTTGAATTCTTAGGGCATGAAAACACTTTGTAATATGAATGTGCAGGTAAATTTAGCAGACTGTAGCTTATATACGTTGAACACTTCATGGGGAGCAAGTGAGTGGACATTTTTGTTGTTTTGAATTCTCAGGAAATCTGGTGCTCTTAGCCCTGCTAGTAACGTAAGAACTATGAGGACAAATGATGTTTGGATGGTGCAGGGTGCATTGCATTACCAGAGAGGAAGGGCTGGAATATTAGCATTCCCAGAAATACCAGGGCTCATAAAGTAGGCTTTGTTTTTCATTTGTTTGTTTCAATGCACTTTTCACCATATCAACAAGTGATTTTTTAAGCATTAGACCAGAAAGCCATTAGCTATCATAAATCAGTCTAACTTTCTTGCCTAGATTACAATAAATTATTTATTGATAAGTTTGCAACTGTACTTCAGTCTACTTCCTGTTCACTGATTTTGCAAATACCATAAGATCCCGTTCCCCCCAAACTTTCTTTTTATCACAAATTAGTGTCAGTCTTTATCTTCTAAAAGAGAAATAACTTTCAAAATTTATTTATACATGGTGACATAAAATTATGGCTAAGAACAAGAAGTTGGAGGCCTCAGCCTGAAGCCAAAAGAAATGATCAAGATCATACTGGGCCAGATATCACCAGAGGAGCTCCCCACAGTTCACCTGACGGTGCAGATGGGAGCAACCCTCAACCCCTCCCGCAGAATCAATATTCATACTGGGCGTTGAGCCAGTTTTTAATTTTTATGGGGATGCAAAGAATACTAAGCCAAGTAAGAAACTATTGTACTAACAGCATGAAACCCATAATTTCAAAATTAATAACGTTAATTTAGAATAAAATGCCTGTAATTGAAAAAGACAAATCTTGATTAGACGATACAATAATTCTGTGTTTCCCTGAAAATAAGACCTAACCGGAAAATAAGCCCTAGCATGATTTTTCAGGATGACATCCCCTGAACATAAGCCCTAATGCGTCTTTTGGAGCAAACCTTAATATAAGACCCAGTCTTATTTTGGGGGAAACACAGTTTTTTAAGTGATTTGGATATCCAGTCAAGATGGCAGAGTAGGTTAACACTGTGTTCACCTGCCATAACTACATCAAAATTATAACTAAGTTACAGAACAACCACCATCGAGCACCACCTGAAGACTAGCTGAACAGAAGCCTTAAAAGTAAGAATATACAGAAGAAGCCATATTGAAACTGGTAGGAGGTGCAGAGATGTGAATGAGCTGGTCCCACACCAGGGTGTGACAACCAAAAATTGAGATGGATACCTCAGCGGCAGAGTTCCTCTCTGAGGAGAGAGGAGCCCCAGCCACACACCATGCTCCCCAGCCCAGGGTTCCAGTGCCAGGAAGAGAAGTCAGCATAACTTCTGGCTGTGAACACCAGTGCAGATTGTGACTGAGTGAGATGGAGGGTGGCTAGAGTCCCAGGCTCTTCTCTTTAAGGGCCCATGCACATATTTACTCACTGATGGACTCACTCACTCTGAGCTCCAATGCAGGGGCAACAGCTTAAAAGGAACCAGGGACATACAAAGAGAAACTGAATTGTCTGTCTTCAGGGTAAGGACAGGAGGGGCAGCTTTCTCCCAGACAGAAGTGCTGGCAGATTCCATTGTTTCTTTGTTGAGTCCTCCCCAGTTTTAGTATGAAGACACAGGAGGCCGTCACATCCGAGTCTCCATCAACCTGGATAACACCATTAACCCTACTCTGGTGATTCCTTGAGACCTGCCTCCACCTAACTAGCAGACCCACCCAAGCCTCTTCCGGTGGTGTTTCCATACAAATGACCTGTCTTGGCTTATGCTTCAGACTTTCCTAAAACCTCTCAAACAAGCAGTATCTGGCTTCAGTGTGCCCATACCATTTCCTAAGCAGCCCCAAGTCCAGTACTAGCAACAGCCAGCCTCAGTTCACAGCTTAGCTTCTCCTACGCACCTCCAAGGCCGGCATGGGTGGATGACATCTGTGGATCACTTTGTGTAGCTCATGCCAACTGGCCCCAGACAGGATGCAGGCTATAGCTGAACTTGGGCTGCAGCAGAGCTGCTCCCAGGAGGCCTCGGGGATGGCATACCTGGTGGCTATCTTCAAACGACACCGGAGCACCACCTGGCTGCCTCCACAGATGACACACCCAAAGGGCAGACTGGGCAGGCACCAGAGCCCTATAAAAGTGAATCCTGCTCTGTAGGGACAGCCCCGAACAACACCTCTTTCACTGTAGTCACAGCCAGTCCTCACAACCAATCAGCCTGAGGGTCAATTCCTCCCATTAATATGCAAACAATAATGAAGGCTCAACTACAACAGGAGGGCACACACAACCCACACAAGGGACACATCTGCAGCACCTGGCTCAGGTGACCAGGGAGACTGTGCCACTGAGCCTAACAGCATATCTACTACATACGGCCGTTCTACTAAGACCGGAAGACATAGCAGCCCTACCTAATACATAGACACAAACACAGGGAGGCAGACAAAATGGGAAGACAAAGAAACATGTTCCAAATGAAAGAACAAAACAAAGCTCCAGAAAAAAAGGACTAAACAAAATAGAGACAAGCAATCTACCAGACGCAGAGTTCAAAACACTGGATATAAAGATGCTCAGTGAGAACTTCAACGAAGAGATAAGAAACATAAAACGGAGATAGAAAACACAAAATAGAACCAGTCAATAATGAAGGAATACAATAACTGAAATAAAGAATACATTATGGGGAATCAACAGATTAGATGAAGCAAAAGTCTGAATCAGCAATTTAGAAAATAAGGTAGGTGAAAACACCCAGTCAGAACAGCAAAAAGAAAAAGGAATCCAAAAAAAGAGAGGACAGTTTAAGATGCCTCTGAATCATCAAGCGAACCAACATTTGCATCATAGGGGTACCAGGAGAAGAGAGAGGGCAATGAATTGAAAACCTATTTAAAAAATAATGATAAAAAAGTTCCCTAACCTGGTGAAGGAAGTAGACATACAAGCCCAAGAAGCACAGAGAGTCCCAAATAAGATAAACCCAAATAGACCCACATCAAGATACATTATAATTAAAATGCCAAAGGTTAAAGACAAAGAAAGAATCTTAAAAAGCAACAAGAGAAAAACAGTTAGTTACCTATAAGGGTGCTCCAATAAGACTGTCAGCTGATTTCTCAACAGAAGTTTTGCAGGCCAGAAGAGACTGGCATGAAATAGTCAGTGAAGAAAAGCTAGGACCTACAACCAAGATTACCCAGGAAAGCTATCATTTAAAATTGAAGGAGAGATACACAGCTTCCCAGATAAGAAAAAGCTAAAGGTTCATCACCACCAAATCAGTATTACAAGAAAGGTTAAAGGGACTTTTTTAAGAAGAAGAAGAAAAGATTAAAAAAAAAAATGAATAAAATGACAATAATTACATATATGTTAACAATTACTTTCAATGTAAATGGACTAAATGCTTTAATCAAAAGACATAAGGTGGTTGAATGAATAAGAAAAAAAAAAAACCCTCGCATTTTCTGTCTACAAGAGACTCACTTCAGATTGAAAGATACACAAACTGAAAAGTAAAGGGATGGAAAAAGATATTTCGTGAAAATGAAAATGAAAAGAAAAACCTGGTGTAGTAATACTTATACCAGACAAAATAGACTTTAAAACAAAAACTACAGCAAGAGACAAAGAAGGTCCCCATAATCCCACTTCTGGGTATTTATCTAAAGAAACCCAAATGCTACTTCTTTGCAGCATTATTTACAATGGCCAAGATGTGGAGGTTGCCGGGGTGTACATCAATGGATGCACAGAGAAAGAAGAAGTGGTACATATGTACAATGAAATATAACTCAGCCATAAAAAAGAAAAAGAATGAAATTTCGCCACCTGCAACAACATAGATGGATCTAAAGGGTATGGTGATAAGAGAAGTCACACAATGCCATATGATTTCACTTACATGGGTAATGTAAAGAACAAAATAAATGAAGAAACAGACTCATAGTTACAGGTAATATTTTGATGGTTGCCAGATGGGAGGGGCTTGGAGGGTTGGGTCAAAAATGTGAAGGGATTAAGAAGTACAAATTGGTAGTTACAAAATAGTCATGGGGATGTAATAAGGAATATAGTCATTACTGTAATAACTATGTATGGTGTCAGATGGTACTAGATGTATCAGGGTGATCACTTTGTAAGTTATATAAGTGTCTAATCACTGTATTGTATACCTGAAACTAATATTACAGGTGAACTCTAATTGAAAAATGAAAAAATGTATATTTTAAAAAGAGTTTTTTAAAGCCCCCATAAAGTCAGTTGCAGCATTTTTCTCTAGGTTCCACTCACCTAGAAGACCATTAGATGACACCTGGAATTTGTTCGGGGTCTAAAATGACTACCAAACTTATAGGAGGTACTTATTAAGTGACGCTATTATATGATACATTTTAATGTGCTCAACAAGCACATTTAAACAGTTGGCAGAGTGACTGGTGTGACTGTGTTCCTTCCATACACATGGCTGAAGGTGTGGGTATGAATAATATACTTGTTTTATTGGTCTTAGCTTAGCATATTTACAATGATGTTGTCTGTGAAGATGTTAACTGAAAAAAGACTTTTGGCAAAACAACTGGTGAGGACATTCTCAACAAGATGCATAAAGCATTTAGCAAGCACTGTACCAATTACCAAAACAAATGCATGACCATGTGCACAGATGGAAAGCTAAATCTGGAAAGGCAAAGCTGAGGAAAGGAATACCTTACACCAAGGCTGTTAGCACACCCAGGAAAAGACCAGGATCCGCTGGATCAAGACACCTCAGTTCAGAAAGCGTGCTGCTTTCTCCGTGTGTTTGATGGGACTAGGGGGACATAAAATTATGAGTTTTGTAAAAAACAATTCTTAAAATTCTCATCTATAAAAAATAAATTTATCAGAAAACAGAAAATGTTTTTGAAAGCTGGCTGTATTGCACAGATGTCAGCTGGCTTAGCCAAGGGAAAGCGTCAGAATTTCGGTGCGTCATTAGCCCGTTTCATGTCACACTGTCATCTTTAATTTACCCATAAATCCCTTTTATATTATTTATATAAAAATGTTTTTTAGTGATATGGTGAACTCCTCTAAACTCACCACCCAATTTCAGAACTAGAACACTCATAATGACCTATATCTACCAATGAG
Organism: Rhinolophus sinicus; assembly: GCF_036562045.2. Lineage (NCBI taxonomy): Eukaryota > Metazoa > Chordata > Mammalia > Chiroptera > Rhinolophidae > Rhinolophus > Rhinolophus sinicus. The sequence goes on along the minus strand of NC_133761.1, from coordinate 50,865,018 downwards.
CTTTTGTCTGTCCCATCGCCTTACCTCCTCTTCAATATCCTGGATTTTGCGGTTATTGATTCCTTGCTTTAAAAAAATATGTAAAAATGCATGTCTGAAATACATGTTGGTATCAGTTGATTTGTAAAATTATAAAAGGTTTTTATGCTACATGTAGTCTTCTGGGTACTTAGATTTTTTCATTCATCATTGTTACTAAGACTCTTCCATTTTGTTTTAGGTAGCTATAGTTTATTTTCACTACTATATAATACTTTATTGTATGAACATACCAGATAAGATAAATTCAATTTATTCAGAATGTAATATCTCCTTTATGCACTGCTTTATTTAGTTTAATATATAGCCATTAAACTATATATTAAATGTGCCCATGATTTTCATTTTTAGGCTGTTACTGTTCAGTTTTGGTATCAAAGTTATATTGGCCTAATGGAATAAGACAGCCTAATGGAATGAGTTGGGAAGTCCCCTCTCTTTAATTAAAATTTTTGTTTTGAGATCATTGTAAATTTACAGGTAGCTATTAGAAATACAGAGAAATCTCGTATACTCTTTATTTGGATTCCCTTAATAGTAACATTTTGTAAAACTTAATATCACAAGCAAGACATTGATGTCAATACAGTAAGATACAGAACATTTCCATCACCAAAGGGATTTTTTGTGTTCCTTATTGCTACACTCACTTCCTCCTACACCCTCCCCCCAAACTTAATCACTAATCCATTCTCCATTGTATGATTTTGTCATTTCAAGAGTGTTATATATAGTGAATATGTAACATATAATCTTTTGAAATTGGATTTTTAACTCATAATTCTCTCGAGATTCAGCCAAGTTGTTGCATATTTCAAAAGTTCATTCCTTTTTCTTGCTGAGTACTATTCCACAGTTTAACCATTTACTCATTGAAAGACACCTGGATTATTTCTAGTTTTCATTATTATGAATAAAGCTTCTATAAACATTTGTGTACAGGCTTTTGTGTGAACATAAGTGTTCATTTTTCTGGGATAAATATGCAGAAGAACCATTGCTGGGTGGTATGGTAATTACATATTAAGTTTATTTTAAAAATTGCTAAAGTGTTTTCCATAGTGCCTGTGTCATTTTGCATTCTCACATGCAATGAATGAGGGATACAGTTTCTCTGCATCCTTGACAGCATTTTTTGTTGTCACTATTTTTAAGTCACTGTGATAGGTGCATAGCAATATTTCACAGTGGTTTTAATTTGCATTTTGCTAATGGTTACACTAAGGTAAAATATCATTTTATGTGATTATATGCCATCTGCATATCCTCTTCATAAAATGTCTGTTCATGTCTTTTGCCCGTTTCCTAACTGGTTTCTGCTTTTGGTATTGTTCTGGGAGTTCTTTATGTATTCTAAATATTAATCTGTTGGATATGTGGTTTGGAAATATTCTCTCCCAGTGTATAGTTGTCTTTTTATCATTTTAACAGAACCATTTGCAGAACAAAAGTTTTGTTGAAGTACAATTTTCATGACATCCAATTTATCAATATTTCCTTCTATGGATCACATTTTTTGTGTCAAGTCTACCAGCTCTTTGTCTAACCCTAGATCCTGAAGATTTCTCAGGATTTTTCCCTAAAAGTTTCATATTTTTACATTTTTTACATTTAAGTTTATGATCCATTTTGAATTTCCATTTGTATTAGCTCTGAGGTTTAGGTTAAAGCTGCTTCTTCTTCCTCTTCTTCCTCCTCCTCCTTCTTTTTCTTCTTCATATCCAATTGCTCCAACACTCCGTTGAAAAGGATATCATTCCTTCTATTGAAAGGCTTTATTTCTGGCTCTGCATTCCATTTCATTGGCATGTATGTCCTTCTGCCAACACCGCTAAGTCTTAATTAATGTAGCTATGCAAGTAGTCTTATAATTGGGTACATGCTTATTCCCACTCCTTCTTTTTCAAAATTACTTTAGCTACTCTTCCCTTACCTTTCTATATAAATTTTTGAATAATCTTGCCATAGCTACAAAATGTCTTGGTTGGACTTTGATGGGTTTATGTATTTGTTTGTTTTTGCTACATTGGGAGCACAGTCATTATTTCCTTGAATACTTTTTCAGTCCTGCTCCCTTTCTTTGTGTCTTTCCTATACATTGCTGACATGAATATTAAATCTTTTGTTAATAGTCCCACAGGTTTCTTACGTACTGTTGTTTGTTTTTTCAGTTTATTTTCACTCTTGAATGCAGCCCAATTTTATAAGTTTGATAGATTCCGTATCATAGTATCTTTCTTGTTAACCAATGAGTTTTGAAGAAAACTGTTGTCCTTGATGGTGATTGGAAATGTCATTTTTATGCTAAATTACATGGGTATAGAATGCAAAAATTACAAATGTTGAAGATGGAACACCTAACTTGGAGGAAATCACATTAGTCTAAACAGACATCTGTCCTATGAGATCCTTTCCCATCTGCCTATAATAATATTTTTCGTACACATGTTTGAGAAACACAATTTTAATTCAATAATCTACCATCCTTTACTTGGCACTAAAACAGAGACTGAATGTTATCATGTTTAAGCAAGATTTAAGCTCCTGAAACCACCTGGTAATTTTAGAATCATGCTGGCTTTTTGCTTAACATAACTTGATGTTCTTTCGCATCAGTACTTTTCACAATTCATGTTTAAAAATTATTAAGTTTCCTCTTTTGCAGGGGCAACTTTGTTGTAGTTCCCAATGCAGTCTCTGGCAGAAGGGTCCCACTGAAGATACATTTTGGTTTCCAAATGTGGGTAAATTGTATAATGCAGTTTATGGTGTGGCTTTTAAAGAGTTCCAATCCCTCTAAGCAGTGTTTAGAAATATTAGTACAAATATTTGGCTTTATTACATTGAAAAGTGTTGTTGTAGGAGGCAAAAAGCATAGCAATTGAAGTGGAATTTTGACATATTTTTCAAAGCGGGAGCTAGAGGGAGGAGGTTTGGTGGCAGGCATCTTTGGAGAACATCGCCAACTGAAATAAAAAATCAGTCTCCAACTTTCCCATCTGCTACATCCTGGATTTCTCCTACAAATACCAAGTTTAATGAAACATACATCCTGAATGTAAAATACATTGAAGACCGAGTAACAATCATCAACTTCTGCCCAGCTGAATGTTTACTCTAATAAATGACTTGCCTGCACAGATGTTCTGTTTCATAATTTCTCATGGTGGTTAGTCCTCATTTCCATCTTTGAAATTCATCTTTTTTTTAAATCTTGGAAATGACATTTGGTGTTTTAATTGAGCAGATTAGTGACAGTCTTATTACAGCGAATTAGATGATAATTTTTCTTTAGTACATGGCTTCCCTGTGAATCATGGGAGATCCTGGGAACTTATTGCCCCTAAACTTTGTGCTCAAAAATTTCTCACCTAATTAGAAAAGTCTGTCTTATGTATGCTATTGTGAATCTGGGCTCCTGAAGGAACCAGCCACCGTGATAGATACCCTGAAAGTGATGAGGTAGATTGTATCAGTCACTTTTTGCCACAGTAATGCTGCATAACAAAACCACCCCAAAATACAACAAAATGTCTTTATTCCTAATTCATGAATATGTGGGTTAACTTGCCTGAGCTTCGTGGGGTTTGACTCTGGGCCACGGGTTCAGTTTAGATCTGCTCCAGGTATCTCATTTTTCTAAAACAAGTGGATTAACCCCAGAGGCATGTTCTTCCCATGGTGGGCAGAGTGCGAGAGGACAAGCCTAATCACGCAAGGACAGCAGACCATACCCTACTGGCCAAAGCAAACATCGCCCAACCTAAATTCAAGGGACAGGAAAATATATTCTGCCTCTAATGGGAGGAACAGCAAAAACACAAGGCAGCTGGTAGGAATACAGGAAAGGATGAAGAATTCAAGTTTATCTGCCGAATTCAAGTTTATCGACCCTCTGCCACACTGTTTCTGAAAACAGTTTGTCAAATTATAATAAAAAAATTTAATTTCTTACCATGAAGTTGTAGCACATACGTGTATATACCCTTTTCTTGTCTGATACACCCAGGAATAAAATCTACTTCCTAAAGTATAGTGGTGACATTCAACTATTTCCTCTTTTTGTTTTTTTTTTAAAGAATCAGAACCGCCCTTTAAAACAACTTATGTAGAACCTCAGTGTATGGAATAGATAATGGAAGAGCTGATCCATTCGAAGGATGGAGAGAAGGGCAGTGTTAGGGGTAGGATGCCCAGCTATATCTGAATTTTAGATAAACAATGAATAATTTAGTATAAATATATCCTATGGTATCCTCTTCTTCTCTTCTTCTTTCCTTCCTCCCTTCCTTCCCTCCTTTTTCCCTGTTTTTTTTCTTTTCTTTCTTTCTTTCTGCTAAATCTGGCAACTCTAGTTGAGAGCAACAGATAACCAACCGTGCCCTTTCCACCTCCTCCTTTACTACCTGATATACTAACATGTACCTGTCCCCCCTGGCCTGATGGACAGGGCCATGCTTCTCTGGGCTGTAGGATCAGCAGGTTTCTAGGCCCTAGCCTGTCTCCCTGAATCTTCCATGGGATACACAGTCCCACAGTGCCTCCTAGTCCTATCTGGGTTCTTAGGAAAAAATTATTGGGGAAGAAAACTAACACTGGTGTGAAGTTTGAGCCCAGAAGAGCAAACCAGAGTCAGTGTGAAACTCCCAGTAGTCACCAGTGCTACATGGTGAAGTAAGTGATGAAAAAAGAAGCCACAGAAATTGTTTGGAAAAAGAGTTCTGGTGCTTAAACAAACGTTAAAGACAAGAATGGTTGAAATCCTGAGCCATAATTTTTGATCAGGGTAGTGACTGATTCCTCATTGAACACCTGAAAGATTCATTTGTGCTCGAGGTGGAGGTGGAATGGGCAGGGTTAGCAGTGGTGCCCAGCGGCTCATCCACGCTCCTCCCCACTGCAGCTGCGTCTCTCGTACCCAGGTTCCCCCCAACCTGTCTGAGATCACAGGTCCTACGGGAGAAGGAGAGCACTGAGGCAGCCCTGTGTGCCGTTCAGAAGTTCAGCTTCCCTGACCCTCTGACACACTGTTTCTGAAAACAGTGAGCACTATATGTTTAGCCAGAGAACTTTGGCCCTGTTACAACTGATGTGATGTCACCGGCTTCCTTCCTTCAGTGCAGGTATTCAAATTACGGGGAGTCCGGGGAAGACCTCAGGCCAGAGTGCAATGGAAGGTGCTCTAGCTCTGTGTCTCTATGGATCATAAACAGATTGGTGCCTCAGAGCCTGAAGACTGTGGTGTTAAAATATTACTCCTTTAATAGCACGCCAGTCTGCCTGAAGATTTTCATGTGCAGGAAATACTGAATCTTCTTTCGTGCAGACATCAACGGCGAGCTCACAAGGTCTGACAAAATGCTACCAAGTAGCAGTTACATGCTTTTGCTTTTGTTGTTTTCATTTTCCATATTCAAAGGAAGTCCAGAAGGTCTCTGGAAAATGTGGATGAAGGCCTTGCCACAGCTAGTTCTGGTGGTGGGGGACGAGGAAGGATGGAGGGCACTTCAGATTTCCTCCCTTGTTTCCATCCCTTCCCAGGGGCAGGCTGAGGCCATGGGCACTGTGTTCTTTGGTCTCCTGTTTATCCATCCAGAAGATAAATAATGCATTGGTTTTATTAATATACTTCAAACAGTAACTGCAAAGGAAAAAAGCAAAAATCCTATTCATGTCTCAGAAATGACATAAAACTTTGAAAAGCCTGCACAATACATGGAAACATTTGAGCTGAGTAAGGAGATCATACTGAGAACTAGAAAATTAAACACATGAAGACACAATCTGCAGTGATGATAAGTACTGTAGTAACTGTCACTTTAAATGTGCGTTGAAAAAAATCCCAAGGTGCTTGTCCTCCCCAGTCTTGCCCTTTCAGACCGGAAGATTTTATTTTGTTTGATTTTTGCATTATTCTTTTAGGAGCAGCAGCGATCTGTTGCTGTCCTGAAGGCTGGCAGAAGTGAGTCTTTCCGCTTTGCAGAGGTCCGTAAAGCACCCAGGGCCAGCAGTGTGCCATTTATGTAACCTTGTTAGATGGCCCTGATACCAGTTTCTGGGAGGAAAGAAGTGACAGCCATGCCTACAAAGGGCTTTGTGCACATGAAATGTTCCTTCCTCTCCGCATTCTGTGTTGTACTTAGGCCCAACTGTCTGTCTGCCTTGCAGGCCTCTGGCTAGTCCACAAGTTGCCCCCTCAGCCAGTAATACTTCCTCCCATCACGCATCTCTTTGATGATCCCACTCCTTCATCCATAGTCATGCGCGTGTCATGCCTGCTGTCACACCTTCCTGGAGCCTCTGGGAGCCAGGGGAACACAGTGGCTCAGAGCACAGGCTCTGCTGTGAGGCCTCTGTCAGCACATGACTGGCAACCGCCCTCGGGCTGGTGCTTCTCCTCTGTGCTCCAGGGGAACCCTGGCTGTGACCTTATGATAACATGTCCCAAACTGCATTATAAGAATCTGGTATATTTGTCTGTCTCCACTAATCCAGGTCTTTTGTAACTGCAAGTCACAAAATCAACTTAGTGGGTGGTGACTGGCATTTAAAAATGAGTACCATAGCATAGAAAATATCACAGTTCATTTTATGATTCCTTAATTGATATTGTTTAGTGAAAGTTTATTTTTACACACATACCTACATAATATATTTGTGTGTGTGTGTGTGTGTGTGTGTGTACATTAAGTAATGATGTAGAATTTTATCTTTCTGTGAATTAGGGTTGGAAAAGGTTTTCAAAAGCGTTGCACTGGACTAAACTTTCGGGGACATATGGGGAGAGCCTAGTTCATGGTTGTACGTCTAGTGCCTCACATCTAGTACTTCGAGCGATGTCTGAACTACTGCTCTAAATGCATCCTGTTGAGGTGGGTGGGGGATGTGTGTGTGCTGATGGAGGCCAGAGGAGGTGAGCAGGCTGCCAGCAGGGGTCAGAATCGGGAGTGTTGCCTGCAAGCCCAGCCCATGTCAGTGTGGCCCAACTGTGTAGACCGTGTTGGTGGTGTTCATGAAGGGGGTCAGGATACAGGGAGGCTGAACAGTGTTCAAAGTCAGGCCTGAGAGTGAAGGCAAGGTTAGTCAGGCCATATTGAGGGCTCAGACATTCAAGTCTGCAGAGACCTTGAAGAAAGTAAAACCAATGATGTGAATTTGAGGAATCGCTTCTGACCATTGGTTGTCCAAGAGACCACGTGGCCCTCCTCCATCCCTTTCCTCCCCTCTGTGCTTTCATCTGAAGAACTGGAAATAAAGACCAGGCTTAAGTTCCCGACATCTTTTCAAGATATCATAGTGCCTTTTTAGCTCCCACTGTGCGTGGGATCTCTGCTATGTATGACCCCAAGGGTAATCCTCACATCATGAGCATCGAACCTCAGAATATGCTTGCTGTTCTTTTGGATGTGGGTTTGTTGGCTGCCTTTTGCATTCACAAGGAAAGAGACAGGAACTGCTGTTTCCTGAGTACCTGCTATGGGCCAGGTTTTGTACTTGGTAAGTGTTGTAACTTGACTCCCTCTTTTCTCTTTGTCTTTCTCCATGCAATCTACTTTTCTAGTCCTTTTCTGTCCCTTCGACTGGAATGGACAACAGTAACCATTAGACAGATGCAAAGCCATTATCTAAAGCACAGATGCCCAGTCCTAGAAGAGTGAAACTTAAGTGTTTCTCTTCTAACTACTGATGACAATGAACCACAAACAACTTAACAATATAAAACACATTCATTTCTCAATGAAATTGTACTGGAAACAGTAAACAAACTAGAAAAAAGCAAAAATATTTAAAAAGCAGAGATGCTCCTCTGATTGAAGGGCCTTGTGAGTGGAGCCTGGACCCCCAACCCCATGGCCCCCTGGCACAGACCCCTGCTCTTGGGAGCTCTGCGGACGTCCAGGGAAGCACAGAACTGATCGATAGCCTCCACCTCTATACCAAGGGGCTTCTCCGTGGACAGAGTGGTGCTCACTTTTCACATGTATCCTTCCTTTGTTATTCATAACACCATGAGATTTATCATTATTAGTTGCAGTATTAGTATGATTGCAATCATCGCCACTGTGCAGAAGAGGAAACTGAGGCTTAAAAAGTTTAACTGTCTTCCTCAAGTGGCAGAGCCTGGGTTTACCTCTAAATAGGCTGACTCCGAAGCCCACATCCTTAACCATTATTCATTGATTTATTAATTCAACAAATATTTATTCAGCACATTCTATAGGTCAGGCATGCCCTATGTAATCAAAACAAACCAAATCCCTGTCTTTGTGAAGCTGACAGTTTAGTTGAGGGGAGTGGGTGGGAATGATGTAGATAGTAAATAAAATATGTAAGCAAGAAGTAGTGTGTTAGTGATAGCTCTGAAGAACAATAAAATGAGAAAAGATAATAGAAAATATTGGGGGGCGGGGTTAAAATTTAAATAGGGTGAACAGAGTTCCTCATTAAGAAGGTGAGAACTATGATATTTTAGCTAAGTTGTGGGGAAAACAAAACCTTGGATGGAATACAGAAAGATACTGTTAAATCAGAAGGTATTAAATCATATTAATTAAATGAGGTAAATGGTAAAATGAACAAGACCTTGAAAACAAGCCTTTCTAGTGGGTAAAACTTACAGGCAGTGGGGAGTTAACCATTAATAGAACTTAAGATGCATTTAAAAATGGGTTCCCTATGTTGGCATCTTTATGCAGTGAATGGAAATGCTTTACTACAGATGAAAAATTGCTCGTGGACACGTGTGTAGTGTGTTTGCAGAAGCTTTGGTGTGTGGATTTCATTGGCCAGCAGCAATCACACTGGGTGTGCTTGTTTTAACAGTGACTCATGGTCTTGATGAGGAAGGATTTCCTTGCTGTTTTTAGCTGAACGTTGACACATTCTGTTCCTTCTCCATTTGCTTGGCAGCTGTTCTATTGCAAATCTGGGCCAGACTGGATAAATTTCACACTGATTAAAAACTGAATCCTTGAGCTAAAGATAGGTTAAGGTACAATTGTGGAGCACAACTGTTTTCTTTTCTGCTGAGGGAAATGGCTTCCTAGGAAAGCTTGATGTAAAACATGCAGTTGGATCTCAAACTTTTTAAATGTACCCGTGAACTTAGGCAATTATTTAGAGATAAAGCGAGTCTGGTTTCTTTGGGCGACTACCTTAGGTTATCTGTAAGTCACGTGGAGTAATAACAAGTCACAAGGTCACCAGCAAAAAGAGAAGCAAACCCTGAATTTGTACCTGGCAGTCAGACTGGCTGTGAGGTTAGTTTTGTAAGCAGAAGGGGTAATCACAATCAATTAGAAAGCCTCATGGAAGTGACAACTGAATTATACACAGAGCAGGCCATCCATGTGGCAGGCAGACTCCCACTCCATCAAGTTCAATAAGCACTCATCGAACAACTGCCACGTGCCAGGCTCTGTGCAGGACGCTGAATTTACAGTGATGAAGTGTAACTGTAGGGTAACTGCAGGGTGACTGAGCATGGTCTTCAAAATATCACCTCCAGTGGGCTGACACAAATGCCTCAATGTCTACTATTGGGACAATTCTTTGGACTAGAAAATTTCTCCTGAAGATCCTTGTCAAATGCAATGTATCATCTGGAAAAGGGGAAGGCATTAACCATTACCTATGTGGGCAGAGCTTAGAGCGCTTTTCCAACAGAGTGGGAGATGTATTTGTTTTGTTTGTGGGGGATTTCCTTGTTTGGTATTTATCACGGGCTTACTACGTGTCAGGCACTGTTTGAATAAAACAGACATTATTTCCTTGCTCTCAAAAATTTACGTTCTGGTGAGAGGAGAGAGAGAGAAACCAACTAGAAAAAGTTATATGGTGTGCCAGATAGTGAAAAGTAAGTCAGGGCAGAGGAATGGGAGGCAGCATGACTACCTGTACACAGGAAAGAGCTTTGCAATAAGGCCACATTGGAACCAAGACTAAGGCCAGTGATGGAGAGAGGCTGCAATCCGGGCAGTAGGGCCAGGGAATGCCCAGGTTCTGAGGTGGGAGGGGCTTTGGATATGGTCCAGGAACATGGCAGAGTCAGCATGTCTGGAGCAGAGAGATCCAGGGGAGAGCAGTAGTGGAGATTTCCCAGGTAGGAAAGAGAAGATCAAGAAGGAAAACACACCAGCAGATTTGGACGGGAGGATGGGCCCTGAGACCACTAGCCTGTGGGCACTAGACAGAACGGGTGAGAGACTGAGGAGGAGGGTGAATTAAAAGGAAAAGCAGAAACAGAAGAGAGAAATCAGTGTCTGAAGACAAATGTCTCCTCTCTCCTACTTGTCTGTCTGGGCCTGGTCCCTGGCTCCACATCATTATCTCCCCTGATGTTACACTTTCCATCTTTCCATGGGCTGATTCACAGCTGGCCCCTAATCCGTCTGCTTTTGTTGCTGTTTTCCTCTGACTGCCTCTCCTGGACCAACCCCTTGGAAAACCAACCAAGCAGACCGAGGGTCAGAAGATACAGTTTCCAGTCCAGACGCTGCCATTCCAACCATGTGACTTTGGGCACTTGCTCATTGTACAGGTGACAGAGATGAAGATCAGCTACAACTTCGTAGGACACATAAGCACGTGGCTGGCACAGTGTCACCTTTAGTGTTGCCCTGATGCACTGATAACTATGAACTCTCCTCATTAACACTCCCCAAGCTTGAATCAGGTAAATACCCAGTAGAGGCTTCAATAGAAATATAAGCAGCCCCCGTTTGCAAATGAGGTGCCTGGGTTCACTTGTCACACATGTCTTCCAATTCAGCGATTTTCCTACTTCAGCTCCCTACAAATCACCAGAGAGCTTGTTCAGATGCAGATTTCTAGAGAATACCCACAGATTTGGATTCAGTACGTGTCTGGGGAGGCATAGGATGCTTTCATTTTCATAAGAGACCCAGAGGATTCGGAATCAGGTGGTGATGGGCCATCCTTTGAGAAATCCTAGGATGTGTTAGTAATAACTGTATTGTAGGGGGTGGTGGTAGTGACAGCCATGTTTGGAGATTAGCGGAAGTGGAAGTGGTAATAGCAGGGGTGATGGTGAGGGCAGTGGCCAAGAAGGTGTCTGGTGGAGAAAGCAGAAGTAGTCATGGTGCTGGTGGGCTGGGGAAAGTGACAGTAGTGATGATGGCTATAGTGGCAGAGTTGGCAGCGATCATTCTCAGGTGCAGGGCTCCTAGACTGTTGCTCAGTTTCCTTGAAGGTCTATCGTTCCTGATGGTGTAGCGTTCACTACATTCACTGGAGTTCAGCTGCTGTTTCTCTAAGTACATGGGCCTCCAATGGCCATACCTCTTCCTGAAATGCATCTCTCTAGATCTGATATATAAACTGAACTTTAGGGTTTTTCTTCCAAATGAGTACCAACATCATTTCTTATATCCAGCTAAATAAGTCATGATTATTGAATGCTTATCATGTGCTACGCACTCTATTGGATTTTCTTATTAAATACTTTTAACAACACAATGAAACAGATGCTATTATGATGCCCGATTTAAAGATGAGGAAACTGAGGTTAGAAGGATTACATAACAGATGGTAACTGGTAAGAGTCAGACTTAAACCTAGACAGCCTTTGGTAGATTCTGCAGTTTGGGAAGAGTTAGGCCACTCAGTCAGTTTGTATGTGCCAGGTGCGTGGTGGAAACGTATAATGTTTTAATGAATAAAGAAAGTCATATGAAAGGAAAGCCAGTTTAAGAGTGAACAAGATAAAACTATACTTCATTCATATTAAACTGCTTTAAGCACCCAGCCCAGTACCTGGCATATAGTTTATATCCTCAGTACACTCTTATTAATCAACAAATACAACTTTTTTCACCTATAGTTTGGTGAATAACTCATGGTTTAAATATTCATAGATAATTCAAAGAGTAGCTAACTTCGTACATATTGTTTTAAGTAGTAGGACTTTCTGAGAAAGCAGTTTCATAAGGTTCAGTGAGAGAGCTTGCCCCGAGGGCATGTCCTATCTGGACATGAGAAAGGGTGAAGTCCTCTGAGGACAATCTTGCATCAGTGCCAGAAGACTGGGTGGGAGCCATTATGCATCCTGGCTGGGGAAGGTGGCACCACAGGTATCGCACTCACATTCTCCCTGACACTGACAGTCTCTTCATGAGGAGGACAGTCATGACTCACAGTTACATTGAAGCTTTCCGATGCTACTGATCCCTGGAGAGGAAAGGCTTTGGTTTAAGTTTGCTGAGAAGAAAGTGGCTTGGAACTGTATGTCCTGAAAGCAGGGTGGATATTGGCAGGGATGAAGTGAGGTGAGGTGGGGTGAGGTGGGGGGGGGGAGTGTGAGGAGAAAGGAACAATGTAATAATAAAGGGATGGTTATGGTTTCACTCATTAAAATGTTTGTAGAGAATCTTCCAGTGTCCTGATACCCTTTTCCCTCTCACATGTTTAACTTCTCTCTCACCCCACTGCTAGGCTCCATTTTGGCTTCAAGAGAAGCACAGTCTGCTCAGAAATAAACAGCTTCTTTCCTTGTTTGTTGGGATGAAAGAACCAGCTGGTTCCCCAGCTCCTCACCTGGGTGAATGGGCCAGGCCATAGACAGAGATTCTCTCGCTGCGTGATGCTTTCAGGTTGGGTGCCCCCCTCGCCTTACAGTAGTCAGGCTGCCCAGAGTCCTCTGCGTTCCCTACTCATTTCCTCATAGTGCCCCTTGAGTCCAGAAACTGTTCCTTTTAGCTAGAAATTGCTAAAGCAAAACAGAAAGCAAGCTTCCCTGCAGGAAGAGGGACTTCAGAGAAAAGCAATTACAGTCTTTGATTATGAAAGAGCGCTCCTAAGTGAATTCTGTTTAAATATTCCAGCCCCGTGTCCTTTTGCCTTTCCTACAAGAAGGGTTTTAAATCAATAGCAGAAGAAAGGAGGCCCCAGACATCTGAGAGCCTTGGCTGCAGTTCAGCTCCATGGCCCAGAGAGGCAAAGAGGCCTTTGTTTTCGGCTTCACTTTGGTCTGCTATAGCATGTCAGAGAAATGTCCTGCTAACTCTAAAGTGTTTAGGTCTGCAAGCCAGTTAAAACAATGTAATCTGGATTTAACACATAGTCCTCCCCTTCTCCTGGGATTATATTCTTGAGGAGTGTCACAGTGCTAACAGCTTGCTAGTCACACGGTAGTTTTCCCAGGGACCCAGCTGGGGGCACAGGAACAGCACTAAGCTTTGTACAATGTTGTGAACTCTCCACTTGGGGTAAAAGAAGCCCTGATTGGAAAGGGTGTTGTGACATCTGTGAATAGCTAATGATTGCTATTTTGTGTTCGCTGTAGAGGAAGTGACAATAATGAGCTTGACTTGTCTCATTGTGTGTGGATGAGTGTTTTTCTGGCTCAAATGTCATTTTCTACCTATGTGTGCTCATTTGGCAAACATGTTCCAGCTCTGTTCCAGCGATCTATTGGTGATGGGGTGAAAAGGTGAATAAGACAAAGTCCCTGCTTTTCAGGGTGTCTCTTGTTAGTAGGAAAGACGGAAATATAAGCCAATGATGAAAACACTGTCTAAGTGTAATAACAGGGCTATGATCTGGTACTAGCTGGTCCTCTCTGACTGTTGGTGATTCTGGGAATATTGGCTTCACCACTCTTCTCCCTTCTCCAGTTCCATACACGTGGACCCCCAAAGACCCCCTTCCCTCTTCAGAGTCTCAAACAAATTTTAGTTTTATGTCTGTGGTTGGGAGCGACCTGATACCCAGGCCTTCTGAAATTCTAGGCCTGTGTTTCACTTGGATTCAAAAGTACATACCAGGAAAGGAAAGAGCATGATTTACTTCTCTTGTAGATCATGAAAGACTTCACAGAGAATAATGATTGATCCAGGTCTTGAAGAATCAGTAAGAGCTTTGGCAAATGTCAAATACTGTACCTGAGAAGCACAGATCCCATTCTCCACAAAGGCAATAATGTACTGCCACCCTTTCCTCAGACCTCATCGTCAAGACCCACAAGCCTTAATTCTCTGGTTTCTCAGCCACATAGGAAGCTTTCTCTTCACTGAATGCCTCATTACTGTTTAATTTCACAACAAACATTTCTTGAATGTTACTATGGGAATGGAGATGTGATGAACAAATGTGTGTGTGTTAAAGAAAAGGACAGAATTCTGCATTATATGGGACAGGTGTTGAGTAAATTAACATGAGTGTTCTATTATACAGTGTAGAATGTAGGCAAACAAAATCGATGATCTGTTATCTTTATAATAAAACAAAACAAACAAAGGAGAGGAAGGGTTTCAAGAAGAGTCTGTGGGCCTCCTAAACATCAGCCTAACCCAGCCCTAAAATCTCAGCCAGCCAATGTACATAAGACAGGAACCCACAGTGCTCAAAGCATAATAAATCAGATGACACTGGCTTACATACTAAAAACGTGATTTCAGCTAGTCACCGCCCAATATGCTCTTTAATTTATACAGTTCATAAACAAGAAGGAATTCTCTTTTTTCTTTTGCACTTAAAGGTGAGGATGATGAGGGTTGAAATAGAGATCATATACGGAGTACTGTATTGCCTCTGTGTCAGCTTCAAAGGTTTCCAACCTATGACCTACACTCCACCCTCTACTTGGAGCACATGCCTTGGGGCACACAGGAAGGCCTCTACTCTGATGACCCTGTCCACACCCCAAATGTCCAATAGGACTCTGACTTTATTAATCTCTCTTATGGTGCACAAGTAAGATTATAGAGAGGCAAGGGTCCAGGAGAAAGATACCCTAAACATCTTTCTGTTTCTATAATAACTGTCTGTTCCTTTCCTCCATTGAGTGGTAATCAGAGAGATTATTGCCCCTCTGATTCACAGCATTTACTGAGCTCCCAATAGAGAAGTTAAGAGCGCAGCTTCAGGAGTCAGACAGACCTGTTTGAATCCCAGCACTGCAGCTTACCAGATAGATGACCTGGACAAGATGCCTTTGCCTCAGTTTCTCACCTGAGAAAATAGAAACCTACCTCAAGGCAATATTCTAAGGAATAAGAAAATTAATGTATGGCGAGCACAGAAGGCCATAAATATGTAATAACCAATAGCATTAGTGTGACACTGTTAGCAATATACAGTCATGCATTACTTAATGCTGGGGATACATTCTGAGAAATGCATTGTTAAGTGATCTTGTCATTTTGAAAACATCACAGAGGCACTTACACAAACCTAGATGGTACAGCTGACTACACACCTAGACTCTATGGCGTAGCCTACTGTTCATAGGCTACAAACCTGTACAACATGTTCCTGTACTGAATACTGTAGGCAATTGTAGCACAATGGTATTTGTATATCTAAACATATAGAAACATAGAAAATAAAAGAGAGTATATAAGACAAAAAATGGTCCACCTATATAGGACACTTACTGTAAATGCAATTTACAGGACTGGAAGTTGTCCTGGGTGAGTGAGTGAGTGAGTGAGTGAGTGAGTGAGGAGTGGATGTGAAGGCCTAGGACATTGGGGTCCATTACTGGGGACTTTATAAACACTGTTTCCAAAGTGCTTCCCCTGCTTCTTTCTGACAGAGTCAGAAATAGAGCATCTAGCCTGTCAATTTTGCTCCATGAACAAAGACGTGGGCTGGATTGATTGGAAATATGGAGGAGAAATATGGGTGAGGCATAGATCACTTAATAGTGACTGTTGGGAGGGAGTGAAAGGGGCCTGAGGACCAGTAGGAATAAGAAATCAAAATCGAGAGATAAAGGAACATAGGGATTGTTATAAACGTGGTTTGAGCTATTACGTATTGGAGCAGTGACCAGATGAAAGAACTTTGTGGTATTTATTTTTAAAAAGAGAGTGTTTACCATGGAGAGGGTGGAGAACTGAGCACTCAGTATTTTGACTTTGATATTTGTTTTTGGTTCTATTGATGCTCCCTGGTACAAAGGGCTCTCTCTGGCATTAAATTAATGGAATAAAACTTATTTATGCTTTATATCATTACAGCCTGAAATATTTCCAAATTACAGGAACAGGCTGGTCCCACACCATCACAGAAAGCTGTCACTAAAGTGGCAGTGGCAATTAACGCTTGTGAAGGTGGCTCCTGCAGACCTGAGTCCTTGTACAGGATCTCAGGTTCTCAATAAAGAATTACAGCCATGTCCTCTGAAGACCATCAAGCCATCTCTGGGAGGGCTGCAGCTCCCTCTGAATGTGTGACGCTGGGGGGACAGGCTCCTCCGTGCTGAGACAGGTCAGGGGCTGAGTGACTGGGATATAATCTGTGCACTCAGAACTGAGGTGCTGTGAATAAAGGGGCATTTATTACCAAGCCCCACAGATATTGCTCCTGTCAGAAAAAAAATGAATAAATAAAACCCTCTCAGCCACAAATCCTGCAATGTCTTACAGGAAATTCGGCTCCATTATAATCTTAAAGGATGACCATCATATATGTTGTCCGTCATTGACCAAAATGGCATTATACTGCACATGACTCTAATCAATGAATACTTTCTTCCAATTAAGAATTGGCCACATTTGAATTTTCCAGTCAAGATGGAGGAGTAGATAAATGCTGTGCTTAGCTTCTCTCAGGACCACATCAATCACAACTAAACTACAGAACAACCATCATTGAGAATCACCTGAAGTCTAGCTGAACCAAAGCCCTACAGCTAAGGAAATACAGAAGAAGTCACATCAAGACTGGTAGGAGGGGCAGAGGCATGGAATGGGCTGGTCCCACACACACTTGTGACCATTAAAAATTGGGAGGGTATCTCAACTGTGGGGGTACACCCTTGAAGGAGCAGGGGGTCCCAGCCCTATACCAGGTTCTGGAGCCCAGGGTTCCAGTGCCTGGGAGAGAAGTCTCCAAAACTTCTGGCTGTGAGAACCAGCAGAGATTGTGACTAAGTGATGCAGAGGGCTGCTGAAGTCCCAGGCCCTCCTTAAACAGACCACACACAAACTTACTTATGGATTGACTCACTCACTCTGAGCTCCAGTGCTGGGACAGCGGCTTGAAAGGTGCCAGAAAATATGGGGAAGAACTGAATTGTCTGGCTTCAGAGCAAGGGCTGGAGGGGCAGTTTTCTCCAGGATGAAGGAGCTGGCAGAAGCTACTGTTTCTCTGTTGAGCCCTTCTCCCTCCCTGGGTGATAGATGGGAGGCGGGTGGGGAGCAGGGTGAAAAAGGTGAAGGGATGAAGAACTACAAATTGGGTAGTCACAAATAGTCATGGCAATATAAAGCAAAGCATAGAGAAATTAGTCAGTAATATGGTAATAACTATGTATCATGCCACATGGGTACTAGACCTTTCAAGGGGACCACTTCTTAAATTATATAAATGTCTAACTACTATGCTGTACACCTGAAATTAATATAAAATAATACTGAATGTCAAAATAAATAAGTAAACAAAGAGTAAAAAAATAAAATGGTTTTAAAGAAAAAAAAAGAATAAGCTATATTCAAAACAGCAAATAAATTACTTCCTTTTAAAAACCAAGACATTTAGCAGCCCTGTTTTAAATTTTAGTGGTTCTAATTGGAAAAATAAGATTATAAAACTTCATTCAAAAGGAAAATTCAATGGGAAAAAATTGGTATTTTGTGTAATTTAGTATGGAGAGAAGATAAAATACAACGAAAAGGAAATAAAAAATGATGATTGTGTGAATGAAGAAGAGAGTTTAGGAAGGTAGTAGAGAGAAAAAAGAGAGACAAATGAGGAGCTGAAGAGAATGTTAGCTGAAGACATGTCTTACAAT
This sequence comes from Rhinolophus sinicus, assembly GCF_036562045.2. Lineage (NCBI taxonomy): Eukaryota > Metazoa > Chordata > Mammalia > Chiroptera > Rhinolophidae > Rhinolophus > Rhinolophus sinicus. The sequence continues at coordinate 50,847,221 of NC_133761.1, read as the reverse complement.
TCCTGAGGTATTTGAGCTTCAGAATATTATCACTCATTCTTTCTGCCTTTTCAAATATTTATTAGCTCATTAACCATTGTTCACACTACTTAGTTACATTTGCGATAATGATAGGACATGAAAACAGACAATGCTTAGCTGTTGGAAATGCAGAGCGAGATATGAAACTGAAACAGGAAAGAGAATGGGAAACAATAAACATTAAGGGGAACGTAAAAATAGAAGAGACAATTCCTCTAAAGGAGAGGAAAGAAAAGAGCCAGAAACTGAGCCTTGGGCCACGTGCATCATTGAGCACAAGGAAGAAAAGAAGGTAGAATGAGCTTAGCAGGGTGGTGCCAAGAAAGCCAAAGAAAATAGATTTTATGAAAGAAGAGGTGGTTTCATATTATAAAGGTCAAGCGGCATAAAGGCTATGAACATTTAAATCTGTCTTGATAAGACTGACCTTCACTATTTTAATAGTGAGATGATCTTTCTGGAGGGCAAGCCGGCTGTATGTGTTCAGTGTCTTTCAAATGTTTATATTCTTTGACTCAGCACTTCTACTTCCAGGAATATATCTTTAGAAAACAGTCAAAATTTGAATTAGAAAAGTAAAACAAGATAATTGTAAAAAAAAAAAAAAAAGAAAAAAGAAAGAAAAGTTAAGCACATTTTATAATAGCAAAAATGTAATGAACATCTAAAATGAACAGCCAGAGGGAGTAGGTTAAACAATGAATATCCATATGATCAAATACCTTATGGTCTTGAAACACTGTGTTTTTAAGTAAAATTCAAATAATAGAAATATAACCTTCATGCAGAAGAGCGTACAAATGCTGTATCCTGTTCCATGAATTTTTACAAAGAGTGCACACTGTATAACCACCACTGAGACCAAGAAATAGACTATTAGCAGTACCCAGAAGTTTCCCTCATGCACCCTCCTGGTCATTAGCCTTCCAAAGGTGATTGCTATCCTGAATCCTATTATAATAGATTAGTTTTCCATATCTTTAACTTTATATACTATATGGAATTATCAGTATATGTCTGTTGTGTGTCTTCTTTTGCTCAAAGAAACTACATTTACAAGATTTTCCCAAGTTGTAACATGTCACAACAGTTTACTGTTGCGTTGTTTCCATTATCGTATGAATAATTATAGAGATCCTGCCTATTTTCTTCCTGAAGTAAATATTAATTTTCTTCTGGAGGCAGTGAGAATAAGGCCAGATTACCTTGCTGTAATCAGACATTGGATGGTGTGAGATTGCCTCATAATCATTCTGATGGTGGGTCTTTTACTGGTTTGCCTTTTTCCTAAGATGCATCTATTTCTGGGTCTCACCTGAAGGCCTAACTTGTTTACTGGGACCCCTCCACCTTAGGGGGTTCTGAAATCCAATTTTTACTTCACCAGCACCATAAGAACACCCAAAACTCAAATGTACTTAGCCCTTCCTGTTTTTATTAACCTGGCCCTGATTGGCTGTTTAGCCTCTTTCTCTTCACAACCTAAGAAATATCATGTGCTTTCAGGGGAAAGCAGCACAGTGTTAAACATACTTCTCTGCCATTTTGTTTCTTTATCTGTATTTTTTGTTGTCTCCTGAAGTTCTTGAGCATGAGATGAAGAACTACAAATTGGTGGTTACAAAATAGTCATGGTGACATGAAGTATAGAGAATATATTCAGTAATATGGTAATAACTATGCATCGTGCCAGGTGGGTACTAGACTTTGTTGACTCCTGAAGTTCTGGAGCATAGTTATTTTTGCCTCCCAGCTTTGTTTGGCCCATGTATCCTGGAGTGCTTAGGAATAGATAAATGCCTCAAGGGGAGCTATGGGGGAAATACTGATCTTACAACAGTGCATTTCCTTTCTCTCTGAGATACTGGCCTCTCAGGGCCTGACTGCCTTGGTCGTTCCCCAATACCCTCGTGTATTATATTATAGCTATATTTCTGATCTCTTATCCAGCTTTTATAATTGTGTTGTGCAAAAGGTTGATTTGATATAACCTTCTCTATTACAATCTGAAGAAATTCCTAAAACTTCATGTTTTAAAATACTATTTCATCATATAGGAATGAGCTCGCAGTATAATATTAAATTTAAAAGACATTAAACAAGATAGTCACAATTTTGTTTCTTAAACATTTGAAACGATGCATATATATTGAATATAAAGTTGGGATTTCTACACATATGAAAGAAATACACCATAGTGGTTGATTCTAGGTAATGACATTCTACATGTTTTTCAATATTTTCTACATTTTCTGCAATGTTTTACTTGAGCAGTAAGAAAAAGACCTGCTATTAAAAAAAAATAATTGCTTTGCAAAGTATATTTAAGAGGCTAAGAGAAAGTTAATCTACTAGACACTTTTATTGTCAGAAGAAGGTCTGGGCCAGGGAAGGTTTCGTTTGGACTGGGCTAAAATATAATTAGCTGACTCCTAGGGGAGAGGTCAGCTTTCAGTATCTTATGCCACTGGCACGCGAGCAGACTGTATGTGTAAGCAGTGTGGAAGGAGAACAGGATCATATTGGTCTTTTCAGCAGGTTTGGTACAAGCTTTGAGAGTCAGGTGAAATGGAACTTCCTTTAATTGTCCTTTATTGAGCTCTGCCATTACCTGACTGGGTATAGCCCCTGGCATTGTTTTCCATCCTGGAAATGTACTACTCCCTCAGGGAGGGGTCAGTGTATTGGGAAAAATAACTGTAGTTTAATCTGTGTATTTTTTCCCCCTTTTTCTAGTGGAAAGGGGAAACATTACCATACCACAGCATCTGAAGCATGGAAACTGTCTGGAATTATCCAGTGTCTCAAAAGTTTTCAATCCATGAAAATTATTCTCATTCTGAAGTATTTCTCTGGTAGAATACTGCCTCACAGCTTATTTAGCGTAGTGCTTTTGGCTTCCATTATTCTAAATTAAATTGGTACTAATCTCATAGAATTATTCCATCTTTTCTCCATAGCTACTTTAATTGATCTTTGAGAACAAATGTAACACAGCATAGCACAGTGGTCAAGCTCCCAGGTTCTGGTTTAACAGCCTGGGTTCAAACCCCAACTCATACATTTATTCAATAAAAAATAATTTTTAAGTTGTTTTCACAGAAGTACGTATTAGAACTGTGAACTTGAAGTTTAATTTTAGGTTAGCAAAGCCCTCCAAGAAGAGCTCTCGCATGGTCACGTCACCTTTGAGAGGATCTTACAGCTCAAGTTTTGCTTCCACCCAGAATCTATGCTCAGTCTGAGCTGCAGAATGAGGCATATGAATAAGAAAGACACACTTCAATAGATGACCATTTTCATCAAAGAATGTCAGGGGGAAAAACAACAGAAACATTAATTTTCAATCTTACTTGAGGTAGTAAGGGGTTCATTTAAAAGGAACTTGAAAAAGTGATGGCTAAATAAACTGCTCTTTGGATCACATTTGTTCTAGTAGGCTTTTATTTTAGATTTTAAGTGGTTAAAAAAATCAAAGGACAAAAATCTTAAGGACTAGAGGAAAGGAAGAAAAAGAAGCCTTCGAATGAAATTTGAGAGAAGATGAGAAAGCAAGGATCTGCCCGTTGTTCTGAATGTAGGAAGCCACGCCATCTCCAGAGAAGGATGCCTGTGAATAGCATCTTGAAAGACGACAGAGCCGTTCACAGCAAGAGCGTTCACTTATGCATCTGTAATCCAGGAGAAGTCCCTCCTTCTCCATTGTTGTGCACACAGGTGTGAATTTACTGGGCAGTGCATATGTAATGCACGTCAAAATTAGCATTAATGGAGTTCTCATTATGGTTCAGACTCTGTGCTAACCTCTTCTATATGCATTTTTCAATTTAGTTTCCCATAACTACCCTATGGTATAAGCACGTTTATTATCTTTATTTTATAGACCAATTAAGTAGTTAAGAAATTAGACCAAGGTCACACCACTAGTAAGTAGCAAAACTTGGATTTTGTGTGAGGGGTGGGGTGGGGGATGGACATATATTTCCAATACTTTGGCACGTTAAATACTTAACACTGTATCATATTGGGAGAATTTTTCATGGATGTTCTGAAAAGGAGTAAGACATGGGTTCAAGGAAAATGAGGATTTCAGGGCAAGTAAAGTGACAAGGAGTAGTTATGGTGTCAGGAAGAAAGACATACCAATGTCTAAGCAGAAGGATAATGTGATTAAAGGAGGAAAGAAATAGAAGGGAAAGTACGAACATTGGACATTCTGGACGCTTCTTTTATTAAATCAAAATCAGGTCAATCAAAAAAAATTAAGTATTCCTATTTTAGCTTATTTCTATTTATAATGCTCAAAAGAGAACATAAATTTATATATTATCAGAAAGCAATTAAGATCTAAATCTGATATCTACCTTAGAAATACTTCAGGGCTGTCTTCAGTGATTTCCCACTTACCTCCAGGAATGTCACGAAAGCCTCAAAACAATCTAAAAGTCCAAGAGAAGAAATACATTTGCCATGTAGCAACTCTGGTACAGCAGAAAGAGGCCTGTATGTGGAGTCTGAAGACCTGAGTTCAGTGACTGGATTCACCATTTGTACTTGTGTGACTAGAACATTCCCTTGAACTCCTTGCCTGATTGAAACCTCCAATGACACCACTGTCTACTGCTCTCTCAACGGGAGGCTGTTTCTCTTTGAATACCACAAATCCATTTCCAGTTTGTGGTTCTCCTGCCTCCAAAACCCTCAGTTCCCTTGAGACTCAGGAACCTTCTCGTTGTTACCGCCATCGTCTGACCTCCTGGCCATTCTCCCTCATTCAAGGCGGGTGTTTGCTCTTGGCTCATCTTGATCCTCTCCATACCTGTCTGTCACCATTCGTGGTAACCTTGACCCCACATGGGACAACCTCACTCTATCAGGCCCTTGATTTTCTCACCTCCATTTACGTTTTTCTTTTCACTCCCAAACTTAGCACCCACTCCTTTAAATGGTGTCATCACCGTTAGGAGCACGAAGTCAAGCCTAAGCATCCCATCCTCTGACCAGCACTTGCTTCTCTCCAGCAAGGTCACCCTGCAAACCCATCACCCCACTGAGCTCACTCATCCAGTAATGTCTCCATGTTTTGACATCCATCTCTTCTCACATACTTTCCTCTATTCATCACTTCCATTCCATTATCCATCCGTGTTCTCCTTCTCTCTGTCGTAGTCCCCTGGGGAAATCCCTATTTGTCGTCAGAACTTTCCCCTTTCTCTGTCCCGGCCACTGAAAAATGGAGTGCTGCTGAGCGTAGTGGCATCCCTGTGCTGACTTCACTTGAAATTTCTGGCCGCAAATGTCAGCCACCAAGCAGCTTGCAGTTCAATCGTGCTGTTTCCCTCATTAGTTTGCCGTCTCATTTTCTGAGATGACCTTTTCCTAACATACACTGTTTCCTCAAACTTCCCACATCCCTTCCCTTCCATTCTTGCCTCAACTCCCTGCTGATGATTTTGCTTTCAACTTTATTTTTAAAAAGAAGAAGAAGAAGAAGACACGAAAACTGTTTCCACTTCTAAGTGTACTAGTATTCACATGTGTATACACCTTCTTTCTCTCTCTTCCCATTACTATGAAGAAGTGTTCTTTCCCTCCCACTCTGCAATAAGCAGTCCTGCTGCATCAGTCCTTTTTGTGCATAAACATCATCTAGTATCTTCTGTGGCCTCACATTCTTTTTCATCTATTGCACCATTTTTTTAAAAAATTATTTTATATTTCAATAACAGTTGACATTCAGTATTATATTAGTTTCAGGTGTACAACATAGTGGTTAGACGTTCATATCATTTATGAAGTGATCCTCCCAATAAGTCTAGTACTAACCTGGCACCACACATAGTTATTACAACATTATTATAATGACTATGTTCTCTATGCTGTACTCTACATCCCATGACTGTTTTGTAACTGCTAATTTGTATTACTTAACCGCTTCAACTTTTTTACCTATCCTCTCATCCCTCTCCCACCTGGCAACCATCAGTTTGTTATCTGTATCTATAAGTTTGTCTCTGTTTTGATTGTTTATTTTGTTTTTTTATTTTGCACATGTAAATAAAATCACATGATATTTGTCTTTTTCTGTCTAACTTATTTCCCTTAGCATAGTACCCTTTAGGTCCATCCATATTGTCGCAAATGGTAAAATTGCATTCTTTTTTGCGGCCGAGTAATTTTTCCATTATATATACGTACCACATCTTCTTTATCCAATTGTCTATTGATGCACACTTACTGTATTTTGTCATATATAATGCGCACTTTTTTGCCCACATTTGTGAGGAAAAAATAAGGATGCACATTATACATGGGTAGTACTAATTCCGTATCTACATAAATGTTTTTAATTCTTTTATTTATGCTTATGAATTAAAAGTGTGACTCCAGAAATCAATAATGATATCCATATGCAAAATAATACCATGGAATATGATAATTGGTTTTATTGAACTTTCAATGAACTTGTAATGACGAAGAGTTCTTGGCCTTCTATAATGCATAAATATCGTAAATTTGTTATTGGTACATAACATTTCTTGTACCTTGTATCTGTTCTTATGTTTTGTAATTATTTGTTACATAAAATTTCTTGTACCATAATATGTCACAAAATAAATGCTAAAATTTCTTTATAAACAAGTACCTAAATGTACAAAAAACAAGTACCTAAATGTACACAAATAAAAATTTGAATTAAAAAGTTAAAACCAAACATTTTTTCCCTGAAAGTTTGGGCCAAAAACATTTGTGTGCATTACACACAGGAGTACATTATACATGACAAAATATGGTAGGTTGCTTCCATATCTTAGCTATTGTATATAAAATATCCTTCTTTGTCCCTTATTATAGAGTTTGCTTTAAAGTCCATTTTGTCTGATACAAGTATTGCTACCCCAGAATTTTTTTTTTCATTTCTGTTTGCATGAAATAAATTTTTCCATGCCTTTCTTTCTGAGTGTGTCTTTAGGTCTTAAGTGGGTCTCTTGCAGGCAACATATGTAGGGGTTTGGTTTTCTTATCCATTTAGTATGTCTTTTGATTGGAGCATTTAATCTATTTCAATTTAAAGCAATTATTCATAGGTATGCAGTTATTGCTGTTTTATTATTCATATTTTTTATATTATTTTTCTTCTTCTTAAACAAGTCCCTTTAAAATTTCTTGTAACACTGGTTTGATGGTGATGAACTCCTTCAGCTTTTTCTTGTCTGGGAAGCTCTTTATCTGTCCTTGGATTCTAAATAATAGCTTTGCTGGGTAGATTAATCTTGGTTGTAGGGCCTCGCTTTTTATCACTTAGACTAGTTCATTCTACTGCACCATTGTTTTCTGCTGATATTCTCCACAAAACTCGCTGAAGTAGTTGACTAAACCATAAGTCTTCATTTCTTTCCTTCCTATTCATTCTTCAACTCACTCCAGTCTGCTTTCTGATCCTACCATTCAAGTAAAATTGTGCTGTATAAAGTCTCCAGTGGATCTCATGTTGCCAAATCCAGTGGACACATGTCTTTTCTTGTCTATCCACCCTGTTCAGTAGTTTCTCACACAGTTGAACATTTACTTCTGTTTGAGAAACTCTCCTCCCTTGGCTTTGGGTCACCACACTCTCTCTTCCTACATTTCTGGCTGACTATTCTCAGTCTTCTCTGCTGAGTTCATCTCCTCTACCTGCCTCTAATGCTGGATTCCCTCATAGATCAATCCTGGATCCTCTTGGATCCCTATATCCACTCTCTAGACTCCCTGCTTTAGCAAACACTTATGGTGATGAGTCCTAAGTTGAAGTTTTGTCTTTAATTTCTCTCTAAAACTCCAGATTCATTTGTCTTAATGTAATATTTAGATGTTAAATATACACTGCAAACTTAATATTTACAAAACAGATTGATTCTATCTACCACTAATTTGTATTCCTTCTTCCTCCACTTATTTTTCTCCATATCGATAACTATCATCATCAGTCCAATTACTCAAGCTCAAAACATACATATATACAAATCAAACAAACAAAGGCAATCATCTTTATTCCTCACTTTTCCTCATGTGTCACATTGCATCCATTACCTGGCTCTCCTTTTCACTTATTACTATCTAACATTCTATACATTTTACTAATTCATCACCTTTATTAAGTTTTCCTCTATCAGTACATGAATTTCATTAGAGGAGAGCTTTAGTCTATTTTGTTCCCTGCTATAACAGTGTCTGATACATAGTAGACATACAATAAATATTGTTGAGTGAAATTCCCAGGTCCCTCCACCTCTTCTTGAGAATGTTATAGCCTGAAAGATTATAATATTTGACCTCATTTGTACACTCAAGACAAAAGGTTAGACAACAAATAATGCACAAAATAATATTTCTGTTAAATTTCAAAATCATTGATCTCTTCATAGAATTTTTCACTTGTTTCTCCTATTATGGAATAAATGGAGTAAAGAACTAACAAGGTTGGTAAATAAGAGAGAAAAGCCAAACACTAGGTTAGTTTTATTCCAAAATGTTAGTCTTAAGTATTGTGGAATGACTTCCCTTTCCAATGCCTCTATTATAAACAAATAATCTGAGGTTCAGAGTGGTGAAGTAATTTGCTTAGGTCACAGAACTGCTCAGTGATCTACTCACATTACACTGAGATTTTCTGATTTTCCAGACCACAGTCAGAAGAGGAAAGAAACAGTGTTGACATGTGGACTCATCCATGTGTACCGAACTGCAGAACCTACTATATGTCTTTTTTTAGACACATAGAACCCGGTGGATTTGTACACAGTTATGTTACCATGCTGTTCTTTTTAAATGACTATTGATTCTCACAATCCATTCCTAGAGGAAGAATCAATCTACACATGATGTAGCATATATGTGCTAATGAATTTGGCCTCATGGTAGGCAGAGGTCCAAGAGAGGACATTTCCAGGCTAACTACATGCTTCAGGGACTTGCCAAAGATTAATAAGCATATGATTGAACCATGGAAGTTTCTGGAAATACAGGCATTTGCTGACTGTTAGGTGTTTGCAATTTGGGTTTGACTATAGCTCATGTATACTTTTCTAAGGGACTGAAATATAAGCGTGTTTTTTGTTAATCCATCTGAATTCACTATACATTTGTATCAGAATTTTATTCAAAGACTGAATTTTGAAAAATATGAATACACTTGAGAAAGCGGGAGCTTCTGTGTTGGGGTTCAATTTCAAATTTACAAATCTGGAAACAAAATCTAAAGACTCTGGTGATCTCGCTTGACCTTTCAAGATGAGCCCCTAGAGTAGACGGAATTGTTGAAAGCTTTTTTTCTTGGAAGGAATCCAGGAACTTATTGATTGGGTTCACTTTTTATGTTTCAGAATCTTTATTTTAAAACCATAGGAAGCAGTAGATGGTGGTATAACCAGAGCTTTCATCTTAATAAACATGGACAGAAGCAAAAGTATGTAATTTAAAAATATGCTGAGTGGACAGAAAGATAGTTTTATGGCTAAACTATTTAGTGTAACAAACTGACAGTGGAGAATTAAGCGTGTTAGTTTACTAGGGTTTTCTGGCAGTAATCTATCATTTTTATAGAAACCTTTGACTACATACCATTGGCTGGGTTCAGGAAGGGAATAGATGAATGTAAAAAGGATGCTTATTCCACGGCAGCCAGAGTCCACAGTAGGTCAAGATCACTTATTGGTCAGTGTGAAGGAACTATTTTCCTCTGGATAACGCACATTTCAGCATAAACCTCACTTTCCCCAGAAAAACCGTCTCTGCCCTTTTACAAACTTGTGTTTCCCATGGAATTTTATCTCTTCTTCTTCAGATCCTTTATTATACTACATTGAAATCATGTATTTTCTTTCCTGACTCTCCTATTGAGGTCAAATACTGATTCTTCTTTTCTATTGTCTTCAGCATTGCATATAGTGTTAATAGATATTCAAAAATCTTTGTGAATGAAATAAATGCAGGGATAAAAATACATATGTATATCTGTGTATGCACACACACATATCAAGAACATAGAATACTGAGCGAGGAGTCAAATGTGTTTTTCAGAATAATGGATGCTACGGGAATTCAGCTGAAGGTGCTAATACCTGAAGGCTGGGCACTCTGAGAAGCTTGGTGAAAGGAATTAGAGTTGTGCAGGGACTTGAAGGATGAGTGGTAGGATTTTAATAATGATTCGGCAAGAGGAAGAAAGCCTCAGGTCAGGGTGGGAACTGGGATAAAAGTCAAGCCCGAACCTCTATCCTTGGTTGTCCCTCTTGGGTCATATCCTGGGAGTATTAAGTTTGACTGTAAACGTTGTTCTCCTCTCACCTGTTGTGTGTCACCCACATGGACAGCACAGACTGTTGCGTTTCCCTAGTAGCATTGCCAGGCCATCACAACCACACCCTTCTGCTGTGTATATGTGTTGTTCTAGCTGCAGCTTTTACCCAAGTGAGTATTTTATTCAGCTCACCACCTCTTTGCTCTATTATCCCCATTTGGTAATTACATTGCTCATGGAAAAGACAATCGGATAGCAAAGAAAAATTCTATAAATACAACTTAATTATCACTGTATTCATTCTGCCTATCCATGTTATTGAGTAGAGAGAGAAGACATCTCAAAATAAATGATGAAGATGATGCCTGTTAATAACAGTTCTAGAAACTCTGAACAGCCACCCCAGAGGCTATGAAACAGGCAGAATGCCTCTGCTGATTGTCTACACACACACCAGATGTGTGCCCGGCTCACCAACAGGAGGTGGAAAATGGAAAGTTGGCAAGGGACTTGGTTTTGAATGAAAAGCATTCTTGTATGCAGCCCTGAGATAAAGTAGGAGACTTGGGTGCAGGGAGACTTCAGAGTACCAATATGGAAGATTTGGACTGGACCCTGCCCCCTGCATTAAGAGAAACTCCTACCTCTTTGAGGAAATGAATCAACATAATAAACAGATCAGGGCAGCATTCTAGACAGTTAGTTGCCAGGGCTATAGTAGAGAGTACATTAATTATCACATGCTTTTATTTCTTCTCCTTTCCTATTAGCCGAGCTTAATAGAGTAACACATGTGATTATGTAAAAGCATCGATGATCATATTCTGGCTATTTTTGAAGCAGCAAGTCACGGGGGAAATGCAAAGATAAAGGTCTGAGTATGTTCTGTTTGTGCTCCTTAGTCACAGCTAGGGACCCAGTAGGAGCTGAGAATGGGGAGAGCTTGGGGATGAACTAAAATCAGCTCTCGTTTTGTGAACAATCTAGTGACCACCACCATGCAAGACCAGGGTCAGGAGAAGGAGAGAATCTGTGTCTAGTTCCTGGCCTTACTCGGGACTGCGATCTTGGGTAGCAAACCAGGCTTAACTTCTCTATGGCTTTTGTCTAGAATTATCTCCTGGCTTCAAAGAGGTGTAGTAGCAATAACATTCAGCAAAACCTTAGAAACTAAGGTAGAATACAAGTCAGGTGGAATGGTTACTACTTAAGATTGCATCCACTCAGCAGCCAACCATTTAAGGTCCAAAATAAGGTCACTTGAGGCAATAGCCACTTTTTGTATGAGAGCCAACAAATCTGACAATTAGGTTCAGGAGAAACAAATACTTTTTTTTTTTTTTTTTTGCAAAGTGATAGCTCATTTATTAATGCATTGATTTAAAACAAAAGGTAAATAATGCTGTCTGTGTGTGGCTTGAGGCAAGGAAAACTTTCCTATTTAAAAATTTCCATTCATTCAGTAATGTCTTCCTTCTATTGCTTTTGTTTGTTGCTTAGCCTTTGTCCAGAGTCTGTCTGTTTGTTTATTTTAAGTGAGTACAGCACAGAGGACTTTCCGCCAGGAAGGAGAGCAGGCCTATAGCATTCCGCAGGCGTGTTTGGGAGACAAGCCCTATGGCGCTTGCTTGGAATCCTCTAACCTTGACCTTGAGCTTGGACTCCTACCCAGGACCCTATCAGCTTTCACTCTGCCCCTTGAAGATTTATGCCAACGATGTCAATATTTGCCCAGCGAAGGCATTTGTGGCAGGTGGAGGTTTTCTGATTGTACACTCTTGCCGTGGTCCAGTGAGTATAAAGTAATGAGATGCTGCTCAAACATGCACCTGGAGCCCCCTCCTTCCTGGTGAGCTCCTGAGCTTGGCATTTTCTGAGCTTGGCATTTTTCTCTGAGATGGGGCACATCCAGATGGCAGGTTCTAAAGAACCAAGCCCAGCACCTAATCAGCCCTGGTTTATGCTCAAAGAGCTTGGTGCCAGGACTTCTCTGTCAGTAGGGCGTGGGCCTACCAAGAGCTGGTCTGCTAGGCTTTGTGTGTGGACATGAAGAAGGAACAGGAGAGAATTTGGCTTTCTGTAACTCAAGGGAAAAATCCTGCTTGCCTCAGACTTGGAAGAAAAATTAAAGGCAATTTTAAGGGGTTCAACTGAGCCTGGAGAGTCCAAATTGAATAACTGGACCCACAGCTGTTATTGCTGAATAAACCTTCACCCACATAATTGCTTCCTCCTCACAATGGGATCTGAGAACATCCTAGATTTGCTTTGAAAAGATTGCAATGCCTTGGCTACCACAGGAGTGGGAAACTTAACCCCACTGGCAATATCATTAATGGGTCCAATCGTCCACTCAGCAAGGACACAGCATGGCTCCATGCCTGGTTCTGCTCTGGGAACCTCTGGTGCTGGGCTGAGAACAGAGAAGGAGAGGAATTGTGAATGGAGATGACCAGTGCTGTGACTGGGTAGGCAAAGTAACCATCACAAGTTCAGAGGAAGAGATTGTCTTGTATCTTTGATTGTCAGAGAGTTCTACAAACTCCTCACCTTACGTCTTTCCAGAATTGGTGATTTCTACCTCTTTCCTGAGCGTCTATGATTTAAGCTGTGCCATTAGGGAAGGAGGTTGGAATCAAACAATCTTTTTAACTGAAAAAGAAATAACAAACACTTTTTACAGTTATTTTGCCACAATTGCAAAATGCTGGAATCCAAATCGTACAAAACTCAAGGCATCTTTCCCTTTTCCTAGACTTCTACTCTGGTCCTCTCCAGAGAAACCTGGTTTCCACATTATCTTTCTATTCTTGTGCAAGCATCAACCAGGTCACAAGGTAAGGAGGCCAAATGGAATCGTTCAATTGTTCCCATTATTCCTTTTTCTCCTATTTCTTGTGTTTCTTTATGCCAGTGCCCCAGATAACAGGGCCAAGGTGACAAATAAAATGTAAAACCTGTGTCCTAGTGAGAATGCCTGTAAGAGCTCAGTGGCCTCGCAGAAGATTCTACCGCAACTCTTCACCTCCTTGTGTGCTATGCGATACAACAAGCCCTGGATATGGTAGGTGAGACTCCTTCACAGAGGAGATTCTCTGGGTCCCTGCCACTGGCCTTGTCCTGAACTTGGGGGACAAGAAGCTAGTTTCTTGGGAAGATAGAATACATAGGTACGGGACTCAGGTTGCTCTGTTATTAAAGAAAGAAAAGGCAACATAATTTCAAACTTTCCCCCTTGATTTAGTGTCATCATTATAGGGGCATCAGTATTTGTCGAACTGTAAGCTAGAGATGTCCTTGCCACTGGTGTGGAACGTGGTTCCCTCCTGGCCTGTATTAATAGGCCAGGCTACTAAGCTTTCTTTGTTCTTACACTTTTCTTAATTTCCTGGCTCATTCTTCACTGTCAGAAAGTTAGATAACACATCTTGCTGTAAGTCTGCTCTTTTTTCACAGCTGCATTCTCTTCTGATTTGGTTTTGGGCAAATGACCCAAATGAAACCAGTTTTTAGACATGAATAAAAAATGAACTTGGAAAACACACAGTTTTAGCTAATAGACTTTGGCATGTGAAATTGGACTATCATTTCACATGCGCGTAAGCTTTTAACGTTTATCTTTATGTTAAGTTGCTTTTGAGAAGAGGTTATTTGAGGTCTGATCTCCAGATATTATGCTGGATTGTTATTATTAGAATTTTATAAGCTTGACTTTACAGCAGTTATTCTTAATCAACACACACACATACACTATTGTACTGTTTTGTTCACAGTTCAATTGCAAAGGCCAGAATCCACTCTGGCTTGTCTAAACAGGGAGGAATGCTCTACAGACTAACAGAAGGTTTACAAAATCATTGAAAGGTCTGCAGAAGCAGGCTGTCGGCTGAGCTTCCAAGAACAACTCTCAGCTCCTGGAACTAGTCTGCTTGTCGCACGAAAAGGAAAAGAAGCTGTTACTGCCACTGCCAACGACAAAACCACACTGTCTCTAGGACAACCCATGCCTATTGAATGGAGGCCCACATAGGGTTGAACAATTCCATTTGGCCTCCTTACCTTGGCCTCCTTACATAGGGTGTGTTTCCCTCCATGTCAAGTCTCCCACAATAGGTGAGTGAAATCTGTGGCATCCTGAACCCTAACTTCAAGGGATCCTGGGAACTGTAGTTCTAACTTTCTAGCATCAACACCACAGGAGGCTATGCTACAAAGGATTTGGAGCATGTTGCGTGCCAACCCGCAGGGTGCCTCCTCAAATCTAATAATCTTATCATACAGTTCTTTTTAAGGAAATCAAAAAGTATCACAAAAGAACTGTAAAAAGAAACTACAAACAATGTGCTAATGGTTTACATCTGATAAAATCTTTGTTCTTTGGTATTTTTATTTGTGTCTGCGTGAGTACGTATATATGTATGTGTATGTATATTTGTATATGTATGTATGCAATATAGATATGAAATATGTATAAACAATGAATATGTGGTGGGGCACTATGGTAGAGCAGAGCCATGTGGTACCAAACGTAAGTGACTTCAATACTCTTCAAGCAGAGACTAATGGCAGGACTAAAGCCCTTCGAATGGCTGGGGAGTGGTGGTGGGGGCACTTATCAGGCTGTACTAGGTGCTGACTATACAAAGACAAATGATTTGGTCCATGTTCTGGAAGGAATTAATAAGAGGGAAACACCGATGAACAAATAACTACAAGACAACAGGGTAAATTTTATGCTGGAAAAACACAGCCCTCAATTTTTCATTAAAATATTCCTGAACGGTAGACAAGGAAGAAATGGAAGCATAGCTTACAATGGCTCTCTGTAAAGAAAGACATTATGTGCTAGCTCCTGTTTTACCTTTAAAATTCATATTGTGATAAGTTGACATGGTGAGAGATGATTACTAGAATTAGTGGGGTGATCACATTGTAAAGTACAGAAATGTCGAATCACTATATCATATACCTGAAACTAATACAAGCAATATAACATTGTATACCAACTATAGTTAAATTTGAAAAACAATTCATGTGAATTCTGTGGTCTATTTTATATTTGTAATTTAAAAAACTGTAGGCATCTATGTGTGTGTGTGTGTGTGTGTGTGTGTGTGTGTGTGTGTGGTGTGTGTTTTAAATAACTTGTCATCATTATAAAAACGTTATTTATCTTTTTGGCTCATGGACAAAAATATTGTTACATTACATCTATTATTATCAGAAAATAGGACTAAATTGAAAGGGGCTGATGTTGGATGAGGAAATTCTTTTCTCTGTCTTGATTTCAGAATATTTCTAAAATCTAGACCCACCAAGATATATGTCTATTAATAGCAACATTTCTCAGGATTTTTATGAGCATTATAACCTTGTGGTTTATCCTTTATTCTTATGATTAATAGTGAACTCATTTACCTTGTTCAGGTTTTTCCCCGTTGTAATTTTTGTCTCATGAAGAAGTATAACAATGAAAGCTTGAGTACATAAATTCTGAGTAATATCTTCTTCCCACTAAGGCAGCATTCATACATATAACAGTGGTGCACCTCACAGAGGTGGGCACAGGAGGGGTGTGGGGGGAGCTGTCCATATACATTTTCACTGAAATTATCTAGAATTGCTAGACTATGTGGTGATAATGAAAAGCAGACCTAACTTTATAAGCTCTGCAGTTATTTTTCAGTTCCCTACAGACAGGGAACTGTCCCTTTGCTGCTTGTCCCCGGGACAGATGGTCCCCACTGCATAATTTAAATAGTCACTGCTATATTCCTTGTTTCCCTGAAAATAAGACCTAGCCGAACAATCAGCTCTAATGCGTCTTTTGGAGCAAATATTAATATAAGACCTGGTCTTATTTTACTATAACATAAGACTGGGTCTATAATATAATATAATATAATATAATATAATATAATATAATATAATATAATATAATATAATATAATATAATATACTGGGTCTTATATTATTTTTTGCTCCAAAAGATGCATTAGAGCTGATGGTGGGCACAGATCTTATTTTTGGGGAAACACGGTTGCAAGGGCAAATCTTCAAGTTATTTCCCATTATAGTGTAGATCATCTACAAGATGATTATTCAGTGCACTTTTTTCCTTTATAAAAGTTATCATTTCGTCCACCTCATTGAACATACACAAACACTTTATAAATATCATCTTTATGACCATATGAAACAAAGAAACCAATAAACGAACCAGCTCATTGCACCCACGACTCATTCAAATGTAACATAAACAACTAGGTTAAATTTGTTTTCCACCCATTTACATATGTCTGTGGAGAACAACAAAGTAGATCATTTGGTAGTAGAGGGGAATCCTTTATACCTTATTACTACTTCTTGAGTCTAAAATAGCTTAAATCAGCTCCACAGTTTCATCATTTTCCCCTCTTTTTCATTACAGTTGATCTTTGAACAATGCGGGGGTAGAGGCACCCACCCCCATGCAGTCAAAAATCTGCATATAACTTTTGACTCCCCAAAAACTTAACTACTAATACCCC